>NW_027555514.1:138179747-138779747 GCF_003287225.1 Phascolarctos cinereus
AGTTCACGTAGCATGGATATGATTGTTTCTTTAATTCTTGATAAAATAAATGTCTTGTCTGGGAATGGACTCTCTCGCCACAACCTTAGGAAAAGTTATTTATGATTATCATGGTCCTCTTTGAGAATGAAGGACAAAAAAACTAACAATATTTATGATTAGCTCAATTTATTTTTCTAATATTTTGTTATTGATGCTTTGTAAAATTTTGAATTTGATATTTCATAACTATTAATCCATTTTACTTTAATTTTCAGCTCGTGGCTTACAATGGCATTTAGTAATTGTTATATTTTCCTTTATTTTCTCTTTATTCATTATTAATTATTTGCTATTTACTTTAGTCATTCAGTTTTCTTTTCTCCTTAAAAAGTAGTCTAATTATCTATTTATTTTATTAGTCTTTTCTAAAATAAAAACAAAGCCACTACAACAAATATTTTTGTTTTGCATAATTATACACTTCAACAACGTCCAAAAATATGTGTCTTATTCTGCACATTTAGTCTATTATTTCTCTCTCTCAGGAGGTGGGTAGCGTTCTTCATCTTCTGGATTAATGGTTGGTCATTTCATTTATCACTTATTAAGTCTTTGACAGTTATTCATTTTTACAATGTTGCTGTTATTTATAAGCATTCTTCTGTTGTTGTTGTTGTTTTTACTTCACTCTAGATTATTTCAAAGAAGTCTTCCCATGTTGCTCTGAAACTATCCTTTTCATTATTTCTTAAACACTTTCTTTGGCCACTCCCCAAGTGACAGGAAGCTTATTAGTTTTTGGTTTGTGCCATCAGAAAACAAAACAACTACAAAAACCAAAAAAATAATATTATAAGTATTTTGTACATTTGTTCATTTCCTCTCTCTCTTTCTATGATCATTTGTGGTACAGACCTACTAGTATAAGAGGTCATTGCAATAATCTTAGGAAAGGGATAATGAGGGATTGGATTGTATAAATACACACACAAGTACGTGTATTTATGCGTCTTCTTGTTTTCCAAGTGAGTAACAACCTAAAAAAAGGGGTAATAGAATATCTGATGGAGCTTTAGATTTAAACTTCGTTTACTTAAAATTTACAATTAAAATAACTGCCCCTATAGTGGACCAAGAAGAACCTGATAAGTTCAAAGTTTTACCCTAATAACTATATCAGGTCTGAATCCAATGGAGCCCTATAATAATTTTATTAGAGTGTCAGCCTAAAGTCTTTTTTTTAAAAAACTATTTCCTCCTCTTCCAAATCACCATTCTCTGTATATTTCATATTAAAGGTAAACAAATAATTGAATGAATAAGTATAAATTAATGAATCAAAGTATTAGTAAGAGTAAAAATAACTCAACTATTTTGGATGTCACATACATTTACGTCTGCAGGATTTCTTAGGACCAAAGATATATGAATCAGATCTTAACTTAGTTGCATTGCATATGCATTAGGTGTACTTAATATATGAACTAAGAAATGTAAATATAGTGCTATACAAGAAATTATGTATGACCCATTAATTGCAGTGAGGCCAACTTTTTAATCAATAGATTACTATGTACAGTACCTGAAGTTAAAGGTCAACAAACATAATTTCAAAAACTTAACCTGTTATATAGCAACACCACAAATGTCCCTTTGCTAATATGTGCCTGATTTAAAAGATAAAAGTAAGGGGCATCATGGGGAATAAATTCTTCTACAAAGCAAGACCATTAGAACTTTTAGAAATAAAATCACAAGACTATTAGGCATTTCTTGAGATACACAGGGGAATGAATCACTGAACCTCACGGGCAGGAAACTGAAGGATAGAGTCATATTTGGAGTGTTTTCTTCATCACTGCAAATTGAAGGTATGGATCTTAGAAGAGATATGCTATGGAAAGATAATGTCTAAATATTTTAAATTCTATATTAGAGTTCACAACATGTGCTTTTGTTCAGGGACATAATGTGTCTAGTGAGGATTGGGAAAATGCATTTGGGAACCTGCTGATTCTATCTAGGAAGCTTTAGGATGAAAATAGGAAAGGGAGAAAATTACCCAGTTATAATTGCCAAAGCAAAAATTGAAGAGAGAAACAGACATGACATTAAAAGAATAATGAATGAAACATCCAATAATATGCAGTGGCATGTAACCACAAAGGCAAAAACTACACAGACACATACACAGACAGACACATATATGTGTGTACATATGTATATATATATGTACATACACACACAAATACATATTGTCATACATATGTAAATTCAGAAAGAACAAATAGATAAAAATATGCCAAGTATGGATATGAAACTATGCCACAAAGATGTGTATGTATATATGCATATATATGTATATATTTATATATACACACATATATAGACACACACATAAGCATGTATGTATCTGCATGTATAGATGCATATAGACACACACACACACACACACACACACATATATATATATATATATATATATATATATAGTGTTCTTTTCTTTGACTTCAACAGAGAATATGATTCTTCCCTCATTTCTCTGAATTCCTCATATTCCTTATTTCTCTTGGCAAAATGATATTCTAGTATTTCATATCCCATATGTTTTCAAATCTCTATATCTATATCTAAGTCATCTGTATCTATTTTTCAGGTTTGCAAGGCACATTTCTTACATTTTCTCAGGTGATCTTCCCAACCCTGTAAGAGAGGTGATACTAATATCGCTATTTTGTAGATGAAGAAACTGATGCAAACAGTGGTCAATGATTTGCCAAGGGTCATCATAATAAGTGTCTGAGTGGATTTAAACTCAGGTCTTCATGACTCCAGGTTCAGGACTCTATCCATTGCCTTATAAGTGTGTAAATTAAAAGAAGTAGCCAAGAGAAGAATGATTATGAGTAATGGGAAAATCTACCATAGGTGTTGGAGAAGAGATACCTAAGCAAATCTCTTCTATCTCTTCACAGAGAGCTATATGACTCATAAAACCAAATAGTATATGCACTGAGTCTAGATTTCTACTCCAAAATTTTCACATGATTTTTTTTCTTGTCACAATAGAGAGGTTGGTCTGGAGTGGATAGATAGATGGGAAATGATGGTGATGGAGGTATAGGGGACTTTTATGATTGTGAATAATTAGAAAGAGAATGGGTGATCACTGTGATCAATACGAGCATATCAGAAACAGTTCAATGCGAATTAATGTTGTTTCTTTATTTCATATTTACCAGACTAATAGATTTCATATAATATATATACATATATAGTATAATATATATGTATATATACACATGTATACACATACACATAAATATTGTCTATATATGCAAAATATGCATATATAAATATATATGTTTACATATGCATATATGAACTATTAATGCAATATAGCTAAATATATTCATATGTAAAAGATGGAGAGGTGTGGACTAGATGACAGTATAATTAGTTGGATTAGGAACCATTTATTGGGACTAAATGACTTTAGAAAGACTAATACTTTACATAATTGATGTCAACATCAAAGACAGGATCTATAAGACAGTTGCAAGGCCCTGTGCTGCTTAATGTTTTCATCGGTGTCTTAGATAAGACACAGATGAATTTATTTTCTTATCAAAATTTTAGATGACATGAAGCTAGGAGGCATGCCTACTATACTGGCTGACAGAATCAGATCCAAAAGATAATAACAAGCTAGAATGATAGACTCATCATAAGATAACATATTTTTGGGATGATTGTAAAGACTTTCTCCTATGAAAAAAATCAACTACAAATACTGGAGACATGTGTAGTTAGAAATCAGGCTATGTGGAAAAGACCTAAGAGTTTTAATGAAATGTAAGCTCATTTAAATAAACATTGTGATATAGGAGCTCAGAAAACAATGCTATTTGTACTTTTTTATTAATTTATTTTTAATTTAAATACTAAAACTTAAACAGATAATAAGAAAAGAAAAAGAAACTTAAATGTTAAAATGAATGCAAAATAAGAAAAGGGGAAAAAAAGCATTGCCATGTGTTCAGCAGAACATGAGAGGATCCAAAATATACAGCAATAAATTTCCATTTCAAGAAAGCCTATATAATAAATACTACACACTGTGTTCAGAGCTGTCCATCTTCTGGGTTTTTTTTTGCTTCCTTTTAAGTTTTCTTTTGTTCTCTGCTGAACAAAGGCCATTTTTAAAAGCTTTATGAAGAGCACAGTGAAAAGAACAGGGGCTTCATAGTTTCATTTTAATTCTGGGAACCATAGTTTAGAAAACTCATGGCTAATCTGGAACCAGAGCCAGAAGTAGGAATTTTATACAAGTATTACAGACCACTCCCTCGGAAAGTGGCCCCAAATACATCCTCAGTTGCAAATGAAGGAAGACAGAAGTCCCAGCACATAAATATGGTGCTCTGTGAATTACGTCTACTGCGGATGGCGGAAATTGAGCCGGTTAGGTAGGATAATCACCCTAAAGACATGACATGTAGCTTCCTATTTTAATTATTCTCTTTAACTAACTACTAAGCACTGTGTCTTTGTATTCTTTTCAAGGGCTGCAACTGTTCTTTTTCCTAACCAAAAAATTTCTATATATGGGACCTTACAATCTATGAGCTTCAAAGTTATTGTAGGGCTTAGAGACATTTGAAAATAGAACTCTCTTTAAGGAAGGATTTTAATGTTGTTGTCCCATCCCTTTCACAGTCCAGATTTGGTGGCTTTCAGACACAATGCAAACTGCCTGTTTAGTTTTGCAATTGTCTAACCTCCATTACTGCTGAAACAGAAATTGTCCCTCTAGAAAAATATGCGATTTTTGGCTTAACATCTGTGCATTTATATGCATTGCATAGCCCTGCCTTTGTGTTCAGTTATCTGAAAGTGGCAACCTGATGGACAACTCTCTGGCTGCTTGCTACTTTTAAAGCCTACTCAAAGCAGGGGACATTTTGTGCTACTCTTTTCCTTAATTTATATATTTTTAATTTTCTTCAAATTAGTGCTCAAGGACTGCAGTAATTCATGTTGGAGAAAAAAATCAATTAGTCAATAAATAATAACCTCTGGAACAGGGAGATAACCTTCAGGCAGACTTGTTCTTGAAACAAGGTCACTGGTCTCTCACTGCAGACATTACTGACTCCTAGAATCACCCAGGATAAGAAGCTGGCCTCAGTTGCAGAGATTCTAATTCAAGCTGGCATAGGGTTGTTATTTTAACTTAACATCACTTAGTTTCCACATTAACTTATGGAAACAGGGGCTTTTCCATCTTTTATGAAAAATTTTGTACCAGGAAGTCTGCCTTCTGTCCTTTGAATACTTTTGACCACAACACATTTACTACCTGTGTATATAATATTGTGTGTATACACACACAGTGAATTGATTATTGACTGCTGTTATCTTTGCCACTGTATTAAAAGATATAATATGTTGGTTGTAAACCAAATCTAAGGCAGTATTGTTTTGTTATTGCTGTTTTTGTTTTTTTTTAAGCCGCATCCTTTCCATGCATCTGTGTTCTTTATGCAGTGCTTATCCCATGGGAACACATGGCCTCAAGATTTAGAAATCATTATATTAGAGAATGGAGAGCCAATGCAGTCCACAGCCATGCGATACAATCAGATGAATCATTCATATCCAGGAGTTGAGCTGATTCATTTTCGAGTCATTGAAGTGGACACAGAGCTTTTCACAGAAGGCCAGCATAAAATACATTGTAGTTGTCAAGTTATAGCCAGCAAAGGAGCAAATTTCCTGAGTGTCATCTCAAAAAGTGTCAAAAGAAAATACCAACGAAGTGGCAGTAGAGAAGCTGGGTCCCCAAAGTAAGCCTGTTGAAACTCTTGAATTTTATCAATTTTATTTTCACCTTTTTTCCCCAGGGCTGAAGGTTTTCCTCAATTTTTTTTTTCCTTCATGTTGATATTTAAGTTAGTTTTGCTTATTAACATGTGTTTTATTTCTACATAGTAAACAGGACATGGGGACGTGAACATGATTCCTGAGGCATTTTAAGTTAAAGATTTTTTTTTAAATTAACAGCTAGGCTTGCATGTATAATGAATATTTATTTGTAAACAATGCATAGAATAACATTAGATGCAAGATACTAATTAAATAGATTAGCATGGTCACAGCTGGCAATATTTCACTTCTTAAGTTATCACTATTAAAAGCACTATGGAGAAATGATTGAGAATCTTCCTTGAGGCTACGGAAAGTGAAAAATTCTTTTGAAACAGGAAGTTTTCTGACTTGGGGTTTTCTGGCCAGATCACTCTCATTTACCTCAAAATGCCTTATTCCAGAGCCAGCGGATTTCCATTTCCCTCTGTGCCCAACTGATCTACAGCTTTGGGTGGTAAGAGGATTGAGACCTTCCTCTGACCTTCTATTTCCTGCTGTGAGTGTCCCCACAGGAAAGGCTATGAGGGGTACCAGAGCGACTTCCACTTGTGCCAGCATAAGGAAACTTATACCTCCTACAGCCAGCTTGATTTCCTATCCAAGGTGTGAAGTACAACCAGTGCAAAGAGGAGCTAAAATCCTTTTGACTTGGTTTTCTATTTCCCATTTTCCTATCCCTTGAGGTAAGAGCAACAGGAGAGTTGGTGTGAAGTGGGATTTCTATCTCCTGCTTTGCAGTTTCCTACCCAAACTCTAGCCTTCAAGGGGAAGAGTTCTATTGAAACAGGGCTTTCCATCTGACCATCAGCCTCCCATCTCATTGTGTACTTTTCTCCAGCCAAATCTCTAGGCTCCTCTAAGAAGCAGAGTGATGCCTTCAACTCAGTGATGCATATTTTCACACCTGGTCATACCCTACACACCTCAGTGATTTTGAACCATTCTAAATAAAATCAGACCCCATTCCTCATCCCCCACTACTCAAACACTTATTCCCTCCATTTCAACCCTTCTACTTGAAATTACTATCTTAATACCACCTATCCATTCCACTGTGCTCTCCAGAATGCTTATTCCATAGACAACAAACTTCCCTAAATCCTATAACTTTTCCTTTCACTTCTTCCATTCTCTAGTGATTACTGAAACTTCCCTGATGATAGCACAACTTCCCAGTCTACCCTTTACAATTCTGGCTGCAGTTTCACTCTTTCCCCTTGGCTTACTGGTCAAGGCATGGGAGATATAATATACCTCACTCCCCATTGTCGCTTCTAGGTTCTCCCTCTACCTCCATCACTCAGAAATCTCTCCCACTTTGAAGCATCCTTTGAGGTTCATGCAAATCATATCTACCATTCTATTAAAATTCCAGAAATTGCTATTAATAGAACCCCAGGTCAAAGCCTTTCATTTTTCATCAATTTTATTACCTACTACCTGACTCACAATTTTTCTTTCTTCTCCAACTCCTGCCTTCATAGTATGGGGCTTCAAAACACACACACACACACACACACACACACACACACTATATACATATATATACATATATATATACATACATATACATATGTATATGTATACATATACATACATACATATACACACACACACACACACACACACACACACACACACACACACACACACACACACTCTTCCTAGAACACCCAGACCACTTAGTTTTTCAACTTACTCACTTCCCATGACTTACTCCTATACTCTACCTCAGGCATATACAAACATTGGCATAGCCTTGATCTTGCCATCATAAACAAATATACCACCTGCAAATTTAAGAATTCTGAAAACCTCTAAACTATCCATAATCTATTGACTTTCAGCCTCTTTCTCTGGTTTCCCTTATCAAATGCTGGTAATCATCCACACCATGGCCCTCAGTTCCTTGACCCCTCAATTTTCTTCTGAGCTATCACCCCTGTACTAGCCACTGTCTCTTCTCTCCCAATCTCGAGAACTTGGTAAACCAGTTCAACTCAACATTTATTCTGTTCTATTGAATCCCTATCAAAGCTTGGTTCACTTCTATCATCTACTATCTTTTTTTTTACACTTGTGCTACCAAATAGAAGTTCTCTATGCACTCCAAATTCTCTCCTCTTCCTCATATCATATTACTCATATGCTTTCTACTACAATCTCCTCTTTCATCCTGTCTTATATGAAGAGGATGCCTTATTCCTTACCAAAGCTAAAAACTTAATTTTCACAAGCTATTCTATTCTATCTTATCTCCTCCAACAGATTTTTCTCACTCTTCCATCCCTACTCTATTACCTATTTTCAGTTGCTCCCTGTATGTTGGTTCCTCCCCTATTGCCTAAAAATGTGTCAATGTCTCCCTCATACTCAAAAGATCCTCATGTAATCCTTACATCCCTGCTGAATATCGTTCTATTTATCTCTTCCCTTTATGGCTAAACTTCTTGAAAAGGGGATCTACAATAAATGCCTTTATTTTCTCTTCTCTTATTCTTTTCTTACCCTGTTACAATCCAGCTTCTGACCTCATAATCCCACCAAAACTGCTTTCTCAAAATTTACCAGTGACTTCATAATTATCAGATCAAATGATCTTTTTTGATCATTCTTATCAACCTCTCTGTAGCTTTTGACGCTGTTAATAACAATTTTCTCCTTGCTACTCTTTTCTTTCTAGGTTTTCAGGACATAACTCTCTCCTAGTTTTAGTGCTACATCTACACTCTTTCTCAGTCTCTTTTGATCAATCCTCATTCACATCATACCTTCTAACTCTATCTGGCCAAAAGGATTCTGTTCTGGGACTTTTTCTCTTCTTCCTCTATACCACTTCACTTCTTATTAGTGCCAAGAACTTAATTAATACCTCACTGATGCCGATTCTTACATCTACATATTTACCTTAACCCCTATACTGACCTCCAATCTTGCATGTCCAGATACTTTTGAGAAATCTCCAACTGTGTGTCCAGCAGACACCTTAAACTCAACATGTCCAAAACTGAATTTATTATCTTTCTCCCTAAACTGCAACCCCTTACTTTAGAAAGTTACTGTAGAAATCAACACATCCCTCCTAGTCACTATGGATTACAACCTAGTTAAGATCTTTGACTCCTCACTATTTTTCACACCCCCATATCCAATCACCAAGGAGTTGACATATTTAGAATGGTCTATAAATTGCCACCTTTTGTGAAACCCATTGCTTGAAAGCAGATAAGATTATTGTCAGAATTTAATTCAATTTAAAAAAAATATTATGCACCTACTATGTATGTCACATGTGGTAGGGACTGAGCCTTCAGAGGTAAAAACAAAACAATCCCTGCTCTCAAGTAGCTTAAAATACATTAGAGTTATTAAAAATTACACCTATAATTTGATAGACTATATAGATATAGATATGCAAAGCAATTCCAGGTGGAACAATGTACTAGTAGCAATCAGAATCATTTAAAATTGTAGGACTTAAGAGGCTAGGGTTAGAAATCTACACATTGGAATATATCTCAGAGGTTATTTAGTCTAATTTATAAATCATATATAATAATCCCTCCTACAACATACCTGATAAGTGATTTTCCATGTTTGTTTGAAGATCTCCCAAGAAGGGGAAACTTCTAGGATGGCCCATTTCACTTTTCTACATATTTTAAATTGCTTGGATAGTTTTCTTTATAGCAAGCTCAGATATGCCTCTCTATAACTTTTCTCCCTTGTTTTGAGTTCTTTGCAGCTAGCACCTAAACTGTGATTTGAAAGAAACTATGGATTTTAACAACCAGGTGAGGAGGCAGCATGTTAGAGACATGAAGGATCACCTATTTAAAGGCACATAAATTTGACTTAATATGTCGTAAATGGGGAAAAAGCTAGCAGTCCACTTTGATTTAAATGGAGAGTGTATGAAGGGGAGTAATACAAAATAAAACTGTTAAGATAGGTATGTGCTATATTATGGAATTGCTGATGACTTTATATTTAACAAAAAGGCAACAGGGAACTGTTAAATATTCTTTTGATTTGTTTGTTGTTTTTCTTCCTCTTAATAGTATTTTTTCTAATAACACGTAAAGATAGTTTTCAACTTCATTTTTAGAAGATTTTGAGTTCCACATTTTCTCCCTACCTCAAGACAGCAAGCAATCTTACACAGATTACAGAGGTACAAATTATGTTAAACCTATTTTTACATCAGTCATGTTGTGAAAGAAGAATCAGAGTGAAAGGGGAAAGCCACAAAAAAGAAAGAAAAAACACAAAAACAAAACAAAAAAAGTGAAAATAGTATGCTACAATTAGACTCCACAGTTTTTTCTCTGGAAGTAGACAGCATTTTCCATTATGAATCTTTTGGAATTGTCTTGGATCATTGTATTTCTGAGATGAGCTAAGTCAATCAAAGCTGATCATCACACAGTGTTGCTATTACTGTGTACAATGTTCTACTGGTTTTGTTCACTTCATTCAACATCAGTTCATGAAAGTCTTTCAAGGTTTTTCTGAAATTTCCTGATCATCATTTCTTATAGCACAGTAGTATTCTGTCACATTCATATACCACAACTTATTCAGCCATTCCCCAATTGATGGGCATGCTCTCAATTTCCAATTCTTTGCCACCACAAAAAGAGTTCCATTTTGCATTTCAAAATATTCTCTATCTCATGTATCATCATAAATTCTTCTCTTCTCTGGAAATCGGACAGATAATCTAATCCTTGCTTTCCTAAATTGCTTATGGTATCAACTTTTATGTCTAAATCATGCATCCATTTTGAACTTATTTTGGTATAGGGTGTGAGATGTTTTTCTATAACTTATTTCTGCCATATTATTTTTTAGTTTTCCTAGGAGTTTTTGTCAAATGATGATTTCTTATCCCAGAAGCCAGTGTCTTTGGGTTTATCAAATAGTAGATTACTGTAATCATTGACTACTGTGTCTTCATCACCTAACCTATTCCACTGATCCATCACTCTATTTTTTAGCCAGCACCAAAGAGTTTTGGTGATTACCACTTCGTAAAATAGTTTTAGATCTGATATGTCTAGTTGATGTGCCTTTGCATTTTTTTTCATTGATTCTTTTCGTATTTCTGACTAAATATTCTTGGGAAGCTACATATTCATATTTGTCTTTTAGAAATAAGGGAAAACTTGAAATATAAAATAATTACATGCCTAAAATGTTTATTCATGAAAAAGATGATAAAATCCTGATATACAAGCTTTGTATGTGAAGAGAAGGGGATGTAAACAAGAGATTCTATGGAGGTAGAATTGACAAGATTTAAAAACTGATAGGATCTGATGGCTAAAGGACAGAAAGAGTCAAGGACTGCTCCAAGGTAGAAAACTTAGGTAAATGGAATGATGGTGGTACTCTCAACAGAAACAAGGAAGGTGAGAGGAGGAATGGATTTCAGGGTAAAACATAATCTCATCTGTTTTGTACATATTGAATTTAAAATATCTAGGGAATATCTAGGTGAAGATTTCTAGCAATTAAATTAAACTCATTTTTTTGACTTTGTCATCATAAAGATTAACCTTCATATTGGAATGGGTAGGAAATAAAAGAAAATGAAAGTAAAATAGTGGAAAAGACTGGGAGTCAGAGAATCTGGGTTTCTCGTTACAAGATTTATCTGTCATTCCATAGCAATGTGGCCTTGGACACTTCTGAACCTGTTTTCTCATTTAAAAAATGCGATATTATGGTTCAGAGAAAACAAGGTGATAATATATGAAAGTCTAGTGCAGCCTATAAAACTATAAAAACATCAGCACCTATTGTTATTAACATTACTACTTGAAAAATAATAATATACTACTTTATGTACCTAGTTTAAATGAGTTCAATCCTCCAGGCCCTGCTAAATTATGTGATGATATAGTGAAAGAAATGATAATGCCTAGCACCCAACTGAAACTTTCTAAATGTTGGTTGAAATGAATTTATAGAATCATAACAGTTTTAATTATAACTTCAGTAATTGTGGCCAATGCAATAACATGAAAATAAAGAAATGGTGTTCTGATTTTCATAAAGACAAAAGAGAATTGTAGATTATAGAAGCTTCAAAATAGTGAACTTGACATTGATCTTGACATTGAGAATTATAAAAAGGACTCATTATTTATGAGCATGAACAAAAGGAAGTGATGATGATGAACTAGCATAAGTTCTCTACATGTTCTAACATTTCACTTATTTACCTATTTATTAATTCTTGCCTCAAAACAACAAGAACAGCAACAACATAATATATATGTATATATGATACATACTGTTAAGAATAATATAATGATGCTGATAATTATGTAAACTAGGCTAGCCCAGCAAGACTTGATCCCAGACAACCTACACTGAGATAGCAAAAGAATTCCATAAGCAGTCAGGTTCCATTAGTCAAATTATGAATAGTACCTATCTCATTCCCTTGCACATTGTAGATATCCTATAGTTATTTGTTTAAACAAAGTATCACAATTACAGTAAAAGTGTTAATAGTCCTATTCTGCTCTTCATTGCCTAAATTACATTGGTAGTACTGAATTCTCTTCTAAGAGAGAGATGCAAAAAGGGAAATTGACAAACAGAACATGTTTAGAAGGGGATCATGAGAATATTAAGATAACTGAAATCTAAGCCATAGGAGAAACTTTTGAAGGACTTAAATAGGATGATCCAAGATACTGGAAGATTTAGACACTACATGAGAGCTGTCATCAAATATTTAAAAAACTAAATACAGGAAAGAGTACCTTAGAAAACTAGGACTAATGGTAAAGTTACCAGGAATTTGATTTGTACCTTGTATAGGGAAGGACTTTATAAAAATTGGAGCTGTCCTCAGATGCAATGGACTGCCTGGAGAGAGAATGAGCTCCCCATCCCATTTTAAATGTCAGATAGATGACTACCTGTCTTGTAGGTTGAAAAAAGAATTCCAAATTTTATGAAAGAATATAGACTAGATGATCTCCAGCGATAAGATTTTATAGTTTTGTTGTTATACTTCCAAAGTATATAGTATTACCCTCTGATATCTGTATACCATAGATAAAGATACAGACAATTTTGCCTTTGCTTCTGTGTCCAATTTGAACAACAACTAAGATGAGTAATGAAAGAATACACCTAACATGAGAATTGCACAAAACTTATTCCAGGGCTTAGGCAATACACCTTAAGTTCTTAGTTAAGCTTAGTTTGACAAATGTAATTGAGAAATATTGATAAGTATTTTTAAAAATGTTCATGCTTTTTAAAAAAACTAAAGATGGATTATAGATTTCCCTACTTTCAGATATGGTTCCAACCAAGTTTCACTTCATTTTCTAGCCATCTCCTTTCTAGCTTCATGCCACCATGCATGTACCCTTTGTCCCCACCGCTTTCTGCTTTCTAGTTCTTGGACCATAATCAAATCATCTCTCATTACTCCTGGAAAGGATATGTCTATGCCTTTTTCTGTGCCTCCTTCATCTTCTCTACAGTTTTCTAAAACAAAACATCACTTCCTACATACCAATAACCTATATAAGTTATAGCCTCCTATTAGAATGTAAGTTCTTTAAAGGTAGGGATTTTTTTAATTTTTTTTTTATTTGAATCCCAGCACAGTATAAATGCTTAAGTTTTTTCATTCATCAATTCATTCAATTTCCAAAGGAAAATTTGGTTCAGATCCTTAGGTTCTGGGGCTTTTTTTGACACTCTCTGTGGAAATAGTTGAGGGGACAAATATAAGGAGAGAAAGTATGGAAAAGTGAAAGCTTTTACAGAATACTGAGAGAAACTGGAATTTTGAGGGTTAGCAAAAATAATATTTCTAGCCATGTCTAAGTCAGATCCAACACTATTAACTAGTAATTATTTTTAATTCTCTCTGTCAAAAGAGCAGACATCTTTTATGGGAATCGGGGTTGGAGAAGGGAGTGTTCAGGTGAAAATTCAACATCTGTTTATTTTTAACAGAGTATCTAATAGGGATTCTGGTACCTAGGTAATGACTGTGAAGCCAGGAAATGGTTGGCTTGACTCAGTAACTGTGCCTCACCTCCTCATTACGAACAATCTCCAGGCAGGTTTGCCCTCTATTATTCACTATACCTTCCACAAGGTGCTCATCTCATTATTTTGAAGCACCTGGCCAATTATTAGTTCATTGTAATCAACTGCCTGCCATCAGATTGTCTCAACTCTTTGGAGTCCACAGATGCCATTGTAGTTCACATAGGCATGATTTTACCTAATAGAGACACCTAAGCATCTTCATGTTCCTATTTCTTTATATAATGTTTACTATGATTATGTATGCATATAAATACATGCATACATAAACTATGTATGTAATTCCGTAATATGTATGTTGTACTGTGTTCCTGAGAACACATCATTCACAACAAATTGAAGAGAATAGATTGCTAAATATAATGAGGGAGGTTATTTTAGTTTCAGTGGAGTGATAAGTGATAAGCCCTGGGGGGAAGCTACAATTTATTTTACCTCCAACTAATTTTCTGAGAGACCCAAGAGTGAATATTGGCAAAGTAGCTTGTGTTGATGGCAGAAAATGTGTATGACATCTGTGGGTGGCTCTAGGGCTCCAGGATTACTCAATTGAATGAGCCTTCAAGGAGATCAGTCATACAATTTCCCAAGTAGATCTTCACTACATAATTATTTTCCCTGTTTTCCTGTTTAGAAAAGTGAACAAAGTCACAGCTCAAACTGTTTAAGCCCAAACCAAATTATCCCATAAGTGATTGTTATGAAATCTTCTACCAGGAAGTATGGAGGAGAGAGAGAGAGAGAGAGAGAGAGAGAGAGATTTTTAATGATTCCAATCAATAATTTCAGATTCTCAGTAACATCTTTCTACATTACCAGATCTGTATTTAGATGGCATATTGAATGCTTTTCAACACTGTTATCCTAATCTAATTTTGATAGTAACATTCCATAATGTAACCTAAAAAGGAATATTTAAATGTTTATTACTTTTCACATTCTTAACCCAATTTGAGAAATCTGATCAATGTTTTCTGAGTACTAGAAAAAAAAGTGGAAATGGTCCTTTTCTTTCCTACTGATAACTTTTAGACTTGTCCCTTTTACAAGTTAAAATGTTCTTTGTACTCTTGAGACTTTTCTTGTTTGATTAAATCCCAAGCCAACTATCCATATTCTGAGTTCCTTATTAGCAGGGACTGCTTTTGTCTTTCCCCAGTTGCTTAGCACAATGCCTGACACTTAGTAAACACTTATCTGACTGACTGATTGACTATATTACTGACTATAAAAGTTTGACTCTTTCATCTTCAATGCATACATATATCAAATTGGGAGATATTTTGACTCTTCTAAGATATCTTAAATTTCTGTTTTTAATAAAATTTTCATTACATGAATTTTTTAGCCCAGTCTGAGAAATCTAATCAAAGTTTTATAAGTAGAAAATGGTCAGTATAGGAGCTTTGATCTGCTTCATTCCTAGACTGTGTGAGTTTGTTCTCTTTAGGTTCCTTTGGTGGTTGCTCCCCTTCAGGTTGACTCATAATATTGCTGCTGGACTTAATGTAGACAGACACCTGATTAGCTTAGCACACTGCAAATCAAAACTCCCAAGCTCAGGAAATCCAGACAGTTGTGAACCACCACTATTGTCTAGTTAAGCTATATTTTAATTACAATAGAAAGTGTGGCTATTTAAAATGACAATGTTGCAAATCATTTGGTAAAGCAAAGATTCCTTCTATCAGGCAGAATCCTTTAACTTTTCTTTTGTGTAAATTAACATTTTTATATGTTAATAGTGTTTAAACTTTTGGAAAAAGAGTGGTGGCCTTGCTTAGTGCAGTATCAAATAAGATAATGTTGTGCAGAATGTGGATAGCAGAAGAGAGGAAGTTCTGAGAAAAGAAAGATGGAACAACTACAGAGATATAATTAGGACAAAATATTGTCTTCTGATATGAAAAGATTGAAAAATACTTTTGAAAAGTGATAGCAATGAAATTATGACCTGCATATAAGTGGCAAAGGATAAGAAAGATTCCTGACTATTGTGAATATTGCTATGATGATTTGTGATTTTTCTTTGACTCTGAAGTCTTCATTATTTCAACAAATGACATTATTTCACAATTCAATGTTCCCTAAAATCAACTGTCTTACAAAATAATGATGGTCCTTCTTTTCAATGTATTTCTTTTTTCTGTCTCCAAGCACTTGGAGAGTCTATTATTTCTTTTTTTCTTTGGTGAAGAAAAGAAGTAACTGAATAGGACAGGCTTTGAAAAATGAAAGTGGAAAGAAATGTAAACCTGCTTTCCTATTCATTTTCTCAATTACTCTCTTTGTCCAAGAGAATGAATTTTTATTGAAATATTAGCAATATAGTTGCTTCTGTTCCAAAGACACAAAATGGTGTGCCTGATTTATACCCACCAAGGCTCAAATACACACATACATACTCCTGATCTCCACAATGTAAGAAGCTGAACTTTTGTTTCTCTTGAAACATCTAATCTGATGAGTTGCAGGCAACAAGTATTTCTGTTGAATAGGGACGAGTAAGAGTCTTTCCACTAAAGAGTCATGGCTAAAAGCCAATATTAACTTCTTGCAGACAAAATTAAATAACAGACTTTTTAGAGTAATGTCCCAAAAGATAGGTTAGACTAAGGGAAGTTGGGAAGGGAAGTAGAGGTGACCCTTGAAGTTCTTTTTAACTCCTTTTCTTCTGGGGTGAAACAAGGATTTTGTTGACTTTTTTTTTTGACAGAAAAAAAAGTAAGTCATGAAAACCCTGAAACTACACCTGGCACCTTTCTAGGTCTTTGTTGAATATTATTTATGTTCAATTAGACCTATGGTGCTATCTAGGATTTTACTTTGATTGAGACACTCAGTAAAGTAAAAGTCAACTCAACTGTCACTTACTATGTCAGGCACTGTGCTGAATGCCACCTCAGACTTACTAGCTATGTGACCCTGGACAACATGCTTAACTTCCCTAATCCTCAGTCTCTTCATCTGTGAAAGACTGTTATAGCTCAATTGATCTCTATAACCATATGATTGGAAGATACTTCACTTTGGCTATGGTATAGAATAGTAGTACCAGACTCAGAAACAGATTCCCTCTGGTGGAATATTGTCTTTGAAAATGACAAATTAATATTATAGATACATATTATATTATATTTTTATTTGTTTTATTATCATTTCCCATTTATACTTCAATCTGGTGCAGTTCACACTATGAATGTTTACAGGTTGCTTCTGGTCTGCAAGCAATGGATGACTTTGATATAGAATATGCAAAAAACAAGTGTCAAATATAGAGGAGCATTTATTAAGCCCCTGTTATGAAATAGATATTTTGCATAGCAAAATGAATTTAGAAAAGGAGTTTAGAACTGGATTGTGAAGGATCTCAAATTCTAAGAAACTGATGAATCAAAAGTTTTCCTGTAGATGACTGAGGAGTCCTGAAATTTTGTGGTTGTTATTACTGCTGTTGTTATTGTTGTTATTAATTTTCCTTTTAGCAAGGGAGTCATATCCCCCTGCCCATGAATTAGAAAGATGATTTTTTTGCAATTGTGTCAAGAATGGAATAGGGAAGGTGGGTAGGGGAAGATGGGAATGAAAAAAAAAACAAAACACTTAGGATTATAATACAATGGACCAGCTTGAGAGGTACTAAAGACCTTGAATTAAGTAGGTATCATTGGTATTGAAAAGGAGTCGAGCAGATTCAAGGAATATTACATACATAGAAATAGCAAGATTTGACAACTGATTCAATGATAGGGTTAAGGAAGAGAGCAAAGATTAAAAGGTGACTGAAGTTTTGAGCATTAGTGCTTGAAAGAAAGGTAGTACTATGAACTGAACAGAGAAACTATAAGGAGAAATATGAATGAATTTATGTTTTAATTTTTTAATTTATAAAGAATCATAAATGGGAGATACTACTTGACATCACAGCCTGGATAGCACAGGACTTCAAGAGTTTTTCTAAGGGTCAAGATATTTATGAGGAAGGAAGGTCTTTTTAAGATGCTTGCTACACTGGACTTCTGGGAACAATATTAATGTCAATAGGGATTTTGTGTTCTCTATCTTTCTGGACACCTCAATCCTTTTAACCATTCAAATGAATTTCACCTAGGTGCCAGGATTTCCAGTACCCCTGATTGGAATTTTAATAACAAGATAAACATTTATAAGTATTGTTAAATCCATGGCTGATAAAATTTTAAGAAAATCAGGTATACACATTTCCTATCATGTAGCAATACATACAAGGGAGCAATATTTGAATTAAATAAAAGTTTTAGTTTGAAATAAGATTCATTCCAAGTTTCCCCTTACAGTAACAAGTTGTTAACAAATTTAAAACATTTTCTTTACAAAAATTCCATTTGCACATAATTTTAAGTAGAGCATTAATATGTAAAGCAAAATGAATCTATAATTTCATTTTCAATTTTCTTTCTTTATGCTAAATAATGTATTTTCCAAACTGTATACAGTCATCCCTCTGGCTTCAATGGCTTCCTTCATGTCTCAAATAAAATCTCATTTATTATAAGCAGCCTTTCTTCATCCCCTTTAATTCTAGTGCCTTCCCCCTACTGATTATCTTTAATTTCTTCTGTGTGTATCTTCTTTGTACCTAGTTGTTTTTCTTGTCATCTTTCCTACTCCATTAGAATGCAAGCTCTCTGAGATCAGGGACTGGTTTTTGCATCTTTAGCACTTAGCACAATGCCTGGAACATATAGGCACATAACAAATACTTATTGATTTACTGAACAAATGGTTAGCAATTTTGGTGGTGTGTGTGTGTGTGTGTGTGTGTGTGTGTGTGTGTGTGTGTGTGTGCGCACATGCACACATACATGCATGCATGTGTGGGGGTTTGGAGAATAAGAATGGAATTGCGGGAGCATGGTGAAGAGGGAAAACATTTACCATTGTTCCCCATGCCTATCCTTCCCACCTTGTTCCATCAAAATTAACTTAATGACACTATGTCAGCACAAATTCATTTGGGTGGAGAAGAAATCTAGTCCCTGGATGTTAGGAATTGGTTTAGATGAAATTATATAGGCCATGACTCTCACCACTCTACTTCACAGTGAGAATTAAAAAAAATAAGGAATAAGACAATTTTCCCCTTTGATTCTTCTTATGAGGTCTTACAATTTCTCCTATCATGAACCCCTCTATCAATCTGGTTAAGTCTATGTACCTCCTTTTTCAGAATAATGTTTTAGATTCCCAAAATAAAACACATAGGAAGTAAATTATATTGAAATGCAATTATCAAAAAAGTATATACATGAACACACATATGAACACATGCACACACACAGACCCACACATATATATGCATGAAACTTTATTGACCCCAGGTTAAGAAACCTGGTCTATAGTTAGAATAGCTGATATTGAAATAGTACTTTAAAGTTTTACATAATGGTAATTAATTATCTTACTTGACCTTCATTATAACCTTGTGAGGGAGGTAGCACACTTACATAATTGCATTTTATGCATTTATTTTATGCATACCCATGAGGCAGGTAACAGGTATTCATTATTATTGTTATTATTATTATCAGCATTATTATCATTAGGATTAGCATTGATATAGCACCTTAATGTTTATATAACACTTTACTAATATGTACTTTTTCCTCACAACACCTCTGTAAGTTAAATGTTATTATATTATAATTCTTTAACAGATGAGGAAACTGAAGAAGAGAGTTTAAGTGACTTGTGCAGAGTTACTTAGTGTCTGTGGCAGAGTTTGAACTCAGATCTCTGGGATTCCAGGTCTCCACATTTTCCACTGCCCCACAAGAAACAGAGGCTCAGGGAGATTGAGTGACCTCTGGTCTCTCAGCTAACAAGAGCCAGAGGGAGATTGAAAGTCATATAGCCTATGATTACTAGTCTTTTATTCTTTCTTCTCTGCTAGCTGGCCATTTCATGTCTGGGCTTCCTCTAGCAGGAAAAAGACCCAATAACACAAATCATTAGCAATATGACTATAACTTCTTCACCTGGGGAAAAATAGCATAAAAGAAAAAGTCTGTGACTTGCTTATTTGTGTTATGTTTGCTAAGTAACCATGTGATCTTGGGGAAGTCACTTTAAAAAAAATAGTTTGAGTTCAAAATTTTATCACTCCCTCTAACTCCTCTTCCACCCACTGAGAAGGCAAGAAATAGGACACTCATTTTACAAATTGTCATGCAAAACATATTTCCACATTAAGCATGCTATGAAAACAGCAAGAAAAAAGAGAAAATTTATATTTTAATCTGCACTCAGAGTCTATCATTTCTCTATCTGTATATTGATAGCATTTTTCTTCATTAGTCTTTTGAAATTGTCATGTATCATTCATTGTATTGATCAGAGCTGCTAAGTCTTTCACAGTTGATTATCATTACACTATTGCTGTCACTCTTCACAACTCTTCTGGTTCTACTCACATCACTTTGTTTTGGTTCATACAAGTCTTCCTAGGGTTTTTTCTGAAACCACTCCCTTCATCATGTCTTAGAACCTAATGGTATTCATCACAATCTTATAGCACAACTTGTTCAGCCAATCTCCTTGGTTTCCAATTTTTTGCTACCACAAAAAGAACTGCTATAATATTTTTGTACATATGAATCCTTTTGCTTTTTCTATGAACTCTTTGGGGTATAAACCCAGTAGAGGAATTAATTGGTCAAGGGTATGTACAGTTTTATGGTCCTGTGGGCAAAGTTCCAAATTGTTTCCAAAATTTGGACCAGTTCATAGCTCCACATTAGTGTACCTATTTGGGGGAGGAAATACATTTATATGTTGAGGATGCTGGGGTCATATTGGAAGAGACTCAGAGCCTTCATCTCGAAACTTGAAGCAGTTTTGTTAGTTGATATATAGCACAATTCTGTGCTTCAAAATTAGACAATACTACTATAAGAGGTAACAGAACACAATGAATTTGTTTTCAGTGGAACAGGGAAGGATATTTTTGGGTCGATTATAAAACAGGCCTCACCAATTTTCCCAACATGTTCTAATGTCAAAAAAAAAAACCATTATAAGGTTCCTAAATGCAGAGTTGCACATATGTAAACTTTGAAATGGGGAAACTGAGGCTGGTGAGTCTCTTGAACTCAGGAGTACTGTGCTGCAGTGGGGTCAAAAGCCAAACAAATATCTCCATTAAGTCAGGTACCAATAAGATAAGCCCATGGAAGCACAGGAACACCAGGTTGCCTACAGAGGGACAAACCCAGGTCAGAAACAGAAAAATCAAAATTCCTATAAATAACAGTAGTGGGATTGAGTCCATTAGTGTCTAGTACACATCTAGTTTCAATGAAATAAGGGGACCCAGCTTCAAGACTAACAAAAAAAGCAAATGAAGAAATAAATGAGCAAATGAATAAATGGACAAACAAATGTAGATAGATAGATAGACAGATAGACTGACTTGCATATCATAGACACAGATATAGACAAAGATAACATCATGGGGACTTCTCATTTTCCTTCAATTGCTTTTATCTCTCTACCTTCTTATAGTTATTTTTAAGAGCAAGAAGAAGCTTTCCTAAAATTGAGACCAAGATTTTTAACATTTGAAACATCTGTCCCTGCTTTGTGTCCTTGTCATGTCTCACTTTCTTTTCCCTGTCATTTTGGGGCATCTGCATTTCCATTCACCTTTTAAATGTCAGTGGGAACACGTGCCACACTCTGAAAGATGAACTGTGGCATAGCATGCATAAGAGCCTTGGTGTTTGTGAAAAAGGTAAGGGACATATTGCTCCTGAGGTTCTTTGACACTGCTTTGCACAATGAACTTGTCAAGGACTTCTGATGGTTAGAAAAAAATAAAATATTTACTAAGTCTTCAAGAAACACGTGTTATAGAATTGTTGTTAAATCAAATTTATTTTTAAAAGCTGCTTTCTCTGAGCACAGGATTCAGAGCTGGAGGACCTTTAGAAGATCACCAATCATCAATTGAACTCTTTTATTGTTTATATAAAGAAATCTAGAGTTTAAGCAAAGTGATCACACAGTAAATGTAAAGAGACAGTATCATTCTAGGGACCTTCTTCTAATCATCACAATGTGTAGCCTTATTGCCCTCTTGAAATTTATTTGTATAGAATGTTTTGATTCACTTGTAATATGTTGTATCCTTCCCAGCTTAATGTAAACTCCTCAAACACAGCAGCTATTTCATTTTTATTTCTGGTATACAGTAGAAGCTTAATAGTCATAAGCCATAAGGAATCTCTTATTCTAGACCATTCCTTCAATCAGTCAATCAATAAGCATTCATTAAGTACCCACTCAGTACTAAGTACTGTGCTAAATATGGGAGATGCAAAAACCTTGCCCTCAATGACACGCAGGTACAAATCAAATATAAGTGATCATTCCAATTACTTTTGAGAGAGAATGCACTAGCTCCTGAAGCAGGCCATTCTATATTCAGATAGTTCTTATTTGATGTGCTTGCAGACATTTATTTGAGTTTTTGCAAATATGTGGCTATCATTCAAACTCACCATTTCCCTTCATGTAAACATTCTGAAACTATGATCTACTTACCTGCAGATCATACTATGTAGGCAACTATCTAGTCTGCCTAAACACTGCATGTGTGTATGTGCAGATAGATATAAAATATATGTATGTACATGTGTGTATACAGCACATATATATATGTGTTCACATGTATGAATATTGACACATGCAATTATGGATGTTACAAATATGACATGTCTACATGGTAATGGCATGAAAGTGCAAGATACTCTCAACTTCCCATAGTGTCTACTTGCCTTTCCCTAATTGTTTCCTATAATCTCTCACAGAAGGTAATTTGTGTTTGTTTGATTGGTTTCTAGAATTAACTTGCTAATATGGAAATATCTTATCCTTTTAGCCCTTTGACAATCATTTAAATATTAGCAGACTAATTTATACACTTAGGAGGAGACAGAGCAGTAAATGAGATATATGAGAGGTTAGTACGTATTAGATTTATAGTGGCAAGATAGTTCCAAAGGAAAGACCATTTCTCAAGTAGAAAAGGGCTGAGCCCCAAAAGTTACAGAATTGTGTAAGACTGTCAGTAGGCCTATATTCTAAAAAAGATCAATTAAAGAGAAGGACATATATGAACAAACATTTATAGCATCAACAACTATTTCCCTTTGTAATGCCAAAGACCTGGAAACTAAAATTTTGTCCTGCTATGGGGAATGGCTGAACAAACTAACATTTGTGAATGTATTGGCATTCTATCATTTAATAAAAAAAAAATGAGAGTGAAAGTTTCGGCAAAACCTTGGATAACTTGGGGAAAAATAAAACCTTGAAAGGCTTAAGCATTCTGATCATTGCAATGACTAACTATGATAAAAGAGGACTAACAGAAAAAAAAGCAAATCAAACCAAATTAAAAAAAATATTCCCCACCTCCTTGCAGAGACATGATAGACTTAGTACAAAATGTCACATACATTTTTGGCAAAGCAGGAATTTCTTTTGCTTTACAACACATATTTGTTACACAGTTTTTTTTAAATTATTTTTTCCCAATTGACAATAGAGAATAGAAGTAAGAGGGAGAGAAAATAACTGCTTTTAACTTTTTTAAAAAAATTAAAATTAAAAAAAAAGGTGAGTTGGTCCCCTCACTGAGGTCCTTAGGCAGTCATAGGAAAGAAGGCTTAATAACAAAATTTTTAAGAGTAGTGTAAAAATATGTTGTAGAGATTCCATGCCCTTTATAATTTCACTGAGGCCTGGCCTTCTGCTGGAAGCCAGTGTGGTATAGGAGAACACATGCAGGGTATCTAGGGAGGAAAAAAATGCAAATTTGAATCCTAGCTCTTCCATTTACTACATGTGGGACCTTGGCCAACTCACTTAAATTTTTCTTTATCTCAGTTCCCTCATCTATAACAACTATTGCATTGACTACAAAATGAGCAAACAAAGTGGGTTATATAAATGCAATGATATAGTAGAATATTGTAAATAATGATGAATATGAATATTGATTGATTTATATAATCAATTTAGAGAAGCCTGGAGAGACCTGTGTGGAAAAATGTAGAAAGAAGTAAGAAAAATCAAGAAAACAACATACATAATGACTACAGCAATGGAAATGGAAAGAAAAAGAAAAAGAAACTAAATACTACATGATGACCAAGTTTGTTCCAAGAGAAGAGATGAGAAAATGCTACTCTTTTTTACAGATGTGAGGAACAAATAGTTATAGAACATTTCATACAATGTCAGGTTCATTTGGTGATTTTCTTAGTATGAATTTTTTCCATTTATTTTTCATGCTTTGTTATAAGGGTTTATTGAATGGATTGAAGCTGTGGAGCAATATATTCAGAAATCAGTTAATTAAATCAATAATAATACTCATCACCAACAATGTGGCAGACATAGTGCTAGGTCCTAGGAATACAAATACAATGAATGAAATAATTCCTATCCACGAGGCACTTTCATTCTAAGAGAGTGACAAACATATATATGTATGTATACACACACACCTATATATGTGTATATTTCAGTACCTACACATATATGTATATACCTATATACTTTAAAAAGAAAACTAAAATGAATACAAAATATTTAACTACAAGGTAACGGGAACAAGGACATTAGCAATTGGAGAGATCAGCAAAGGCTTAATTTAAAAGATGATGCTTCAGAAGTCTTAAAGAAAATGATGCATTTAATGAGGTAAAGGTGAAGAGGGAGTGTGTTTAACTCTTGGGAGATGACTAATGAAAAAGCAGAGTGATGTCTTGTCCTATGTAAGGAAGAGAGAGAAGGCTAGTTTGACTGGATCATAGAGGGCAGGATGAGGACTAATGCTCAATTAGGCTAGAGAGATAGCCTAAAATCAAAATGTAAAATATTTTTTTCCCAACAGAGGCAGATAAGAGTCTGGAATTTACTGAGTTGGAAGTAAATGACACAGATTATCTTTTGGTGAATTTCACTTTCAGAGCAGTGAGTAAGATGGACTGTAGAGGTGAAGGACTTAAGACAAGGAGACCATTGGAAGACACTGTAATTAATTAGGCAATAGGTGATGAGAGCCTAAACTAAATTGGCCATTGTGTGAGTAGACAGTACAGTAGTATGAAAAATATTATGGAGGTGGAAAGGGCCAGATTTACCAACTGATTGGATGTGTGGGTTAAAGCAGAGTAAAATTTCAGGGGCAGTGCTGAGGTTAGGACTCTAGGATACTGGCACAATAGTGATGCCTTTGGAAGAAATAGGAAAATTTGGAAGAAGGGTATATTTTGAAGGAAAGGTATGAGATATGTCTTGGACATGTGGAGCTTGACATATCTCCTGGATATCCACTTTGCAACTATCAATGGATAATTAATGATGCAGGACTGAACCACACAGGAGAGTCTGGAGCAGGATATAAATATAGGTGACTCGTGGGCAGAGAGATGATAATTAAATGAAAATTAACTGATAAAGTCATCAAGAAAATATATAGAGAAAAGAGAGACCAGGACAGAGCTTGGGGAACAACCAGATATTAGGAGAAAGATAGTGGAAATAATATGGATCATGAACTAGCACTAGAGATTGAAGAGTGGTCAGACAATTGAAGGAGAAGCCAGAAAGGGTGAGCATCAGGAAAGCTTAAAGAAGAGAAAACATCCAGAAGGAGAAGGTGGCCAACAGTGGCAAAAGAAGCAAAAAGGTTAAGAAAGGTTAAGCTGAAAAAAAGCAAACTAATGCAGGTGATAGATGAAATGATCTCTAAGGTCCTTTCTAACCAAAGTCTAGCATGCTAGAGAATTTAAGTAACGGGAGTAAAAGAAAGTAGTGGGTATCAGGGAGAAATTGTGTGAAAGTGAATATAGATTAAAGAAGGAATTGTGTACCAGGAAGAGAATGGTTTTCAATTCTGACTGTCAATAAGAAAATAGAGAAACATGAAGGAAGAAGTGAGGAAATAAAAGCAAGTATCATGATATGAAATTATATGTGTCAAAGTAACAGCAACATTGTTCAATGATCAACTATGATAAACTTAGCTCCTCTCAGCAATACAATCCAAAGAAAGAACTATGAAGTCTGAATGTGGATCAAAGCATTATTTCTACTTTTGTTGATGGTTTTTCCCTTTTCTTCTGTTTCTTCTTTCACAACATTATGAATATAGAAATATGTTTGACTTTATTATACACATATGACCTAAATCAGATTGCTTACTGTTTTGGGGAGGAGGGAAAGGACAGACAGAGGGAGAAAATTTGAAAGTCAAAATCTTATTAAAAAAAGAATGTTGACAACTATTTTTTCATGTAACTAGAAAAATAAAATACTATTTACAAAAAAAAATGTGTTAGAAAATATAAATGATATAGTCAATCACATTTATCTTCTTATGGATTCTGTAGAAGAAAAAACTGACTATGGAGGATACAGCATACAAAATTGGAAAGGGAAATTGACCTATAGATATAAAATTGCTTTTAAAACACTAAATTCTGGAGTCAGAACCAAGATGACTGAGTAAAGACAGAGACTCGCTTGAGCTCTCCCCCCAAAGCACCTGAAAACACATAAATAATGAAAAAACAAATTCTAGAGTGGCAGAACCCACAAACGAGATGGAGTGAAATAATTTTCTAGCCCAAAACAACTTGGAAGTTCCACAGGAAAGGTCTACTGCACCAGGGTGAGAAAGGAGCACAGTCAAGCAGAGGCACTACCAGAGCAGACTGGGTCCCAGCAAGCTCAGAGTAGGTCTGGGGGTGACAGAATCTGTGGAAGATGCAGACGTTTCCAGCCTACTGACTGCAAAGATAACTTAGAAGGTCAGCAGCAAAGGTCTTTCACACCTGCATGAGTGGAGTATAGTCCCGTGCATGCTGCTCTTGCACAGCCTCAGTCTGAACCAATCAGGAGGAGACATTGGGAGTCATTGAATCAGCAGTGGCAGTGGCTGCTTATGGAGCCTTCAGCCCATAGATGGTAAGGGGGGGGAGTTTGAACAACTTATCAAAAGGAGATTACAGGGGTCTCTTTCCTCACACTGAGGCAGGACTGTGTTGCTTTGTCTATATTCAGATCCAGGTCACAGATCTGGGTGGCTTTCCCAGGGCAGGGAGGAGCACTAGAAGACCAGAGCTTGTAGCCACAGTGCAGCTGGGACCCTCCTCACAGTTCCAGGGCAGAAAAGAATACTTACAGTTACTCACAGACCAGAATTCAGGCCAGAAGAGTAGTAAACATACCTCTCCTTAGATCATACCACCTTGGAAGCATTGAAAACTTACAGGTCCCTAGAAGTAGCTCTGAAAACAGCTGCACAAAACCCCTAAAGCTTGGGACAATGTATCCTCCATCCTAGAAGCAGAACCCTACTTTAACAAAGAGTTAAAAGTCATGTAATAGGCAGGGAAAATGAAAAAAACAAGAGGGAAAAACATCTTACCACAGAAAGTTACTATGGTGACAAGAAAGATCAAAACACACTCAGATGAAGATAACAATTGTCAAAATTCCTATATCAAAAGACTCAAAGGAAAATATTAATTGGTCTCAGGCCATGGAAGAGTTCAAAAAGGGTTTCAAAAATCAAGTAAGAGAGCTAGAAGAAAAATTGGGAAACGAGAGTGATGCAAAAAGCTCATGAAAAATGAGTCAATAGCTTGGTAAAGTAGACACAAAAAAGTCCATAAGAAAATAACACCTTATAAAACAGACTAGGCCAAATGGTAAAAGAGCTACAAAAAGACAATGAGGAAAAGAATGAATGCCTGAAAAAACTGAACTGGTCAAATGGAAAAAGAGGCACAAAAATTCACTGCACAAAAGAATTCCTTAAAAATTGGGCAAATGGAATTGGCCAAATGGAAAAGGAAGTCCAAAAGCTCACTGAGGAAAATAATTCCTTAAAAATTATAATGGAGCTAATGAAAGCTTGTGACTTTATGAGAAGTGAAGAAACAATAAAGCAAAACCAAAAGAATGAAAAAATATAAGACAATGTGAAATATCTCATTGGAACAACAACTGACATGGAAAATAGATCCAGGAGAGATAATCTAAAAATTATTGAACTACCTGAAAGCCATGGTCAAAAAAAAGATTCTAGACATCATCTTTCAAGAAATTATTAAGGAAAACTGCCCTGATATCATAAAACCAGATGGTAAAATAGAAACTGAAATGATCCACCAATCACCTCCTAAATGAGATCCCAAAACTGAAACTGCCAGGAATATGACAGCCAAATTCCAGAGCTTCCAGGTCAAGGAGAAAATATTGCAAGCAGCCACAAAGTAATAATTCAAGTAGCTTGGAGCTACAGTAGCAATAACACAAAATTTAAGCAACTTCTACCTTAAAGGATCAGAGGGCTTGGATTATGATATTCCAAAGGGCAAAGGAGGTAGGATTAAAACCAATAATCACATACCTAGCAAAACTGTGCATACTTCTTCAGGGGAAAAAATGGACATTCAGTGACATAGAGGACTTGCAAGCATTCTTGATGAAAAGACCACAGCTGAATAGAAAGTTTGACTTTTAAATACAAAATTCAAAAGAAGAAAAACATAAACAGGAAAATAAAATTATAAGAGATGTAATAAGGGTAAACTGTTTGCATTCCTACATGAGAAGATGACACTTATGAGTCATAAAACCTTTCTCATTATAAGGAAAAATAGGAGGAGTATATGTAGACTGAGAGTACAGGTATAAGTTGAATATGAATGGACATAAAAAATAAAATTAAAGGGTTAGAGAGGAATATATTGGGAAAAAAGGAAATGGAAAGGTAGAATGGGGTGAATTATCTCACAAAAAAAGGAGGCAAGGAAATGGTTTTACAGGGGAGGGGAAGGTGGGGAACATGAGGAGGAGTGTATGAACTTTACTGTCATAAGAATTGGCTCAAAGAGGGAATAACATACACACTCATTTGGGTGCAGAAATCTATCTTACCCTACAAGAAAGTGGGAGGCAAAGGGGATAAGAGAAGGGGGTACTAAGAGAAGGGAGGACAGATTGGTGGAAGATGTTGTCAAAAACAAAACTCTTTTGAGGAGGAACAGGGCAAAAGGAGAGAGAGAATAAAATAAATAGGGAGGATAGATTGGAAGAAATAGTTACAGTTAGTAATAGTAACTGTGAAAAAAATGAAACAAGTATCTCTGATAAGGCCTTCATTTCTCAAACATATAGAGAACTGAGTCAACTATATTTTTAAAAAGTGCCGTTCCCCAATTGGTAAATGATAAAAAGATATGAACTGTTTTGAGATGAGGTAACCAAAGCTCTCTATAGCTATATTTAAAAATAACTCAAATTCTACTGATTGGAGAAATGCAAATTAAAACAATTCTGAAGGACCACTCCCTACCTATTAGATTGGCTAATAGGATAAAAAATGAAAATGACAAATGGTGGAGGGAGTGGAGGGAAAATGCAACATTAATGCAGTTTTGTTGGAGTTGTGAAATGATTAAACCATTCTGTAGAGCAATTCAGAACTAAGCCCAAAGGGGTATAAAACCATTGATCTAGCAATACCACTACTGGGTCTATATCCCAAAAGAGA
The DNA here is from genome assembly GCF_003287225.1 of Phascolarctos cinereus. Classification (NCBI taxonomy): domain Eukaryota; kingdom Metazoa; phylum Chordata; class Mammalia; order Diprotodontia; family Phascolarctidae; genus Phascolarctos; species Phascolarctos cinereus. The sequence continues at coordinate 138,209,368 of NW_027555514.1, forward strand.
TACACACACACACACACACACACACACACACACACACACAGAGGAAAAGGACCTATATGTGCTAAGATATTTATAGTACTTCTTTTCTGGTGCAAAGAATTGGAAATTGAAGTGATGCCCATCAGTTGGGGAATGGCTGAACAAATGGTGGTATGTGATTGTGATGGCATACTATTGAATACTATAAGAATGCTATAGGAATATTATAAGAAATGATGAAGAGGATGCTCTCAGAAAAATCTGGAAAGACTTACATGAGATGATGCAAAGTGAAATGTACTGTGTAAAAAGTAACAACAATACTGTAAGATGATTAGCTATGAATGACTTAGCTATTTTCAGCAATGCAATGACCCAACACAACTGTGGAGTTATGATGAAAAATGCTATACACCCCCATAGAAAAAACCAATGGTGTCTGAATACAGATTGAAGCATAATTTTAAGTTTATTTTTCTTGAGGCTTTTTTTATCCTTTTGTCATTTTTTTGCACAATATGACTATATTGGAAATGTTTTACATATCTACACACGTATAACCTATATCTTATTGCTTGCCTTCTCAATGGTGGGTGTGGAAAAGAGGGAAGGAAGGGAGAGAATTTGGAAATCAAAGTTTTAAAAATGCATGTTAAAAATTATTTTTATAAGTAACTAGAGAAAAATAAAATGCTAAATAAATATTTTTAAAAGAAACAATAAATTCTAAAACCATAGAATTAGAAAAGTTCTTGGCTTTTCCTCTAGTCCAACTCTTATCCACAATGAGTCTGATATGATATGTACTCTATGTGATCATCTGGCTTCTATTTAAATGCTTCCAATGTGAAGTACCAGCTCACACTTTAGCATCCATGACAGAAAAGGAAAATGATAATTGCTGGAGGGAATGTTGAAAATTAGGTACACTAAGGCACTTGTGGTAAAGTTGTGAACTGGTTTATTCTGAACAGCAATCTGGATCTATATCCAAGGACTATGAAACTGCATACCCTTTGACCCAGCAGTATTGCTACTATAGCTGTATCCCCCCAAAAAATCAGGATAAAGTACCCATATGTAGAAAAATATTTATAGCAGCTCTTTTTCTGTGATGGAAAGAATTGGAAATTAAGGGACACATCAATTGAGGAATGGCTGAACAAGTTGTGGTAGGTATATGATTATGATGTAATACTATTATATGATGAGAAATGATGAAGGAGATGGTTTTAGAAAAAAAACAAAAGAAATCCTTGGAAAATGTATGACTTAATACAAAGTGAAGTGAGCAGAACCAGAAGAATATTGTACACATTGAAAGTAAAATTAAAATAATAGTTACCCGTGAAAAACTTAGCTACTTTGATCAATACAATGTTACAAGATAATTCCAAAGGATTCAAAGGAAAAAAAGGCTATCTACCTCCAGATGGAACTCATGTTAAGTGCATATGGAAGCATTTTTAACTTTATTTTTTTTACTTTTTTTGTAACATAGGTAATATGGAAATATTAGTCCATTCATGATGTCACATCATGATGTCACATTAGCCGTTTCATTAGCACTTTCATGATGTCACATGTATAATAGGCATCATATTGCTTGTCTTCTCAATGGTTGGGGGAGGGGGTGAAGGAAGGGAGAGAATTTGGAACTAAAATGATGAATGTTAATGACAAAGAAACTCACCACCTCCTGAAGCAACTCATCCAATTTTTTTTTTTTGATAACTCTAAATCAGTGAGAGTGCTTGGAATGATGAGCAGGGACTTTACCTGAAGACAAAAGTTCTGAGTTAATTTCACCACTCCACTATGTGTGAACATGACAAGTAGTTTTTGTCTAGATTCCTAGGACATTAAACAACCTAACCCTCAGAGAAACATGCTGTATTTAGAGTCAAAAGACCTGGGTTATAGTTCCAGTTATGCTGTGCAACTTGGAGCAAATGACTTTCCCTCTCTGGGCTCAGCTCCATTTCTTCACTGAGAGAGTTCAACAAAATGACCACAAAGATCCCTTCTAGCTTTAAAAAACTATAATTCAACTGTTATGCTGTTGAATTTTTCCATTTGTAAAATTATATGGGCAGCCAGGTAGTACAGTGGATAGTGTCAGGCCTCTACTAAGAAAGACTCATCTTTGCTGGATTCAAATCTGGCCTCAGACACTTACTAGCTGAGTTGACCCTGGCTAAGTCACTTAACCCTGTTTGCCTCAGTTTCCTCATCTGTAAAATAATCTGGAGAAAGAAATGGCCAACCACTTCAGTATCTTTTCCAAGAAAACCCAAAATGGGGTCACAAAGAATCAGACCTGACTGAAATGACTGAACTCAAAGAGTTGTGAGGATAAAATGAAATAAGATAAACTTGAAAGCATAATATAAATATAAGCTATTATTTTTATGTTTTTCCTTATGCTTATCTATAATATCACATGACAGCCCTTAAAACATTTGAGGATAACCGGCATGTGCTATCTTTTTTATGGATGATGTTCTCCTCTCCTGAAGTATTGACAGTCCTTTCAACTGCTCCACATATGGCATAGTTGGGAATGTCTTCAGTGCATAAAACATGGTATAATGAAAGCTAAGAACAATTATATCTAAATGAAAGGGTAGTTTTTGACAGGAGTTGTGCAGAAGGGGTAAACTAATTGCTATATGCCTAATATGCAGATTATCTAATATATTTTGAAGAAATGTATCATAGTCACAGATAATCAGTTGACTTACTGATTGAGTTAAGTGAAACATAGAGGAGTATCCCACATTTGGCCATATTCTATGGTTTGTACTGTAGTACAACTAAGGTGGTCTTATAGGTGCTACTGAATAGACAAGTATTGGTAAAGTAATAGACACTTGAGGAATGTGGTTAGTTTTCCTATGATGATCCATAATATTTATTTCACAAAATGACTTCTTAGACTTTTTATTTTGTCATCTCCTCCTAGTAGTGCTTAGATTTAACCTATATTAGTCATGAACCACAGTGGCAGTATATTTTACAGGAAAGAGTGCTAAATATGGAGTCAGATAGAGCTGAGTTCAAATGATTCCTCAATCACTTACTGGTTCTATGACTCTGGGCAAGAATATAATAATATCCCCTACATCATAGTGCTGTTGCAAGGCTCAAATAGGAAAATATATAAAAACTATAAACTTTAACATACTCTCTATATTGTTGTTGGTTATTCTGTTGTTGCTAATTATTCCACTAATTAATTCATACATTTGTTATACTAGTGGTATTTAGATGTAACATATTTTAATCATAGACTATAGGGGCAGCAGAGTTTAATGGTTAGAGTACTGATCTTATAGCCTAGAAGAACTGGATTCAAATATGAACTTTGCCATTAGTTGTAAGACCTTCAGTGATCCACTTAAGCTCTCTCTGCCTCAGGGAACCCCCTCTTAAGATTTATCTGCTAATTCCTAGATAGGCTGTGATCTGTTTATCAGAGTTCTCAAACATGCTGGGAATTTCCCCTGAGTAAATCAGAGATTATTATCTGTATTTAAGTAATCATGGGTTTTTTCAAATAAGGAACAAGAATAGTTCATAATTATAAAGTGCTTTAAGATTTGCAAAATGGTTCAGATACTTTTTTTGTTATATTCACAACATTCTTGGAATGGGGAAATTGAGGTTCATAGATGTTAAGTGAGTGACTTACTCCTGGCCATTTCCTGAGTGATTATAGATGGTGAGATTTGAACCCAAAACTTTCTGACTGCAAGTCTAGTGGTCCAGTGCTTAGTTTGCTGAAATTATTTTTCCCCATATTTGTCAGTGTTAATCCCATCCTCTGATGCATTTTCCCACACAATAGAGTTAAGATAATCTGCCAATTTTTCTATTTTCCTCTAATTTGCTGCTGCTGTTCAGAATGAAAAACAGAGCCTGGATTTTGAAATTAGGTTATATTCTGTTCTTCCTTCTCTATAAAGTAAATTGCCTCAAAAATCCCAAAGGCAGTAATTCATTAATCGCTGTGTGCTAATAACTTCATTCAAGAAGCCCAAACATGAGGTGACATGCAACAGATTATATATAATTTTGGAGTGTTTGCTTGGCACTTTAGATTAGCAATCAAAATGAAAATAATTGATGTTCAATCTACCCCAAGCAACCTTCCCCTCCCCATTGTTGACAATAGAGAGCTGTTAGCTGTCATGGAATTCTGCTTGTCTGCTGCAGCCTTTCAAATGTCAAACTAATAAATCAAGAACTTGAAAACCATATCAAGAAAGCGAGCACATGTTTTGGCAGGCCTGTGCAAATGTCGCATGGTGCTTCCCCACAGCTCTCAAAGTTTACAAGGCAGGGGTGCTGTTCAACCTACTATTGAGATAAGAGATACTGACCTGTTCTGTCTGTCATTTTTGGCTCCTCACTCTCCTTCAGCAGGCACCCTTTGGATTTTGAAATTAAATGACAAATATACACTGCCAACCAAGAGTTCCTACAGCAGCTGTCAGTTCCATGTCATCTTAGCCCAGGCTAATCACAGGAAGATTGCTGATTAATTTTAGAATATTTTAGCAATTACTTAAGTTGAAGGAAAGTGTTTATTACTTAGAACAATAAAAACAGAAAGAAAATAAAGACATGAAAGGATATGCAATGCAATTTTTTTCTTCTTTTTTAGGGGGATAGTCATGTACAATTTTATCATTGTAGGTAATTCTATCCACTAATAGAAACTTTTAACTTATCTATAAAAGTTTTTAGTGATTGGTCTGGATATTTAGGAATTTATCTGGGGCAGCTAGGTGGTGCAATGGGTAGATTTCTAGTCTTAGAGTAAGGAAGCCCTGTGTACAAAATTGGCTCAGACACTTACAAACCATGTGACTTTAAGTAAATCCTTTAATCTCTCTCAGCTTCAGCTTCCTCATTTATTATCTCTTTCAGTGTTAAATACATGATTTTATTATATAAAGAGACTTGCTTATGGTCACACAATTAGTATGAACCTGACCCAGATTTTCCTAACTCTGAGACTAGACTTTTATGCATTATTGCATGGATAAGGTGGATAGTGATAATAAAGAGCAGGTTTTTATTCCTATAATAATTAGTACAAATAGATAAGATTCAGAACAGAAAATAAAACTTTAGTTGAAAATATTTGCAAAACTCAGTTCTTCCCCCAATACTCATTATTGGCCAAAGCAACTAGAACAGTATGAGTCTAGTGTGGACTGGCCCCTTCCAAATGCCAATCGCTCATTAGCTTGTTTGTGTGGCTGCCACATAAGTCATCAGCTGCTCAACCACATGTGCTATTTTCCCTCCTTTTGTGTATCAAATTGCACTTCCAAGGGATCAAGGGAAACAAAGCAGAATATCAAGTGAGTGTTAACTCCCCTTGAAGCACCAGAAGTTCACAGACAGTAAGAGGCTCCCAGGCAGCCTGTTCAGAATGGGGAGACAGCTGAATCCTTGATGAAGAATTTAAAGTCTTTATGGAGCAAATATACTTGAGAAGCTGCTTTGGCACTTCCGTGTTATTCTGTAATTGGCTTCATCATGACTCTGCTTTACCTCAATGGGAATACTAGAGGACAATAGCATGTTCTTGCCAACCTTAGTTTGTTTACATCACATGCCAGTCAATACAACACATGTAAGACAAATAAAGCATAGTACCATCAGTTAGAGATTAAGAAGAACCTTTTTGAAACAAGACAGTAATCAAGGGTAGTGTGTCCAGCAGAAGATATGGGTACAGACCCCGAGATTTGCAATTTACTAGCTGCATGACTTTGGGCAAATCATGAAACCACTATGAGCTTCAGTTTCCTTATCAATAAAATAAAGTAGCTGGCTATAATAATGCCCTAAGATCCTTTCAATATCTGACTCCATTATCTGTCAGTCTAGTTATTTCAGGATAAATAACAAGGCATAAAATTTCAAAGTTATTTCTACCACTAAAGGGAAAAAAAACCCTTTAAAAATGACAACAAAGACAGTGCCTGTAGTATAACATGTATAACAGTTTGTGATTAAAATCACAGCCATAGAATGGACAGAATAACTTAATATGTGAATAAGAGAGAAGGGAAGGGAAAAGAAGAGAAGGCAAGGCAAGGCAAGGGAAGGTAAGGCAAGGCAAGGTGAAGGAAGCAAGGGAAATGAAGAATGAAACATCTACAAAAAGTAATGTGTGTGGTAGACTTAGATCTGGAATGGACTTTAGAAATCATCTGGTCTAAAAATCTATATCCAACAGAAGAGGAAGCAGGGGCAGTGTGGTGGAGGTGGGAGGTTGACTAAACTTCCCAAGGTCAAATAATAAGTGTAGGAGCCAGGATTCAAGCCTGGATCCTCTAACTATAAATGGAATAACTTTTCTATTGCCTCCTGTTAGATTATAAATAGGTTTCTTTGATGTGATTTTATGATGAGACAGAGCCACTGTCTTGCCAAGTCCTTCTAAGGTAGCAGACACCTTAAAAACATGCTCATATGCAGCTGAGATTTTTTTTGTCCTTTTTCCCTTCTTCCTTTCATTCCTCCTCTCTGAAAGAAGACATTGTTGTTATCTCCCAAGTTACTAAAGACAGTGAATTTAGTATTAAGTGAATAGGGATTTTTTTTTCCTAGTAGGAAACAATTGAATGTAGAATTATACCTCAGGAATTCAAACAGTGATAAGCAGAGGTTTATTTGCCAAGAGAGTAAACAAGCTGCTCTCTCTAAAGTAACCACTGCCAGTTCTCCTGGCAGACTCAGCTCTCTAAACAGGTGCAGTTACCACCAGCAAAAATCAAGAATTTAATCTTTGGCATACAGCTCAATGGTCAGAGTTAGGGATGTGTATGACTATCCATTTCTCCAATCTCACCCCAAATATGTCTTGCATGGTACCCAAATCTATTACTATTTCATGAATAAATGCTAATCTCCTGACAAGAATAGCAGATGGATGATATGCTTCCATTTTATATGGTCACTCCATAATTGGAAGAAATAAAAAATTTCCTCTTGTCTCATGCTACACTAATTTGGAGCTAGTAATGTGAAAATAAACATGCAAAATAACAGAACAGGTTTTGAGACAATTAAAGAGGACAGTGTCTGGTTACTATCGTACATGTTTCTAGCAACTGCATTCTTGAGCTCACATAGCACATTTCTAAATTGATATTGATTCATAGCAGTCCAATCTAATGTAATTCAATAAGTATATTTTGATCACCTACTATGTGCAAGTTACAGTCCTAGGTACTTCAAATACAAACTAAAAAATCAATATCATTACCTAATCTCAAAGAGCCTTCAGTCTATTATCTAGCCTTAATATATTAATCGATAAATACAAGATAATGTGAGAAGGGAGAGAATAGACAATTAGGGAAAAATAAATGGCATATACAGACATATAAACACATAGATTCGTATATGCACACATAAACACATATATATGTATATATACATATATCTGTGGGTGAGTGTGTGCATATATACAAACATACATACACACACACACACACACACACACACACACACACACACACATATATATATATATATATATATACATATACACACACACAGAGGATATCCCCAAACTTTTAGTATAGTTTTAAGCTTACAAATAATTATTTGTGAAGATGAAGGAAAAAGAGGAGAAAAAGAATGGAGAAAAAATGCTGAAATATATATTAGAATGTGGTTTTGTGTGTGTGTGTGTGTGTGTGTGTGTGTGTGTGTCCTCTAAATCAGAGTTGTCAAACCTTTGTAGTGGCCCACAACATTCTTAGGGTATCCTGAACCAGATTAAAATATAAAAATGGGCAAGATTTAACAAATAAAATACAATAAAATATAATGTTAATTTATAGTTTGTAAACTCAAAATGTGTTCCACAGGGAACCTTATATACAATGGTTTAGTGGCAACCATTCCTATTTGAGTTTGACACCATTGCTTTAAATAATGATTGAATATTAAAAGTCTTACTTAAAATGTTTCTTTTCATTCTCACTAATAAAGTTATAAATGCATTTTAAAGTAAAATTTACAGGGAGCCAAGATGGCAGAGTAAGAAGTAAGTTGCTCTTACCCTCCCTTACCAACCTCTGAAAGCCCAGAAAATATCACCCCAGGAAAAACTCTGGAACAGCTGAATCAGAAGAAAGATGGGGTACAGTAGTCCAGTAGACCAAGTAACTTGAGGGATTAATGGGAAAGGCCCCTTTTGCCCTGGGGGAAGGGAAGCACTGCAGAACAGGAGGCAACCCAGCAAACTAGCAGAAAGCCTCACCTCAGCATATCAGGAGGAGATCCTGAAATCCAGGAGGTAGAGAAGGCAAACACCAACATCTGGACCCCCAAAAGCCTCAGTGAGGGTGAGGGAACTGGTGGAAATCAGTTCAGAAAACCACCAGGTGCCTCAGCGCTCTACAGCAGTCTCCCAGTACCTCAGCAAAACTCTGTGAAGTTTTCCAAGGGGCCCCAAGTGAATAAACATCCTGCAACATCCATTTGAAAGGAGCTGAAGAAAGCAAAAAGAAATTAAAGGCCCAGGTGAGCAGGCAATACTGACGAGCCACACTACACAATCCTAGGCTTCCAGTGTTGCTGATTTCAGCCCAACACCAGGTAAGCTGCCAGAACCCTATAGCCTCCAACTAGCAACATCAGAGGCTGCAGCAAACAAATCCAGTGAACAGAATCTAGGCTCCCAATGCAAGAAGCTTGGATTAGTGCCCTGTGCTCCCTAGCAAGAGAGCTCAATCTCTTTAAAGCCAGGAAATAAGCAAAGAACATAAGCAGAAAGAAACATACCATAGATTAGTATTATGAGAACAGTGAAGCTCAAGCAGAAATTCTGAAAAGGACGACATTGACAACAAACCCACATCTGGAACCTCAAAAAGGAAGATGAATTGGTCTGAAGCCCAAAAAGCCTTCTTAGAAGAGCTCGAGAAGGTTTTTAAAAGTCAAATGAGAGAGGTAGAAGAGTCCTTAACAAATACAATTGGCCAACTGGAAAAAAAAAACTACGCTGAAGAAAACAAGTCCCTAAAAAGTACAATTGCCCAAATGGGGAAGAAGGTATAAAATCTAATAGAAGAAAACAATTTGTTAAAAATTAAAATTGGGCAAATGGAAGCTAATGACTCTATGAGAGAGCAAAAATCAGTCAAGCAGAAACAAAAGAATGAAAAAAATAGATGAAAACATAAAATACCTCATTGGTAAAACAAAGGAGAGACAATTTTAAAATTATTGGTCTACCTGAAAATCACAATGAAAAAATAGTGCCTGAACACTATCTTTCAGACAACTCCAAAGGTCTCATGATGGAAAATGCTATCCACAAAGAAGAAAGAACTATGGAGTTTAAATGCAGATCAAAGCATACCATTTGCTATTTTTTTTCTTCTGTTGTGTTTTGTTTCCTCTTTCTGTTGGCTCCTCCTATTGGTTCTAATTCTTACTTACAATGTCACTAATGTGAAAATATATTTAATAGTAATGTATATGTATAGCCTATATCAGATTGCATGTCATCTTGGTGGTGGGAGGTGGGGAGGGAAGGGGAGAAAATTCAAAACTCAAAAGCTTATGGAAGTGATAGTTGATAATTGAAAATAAATTAGTTTTAAAAAAGTAAAATTTACAAGCTCTAAGTCTCAGTTACTAGTTAATTCATCCTAAATAAAAACACAGAAAATAGAAGCAATCTGCATTGTAAGGAAATCAGTATTAAAAATCATAATAAAGTAAATCCTTATGGTTATAATTATTAGAGATATAAGGATACATGTGTATTCATATGCATATGCATATGCATACATACATCTCATATATAGATTAAATATGTGTATATATGTATGTGTGTGTATGGATGAATGTATGTATATGTATATGTGTGTATAAACATGGGGTAACAAGGAGATACATTCTTTTTAAGAGATAATTTTGTTTCCTAAAGGGCTTGGGATGAGACAATTAAATGCAGATTCAAGACCTAATCTCCAAATCTCCAGTCATTAGAGATGAAAGAATCCTAGTGTTTCAGACACTGAACCTCTCTTTTGGATATTGGCTTTTTTTTTCATCTTTTATGGCCTTAAGGGAAATCAGTTCCCTCATCTCACTCTGATGAACATTCTACAGTTTACCAATATATTTCTTAAAATATGGTACCCAGAACTAACAAGAATACTACGGATGTGATTTGAGCAGCGTACAATATGGTGGGCCTGTCACTTGGTCTTAAATACTATGCCTTTTTAAAAGTAACCTAAAATCACATTAGTTTTTTTTCCTGCTATTTTGCCTTATACATTAATTTTGAACTTCTGAAATTCCAGATTTTTTCACATTAAGTATTGTCAACTTATATAACCACCTTTCTTCATTCCTCGAGCTGATTCTGTCTTCCATACTGGATTTTTTAAAGTTAGATGACATGGTCTCTGTGAATATACTGGTTTCTTTAGATATTTCCCTAACTTCTCCTCTTCACCAGAATTATTTCTGTTGTCACCTTCAGAATTTTATTCTTAAGAAAATTTCATCTCTCCTGGCATGATTTTCTCTAGAAAATCTAGCCTGTGGATCATTTTATTTCTTTCTCCAGACCCCTGTATGCTTCTTTCCCAAAACAACATTTTTCCATATCACAATTTCTAGAGGTGGGAACTTCTTCTTGAAGTTAACATTTGATCTTTATGTATTTCTACAAATACATCCAAAGTAACTATAAAAATATATTATAATCATAGCATAATATCATTAAAAGTAATAACTAATGTTTATATATAATTTTCTGGTTTGAAAAACACTTTACATATGTTACCTCATATTATTCTCAGGAAAATCCACTGAGATAGCTGTTATTCTATCAATTTTACAGATGATGAAACTGAGACAGGGGAAGGTTAAGTGATTTGTATAAAGTGTTAGGAAGCAAGCTAAAAAGAGTTTCAAGTAGAACTATAACTCAGGTTTTATTAATTGAATCCAACCATGGTTTTGTCACAAATCATATTTCTACTTAAACATTTCAAGTCTCAATTATTTCCTTTGTTTAGACACAAACCATATTGAGTTAATATAGTAGTCAATGGTCTTTATTCTTTAAATGATGGTATTATGTGGGCTGATTTTATTTGGTTTTCCTTATTTGACTTTTCTCATTTTCTACTTTATTTATTTATTTATTTTTTATTTATTCATTCACTCATTTATTTATTTATTTATTTATTTGTTTGTTTATTTATTTATTTTTGGTTTTCAACATTCACTTCCATAAAATTTTGATTTCCAAATTTTCTCCCTATTTCTTCCCTCTCCTCACCACAAGAGAGCATGCAATTTGATATAGGCTCTCTACATACATTTGGATTAAACACATTTTCACATTATTCATATTGTAAAGAAGAATTAGAACCAATGGGAGAAATCACAAGAAAGAAAAAGCAAGCAAGAAAAAGACAGAGAGAGAGAGAGAGAGAGAGAGAGAGAGAGAGAGAGAGACAGAAAGAGAGAGAGACAGCAAATGATATGCTTCAATCTTCATTCAGACTCCATAGTTCCTTTTCTGAATGTGGACATTTTCCATCATGAGTCTCTTAGAGTTGTCTTGGATTCTTGTATTGTTAAGAAGAGATGATTCTATCAAATTTAGTCATCACACATTGTGGCTGTCACTGTGTAATATGTTCTCCTAGTTATATTAACTTCGCTCAGCCAGCATCAGTTCATGCAAGTCTTTCCAGGATATACTGAAGTCTGCCTGCTCATCATTTCTTATAGCACAATAGTGTTCTACTACATTGATACACCACAACTTATTCAGCTGTTCCCCATTTGATAGGCATCCGTTCAATTTCCAATTACTTGCCACCACAAAAAGAGGGGCTATAAATTATTTTTTACATATGGGTCCTTTTCCCATTTGTATGATCTCTTTGAGATACAGGCCTATAAGTGGTATTGCTGGGTCAAGGGTATGCTACATTTTTATTGCCCTTTGGGCATAGTTCCAAAATGCTCTCCAAAATGGTTGGATCAGTTCACAACTCCACCAATAATGCAATAGGATTCCAATTTTCCCACATCTTCTCCAGCATTTATCATTTTCCTGTTTTGTCATGTTAGCCAATCTGATAGGTGAGATGTGGTACCTCAGAGCTGTTCTGATTTGCATTTCTCTAACAAATAGTGATTGAGAGCATTTTTTTCATATAACTATAGATGGCTTTAATTTCTTCATCTGAAAACTGACTTCTCATTCTGACCATTCATCACTTGGGGAATGACTTGTATGCTTACAAATTTGACTCAGTTCTGTACGTATTTTAGAAATCAGGCCTTTCTCAGAGACACTGGTTGTAAAAATTCTTTCCTAGTTTCTGCTTCCCCCCTTATCTTGGTTGCATTAGCTTTGTTTGTGCAAACACTTTTCATTTTAATGTAATCAAAATTATCCATTTTATTTCAAAACGCTCTCTGTCTCCTGTTTGGTCATAAATTCTTCTGTTCTCCATAAATATGATAAGTAAAATATACCTTGCTTTCTCAGTTTGCTTATAGTATCAACCTTTATGTCAAAATTGTGTACCCTATTTGACTTTATTTTGGTATATAGTGTAAGATTTTGGACTGTGCCTAGTTTCTGCCATACTCTTTTCCAGTTTTACCAGCAGTTTTTGTCAAATAGTGAGTTCTTATCCCAGAAACTGGGGTCTTTGGGTTTATCAAATAGTAGATTACTATAGCCATTGACTACTGTGTCTTGAATGTCCAGCCTATTCCATTGATCCACCACTCTATCTTCTATCCAGTACTAAGTAGTTTTGATGACTGCTACTTTATGGTACAATTTAAGATCTGGAATGGCTAGGCCATCTTCCCCTGCACTTTTTTTCATTAGTTCCCTGGATATTCTGGACCTTTTGTTATTCCAAATGAATCCAGTTATTATTTTTTCTAGCTCTATAAAATATTTTTGGTCATTTGATTGGTATGGCACTGATTAAGTAATTGTTTAGGTAGAATTGTCACATTTATTATATTAGCTTGGCCTACCCATGACTAACTGATCTTTTTCCAATTATTTAGATTTGACTTTATTTGTGTGGAAAGTGTTTTATAATTGTGTTAATATACTTCCTCTGTTTGTTTCAGCAGAAAGACTCCTAAATATTTTATATTGTCTAAAATATCTTTATATGGAATTTCTCTTTCTAATTCTTGCTGATGGGCTTTGATGGTAATATATAGAACTGCCAATTATTTATGCAGGTTTATTTTATAGCCTGCAAATTTGCTAAAGTTGTTTATTATTTCAATTATTTTTTTAGTTGATTCTTTAGGATTCCCTAAGCATATCATCATATCATCTGCAAAGAGTGATAGTTTTGCTTCTTCTTTGCCTATTCTAATACCAACAATTTCTTTTTCTTCTCCTATTTGCTAAAGCTAATGTTTCTAGTACCATATCACACAATGTGTGATGACTAACTTTGATAGAATTATCTCTTCTTAACAATGCAAGAATCCAAGACAACTCTAAGAGACTCGTGATGGAAAATGTTGTCCACATTCAGAAAAAGAACTATGGAGTTTGAATGAAGACTGAAGCATATTATTTGCGCTCTCGCGCTCTCTCTCTCTCTCTCTCTCTCTCTCTCTCTCTCTCTCTCTCTCTCTTTCTCTCTCCTCTTTTCTCTTTTCTTTTTTTTTTTGCTTGCTTTTTCTTTCTTGTGATTTCTCCATTGGTTCTAATTCTTCTTTACAATACAACTAATGTGAAAATATGTTTAATCCGAATGATAATGGACATCCTGGTTTCTCCCCTGATCTTATTGGAAATGCTTCTAGCTTTTTCCCATTACATAGGATGCTTGCAGAAGGTTTTAAGTAGATGGTACTTATCATTTAAAGGAAAACTACATTTATTTTATGCTCCATACTGTTTTTAATAGGAATAAGTGTTGTATTTTGTCATAACTTTTTACTGCATCTATTGAGATAATCATGTGGTTTCTGTTAGTTTTGTTGTTGATATGATCAATTATGGTGATATTTTTCCTAATATTGAACCAGCCCTGCATTCCTGGTATAAGTCCATTCTGCTACCTGCTTCCATTTGACAGGAGAGTTCATCCCATTCACATTCACAGTTATGATTACTATCTGCGTCTTTCTCTCCATGCTCCCCCCCATTTATGCATTTCTTTCTCCTTACTCTTTTCCCCTTCTCATTAGTGCTTTGCTTTTAACCACTGCCTCCCTCAGTCCCATCTCCCTTCTATTAGCCCCTTCCTTTTTCTTCCCCTTTAGTCTTACTGCTTCTTCCATCCCTTCTATCCCCCTTCCCTTTTGTTTCCATTTTTCCCTCCTACTGCCTATTGGGCAAGTTAGATTTCAATACCTAACTGATTATGTTATTCCCTCCTTAATCCAAATCTGATAAGAGTGACATTCAAACAATGCTCATCTCCCTCCCTTCTTTCCCTCTATTGTAATGGTTTTTTGTGTCTTTACCTGTAAGATAATTTTCCCTTGTCTGCCTCCTCCTTTCCTTTTCTACAAGCACATTACCTTAGTTAGATCAGATTAATCTATTTACTAGATCCATTTAAACCACTTGGTTATATTTTTTTTTATCATTACATCAAAGTAAACTTACACACACCTCATCTATGTATACTCCTTTAAAGGGGTATAATAACCATACATTTCTCAAGAGTTACAAGTGTCATATTCCCTTATAAGATGTAAACAGTTTGCTTTTATTAATAATAACATATTGTTGTTATTCTTTTCTGTCATGTTTAGCTTTTTATGTCTCTTTTGTGTCTTGTATTTGAAGGTCAAATTTTCTGTTGGGCTCTGGACTTTTTATCAGGAAGTTTTGGAAGTCCCTTATTTCATTGAATATTCATCTCCTCCCCTGAAAGATTATGCTTGTTTTTTTTCTGGGTAGTTGATCCTTGGTTGTAATCCAAGCTCCTTTGCCTTATGGAATATCATATTCCATGCCCTATGATTTTTTAATGTGGAAGCTGCAAGGTCCTGCATAATCTTGACTGTGGTTCCATGACATTTAAATTGTTTCTTTCTGGCTGTTTGCAGTATTTTCTGTTTGACCTGGTAATTTTGGAATTTGGCTACTATTTTCCTTGCCATTTTCAATTTGGGATATCTTTCAGGAGGTGATCTGTGGATTCTTTCTATGGCTATTTTACCCTCTGGTTCTAGGACCTCAGAGCAGTTTTCCTTAATGATTTCCTGAAAAATACTTTTCAGGCTCTTTGTTTCATCGTGATTTTCAGGTAGACTGATAATTTTTAAATTGTCTCTCCTCTATCCATTTTCCAAGTCAGTTGTTTTACCAATGAGGTACTTTTATGTTTTCATCTATTTTTTCATTCTTTTGTTTCTGTTTGACTGATTCTAGCTCTGTCACAGAGTCATTAACTTCCACTTGCCCAATTCTAATTTTTAACAAATTGTTTTCTTCTATTAAATTTTGTACCTCCTTCTACATTTGGCCAATTCTGCTTTTAAGGAGTCATTTTCTTAAGTGCACTTTTTTTTTTCAGTTCGTCAATTGTATTTTTTAATTACTTGTTTTCTACAGTTAATTTTTTTCCTTCCTTTTCCAAGATATTGACTCTGTCTTATATACCTCTAACTTCTTTTCCCTATTTTTTTCTACCTCTCTTATTTGACTTCTAGAATCTTTTTTTTTGGCAGTTGGGTTTAAGTGCTGTGCCCAGAGTCACATGACTAGTAAGTGTCAAGTATTTGGTCTGAGGGCAGATTTGAACTCAGATCCTCCTGACTTCAGGGCCAGTGCTGTATGCACTGTGCCTCCTAACTGCCACATTAAAATCCTTCTTGCGGTCTTCCAAGAGTGCTTTTTGGGCTTCAGACCAATTCACATTCCCTGTTGAGATTCTAGATGTAGGATTGTTGACAATGTTGTCCTCTTTAGAATTTCTGCCTTGATCTTCTCTATTTCCATAATAAGCATCTATAGTATGTTTTTTTGTTTTGTGTTGGCTTGTTTTTTGTGTTGTTGTTTGTTTTTGTTCATGGTGTTTGCTTATTTCCTGGCCTTTAAAGAGATTGAGCTCTCCTGCTGGGGAGCAGAGGGAATTGATCCAAGCTTCTTGTGTTGGGAGCCTTGGGCCTGGTTACTGGCTTTGCATTCTGGGGCCTCCAATGCTGGCAGTTGGAGGCTGTAGAGATCTGGCAGCTTCCCTGGTGTTAGGCTGGAATGAGCAACACTGGGACTCATGGGGTAGGATTGGATAGTCTGGCCACTGGAGGTTTACCGATTACCCAGGACTTTCCTTACTTTCACTTTCTTTGCCTCCTTTCAGATGGATATTTCCCTGCTGTGGGATGTTTCTCTGCCTAGGGAAACCCTTGCAGCACTTCCCAGAGTTTTGCAAAGGCACTGAGAGACTTAGTTGTTAAAGAACACTGGCACATGGTGGTTTTTTTGAACCAGTTTTCACTGGTTCCTACTGAGGCACTCAGGGGTCCTAGTGTTGGTGTTTGCTTGCTGCACCACTTGGTGTTCAGGATCTCCTCCTGGTGTGCTGAGGTGAGGCATTCCACTAGCTTGCTGGGACACTCCCTTTTTCATACTGCTCCCCTTACCCCAGGTCAAGAGGGCCTTTCCCAATCCCTTCCCACCTCAAGCTACCTGGTCTACCAGACTGCTGCACCTTGTCTTTCTGCTGCTTCAGCTTTTCCAAGGTTTTTCCTGGGGTAATATTTTCTGGGCTTTCAGAGGTTAATAAGGGACAGTGAGAGCAACTTACTTCTTACTTTTCTGTCTTAGGGCTCTCAGAAGAATAACTCCCAGAGTCACTTTTTAAAGGCATTTGAAGGAGTCTGGTGGAGAGTCCAGGCAATTCCCTACTTTCAGTCTGCCATCTTGACTCCACCTCCTCCTTGTTTCACTTATCGTTGTCTGTGTGGGCTTATTTTGAAGAAAGTTTTGCTGCTAGCTTGTGTTTATGTATATTTAATACCATCATCATTTTCTAAAATGCTTCCTTCCACTTCTTTAGTAGATGTCCCCATGACTTGTTGGAATCAAAAATTTTCTTACTCTGGGGCTAAAATTTTAATGATAAGCTTCTTTGAATTTAGCTAGTTTGGTCCTCAAATAACAGTCTGTCACCAGAACCATAATAGAAATCTATCTATCATAGTGGGATATGAGTGCGTCACTCCCATCTGGCACTAAACTGAAGTGCACTCCTCTGCAATACTGATAATGAATCCTTTGGGAAAAGGGCACAAATCAATTTTCAAAACTATTGAATATTTTAGCATGATTTTTTTGACAAATATATTAATTTTTTTAAATACAAATACATTTAAAAGTTAATTAAAAAGAACCTATTATAACAAATTTGCTCTGATCAACAGTAAATGTAATACAATGATTATTTGATGTTTCATGCCTAAATGAGGACAAAGGTGATTAGGAGCCTGATGGCTGATATATGACTCAGTTATCTCTCATATGTTCAATCCCACATTAATGACTTCTTGTTGGATATATCCAATTGTATTCTTTTAGGTATTACAAAATCAATAGGACTAAAAGAGACCATATCATTAATCCAACTAAATCTGTCACCCAAATTTCTCTATTTTTATTGAGTACTATTGTTTTTCTAGTGACATAGATTATTCTTAACCTCAAAATCATCCTTGATTCCTGACTTTCCTACATGCCTCCATATCTAATCCATGTCCAAATTATGTTCATTCTTCCTCTGCCACATTTCTCAATCCATTCCTTTGTAATTATTCATATATCCACTACCCTAATTCAGATCCTCTTCATCCCTTTCTAGGGAAATTACAACAGTACACTCTCTAGGCTCCTGGCTTCCAGTCTGTCTTCTCCCCAATCAATGTTACACACAACTGCAAAACTCATCTACCTAAACCATGGCTTTACATGTCATTCCTCTACTTAAAAGCTTTAGCGGCAAAAATGGACAAAATTCAAAATTCTGAGCTTGTCATTTAAAGTCCTTAACAGTATTGATCCAGTCTTATGTTTGAATATATTAGTCTCTGTTGTGGCCTTTATGCTCTAGGCAAACTAGGGATTAGTGTTATCTATCCCACACCTTCACATATTAGCACAAGTTGTCCTACATGTCTAGAATTTTCTCTTCCCTTATCACTGTCATTTAAAATTCTTACATTCCTTCAAGGCTCGGCTCTTGTCACTTTTTTTTTCCTAACCCTTCTTATTAATGTTCTCTCCTTACACCTAAAATTATATATCTATTCATCTGCTTTATCTTCTGATTCAATAGAATGTAAATAATTTGAAGGCAGAGATTGTTGTTTGTTTTTTATTTTGTCTTTATTTTTTAGTGCCTGTTATAATTCTTTCCACATAGTTGGAGCTTTATAAATACTTTTTCCATTGGGTTAATTAATTTATTCCCATTCACTCCTTTTTTTTTTCTTTGAGAGGCAGTTGGGGCTAAGTGACTTGCCCAGGTCACACAGGTAATAAGTATCAAGTAATCAAGTATCTGAGGATGGAATTGAACTCATGTATTCCTGACTCCAGAGCCGGTGCTCTATCCACTGTGCCACCTAGCTACATCCCATTCATTCTTTCATTCAAAAATTACTCATTGAATATCTACTAAATATAAGGCTCCATATATATATTTTGTATAACACCCTTCTATTAGTACTATCATATCTATCATTTCCTCTACACTTACACTGCCACTGCCCTTAATAAAACTCATTACTTCTCACATGGTCTGTCTCTTCTTTAAATCATCTTGTAGGATGCTACCAAACTGTTCTTCCTAATTCAGTGGCCTACTAATATCACTTTATTCAAGAATACTTATTATTTCCTTATGATACAATATAAATAAAACTCTTTAGCTTGGACATAAAAGGTTGCATAGTCTGGATACAATAAGTTTTTCCGGGTCCATTTTGTTCTACTCATATGCATAAATTATATATTTCAGCCACACTCATGATTTTGTCCTGTCTTCTGCTTCTATGAAAGAGTAGAGACCTTTTTACTTATATCTCAGGGCAATAACTGTCTTTTTGTGGCTTCATGAAAAGTTTTTGAAATCAATATAAAAGAATAAACAAAATCATCATGATGGCTTAGTGATACTAAAAAATAATTTTATAGATACCTACATGCTTAACTTTTTATTAAAATTTAGATATACATATTATGACACTGGAAGCATCAGGCATTATATTTACTATAATAAGCTAATTAGTTATTACATTTTAGCAAGAACATAATGGTTCTCAGGGGTTGATAAAAGTGAATTAAGTGAAATAATATATAATAATGTAATAAGTTTGACATTTGAGAAATTCAGAGAAAAATGGGAAGAGCTGAATGAAACGGTATAAAACAAAGGAATCAGAACCAGATGAAATATACATCATCATCATTGTTGTCATCATCATGCCTAACACAAGAAGTCAGCTGATTTCTCATTAAATGACTAATCTTAGCTCTGGAAAGCAGATGATAGGACATATTTCCCTTCTCATAGGAGAGAGGTGAAGTAATACAGGAACAACATTTTATCGTGTTGATTGGTTTTGCTGATCTATTTTTCTTTGTTAGAATGGATAAGTATCCAATGGGAAGGGATATGGGTAGTTTGGGAAATAACTATAATATACAAAACAGTTGGCATCAATTTTAAGAAAAACATAGCACTATTAGACCTCTGGGGGAAAAAAAACAAGAGTCAATAAAATGTAGTAAATAAAAATTTGAGAACAAATCTCAAAGTAAAATATTTGTAGAATTTAGTATAATTTGGCTCCAGCATAAAGAGATGGATAGGTAATACTACTTCAGTGGACTGATTTATCACTTAGTAGAACTCATCCAAATCCCTTCTTTTTCAGTTAAGAAATCTATCATCCAGTCTATTGATTGGTACATGGTCAATGTTGGCTGGGACAAAAATTTGTTTAAAGCCATATTTCCTACCTTACTCTTTTTTCCACTATTCTTTCCCCTTATTCAAAGGTATCAAACAGTACCTACAAACATCTCCAAATGCCACCCAAATCAGATTAAAATGTAATTGGGAAATATTTAATAAAATAAATAACAAACACAATAGAATATAGATAATATTGATGTGGTTTTCTAAGTCAATATGCAGCTGGAGGGACCTTATTTATGGTTTAGTGGTCTATATTTTTATTTGAGTTTGATGTCTGTGTCTTATGCAATGTGTCTTCCCTACTTTCTCTTCTGACTTATCCTAGGCTTGGAAGAATAAGTATTGGGAATGATATATTTTTAAATTACACTCAGGTTTTCCTAGTGTCATAATAATGTTAATAAGAATTTCAGGAACTCAAGGTTCCAAAAAATAAAAATAGAGACAGGAATTGATTTCTTTGATAGAGGAAAATCTTGAGTGAGAATGCTCCTGCCAAGGTGTCTTGGCAACCTCTCTGCTATATGTAATCTTTTTTTGTTTGTTTGTTTAGGCAATGGGGTTAAGTGACTTGCCCAGGGTCACAGAGCTAGTAAGTGTTATATGTCTGAGGCCAGATTTGAACTCAGGTCCTCCTGAATCTAGGGCCTGTTCTCTATCCACTGTGCCACCTAGCTGCCCCCTGCTATTTATAATCTTTAAAGCCTTCCCAGAGAGCATTTAGAGATGAAGTGACCTTTTCAAGGTTACACAGAGAGTGTGTATCAGGGCCTGGACTTGAATCCAGGTTTTCTGTCCCAAAGCATGTTCTCTATCTACTGTGCCGCATCAGCCTAAAAATTCTGACCTCAGTATTATCCTTCTAAATGCTACAGACTTAAATGATGATGTGAGTGACCAAATTAGGAAGAGATATCAAATAGAATTCAAAGGGATTCCACATTAAGTCCCATATTTTTACCATTCTTATAAATGATATAATACAGATTGCAGCTGCAAATTACAGATAATGTCAAGTTAGCAACAGTTAACAGCATTTGGAGGACAAGAGGAGAATGGCAACAATTTAAAAAAAAGTCAGACAGATGGTCTGAGCTCAATGGGATAAAGTATAATAAAGAGCTATACAATTTTACATAAGGAAGAATAATAAATCTCAAAATATACAATGGAGAATGAGTTTGAAAGTACTAATATGGAACACAAGGAAAGAAAAAAAATTGGCAATGGCTTGACAGACTTGCCACTGTTTATTTTATGAAAGTTTCCTGTCTCAAACACAATGTCAAAGTAATACAAAACAAAAAATATTAAATAATATAATTTTCTTACAAAAACCATGAAAATTTAGTGATAATTCTTAATTTCTTATGCTAATAATAAGTAGTGGTTAAGTCAGAATACTGTATCAAGAACAATTTAAATTTAACTTTGTAATTTGTTTCACTTCTTGTAGCTCAGTAAGCATCACTTAAGAACTTGCTATGTGATAATGACTATTCTAGGAACTACAGACTGAAAGATGGAAATGAAATAGTTTTTGCCTTCAAGTAGTTTATATTCTATTGCCTTGCACTAGGAAGAATAGGGAGACATTGACAATTTCAAGATGCTATGCAAAGCAAGTTTCTAGCTCTTCCTTAAACCTCTTCAGTTTTCTTACAAGCCTCAAGCTGAATAAGATGTGGGAGAAGAAAAGAAAATTATACACAACACAAAATAAAGAAACACTTTTACCTGTATCCATAGACAATTAAGAAAACTTTCCCCTCTGATGGACTTCATCTTTTCCACTAAATGACTTAGTTATAAAAAGCTTATGTTTGCACAGTAATGTTGTGGTCTCACCAAGCACTTTAAGTTTCTAGAGAGTCAGATCTTCTACTCTATATTTGTATAGTCAGTGTGAGTCAGATTAGCAATGGATGGCAAGGTCTTGGCTTGGTACTCTACATAGCGGCTTGTATATCTTTGTTTCTCATTTTTAACACCTCTTCTGGTGTTTTGGTCCAGGGTTTTCTGCTGCTTTCTAATCTTTTTGGAGCTCCAGAGTTCTACTGATGCTGTTTCCAGGCCTATGTGGCATCTCTTTCTGTTTTTCTATGACTCTGTCCCTCTATCTTTGTCTCTCTTTATCTCTATGCCGTTCTCTTTATCTCTATCTCTCTTTTTGTCATTGTCTTTCTCTGAATCTAGCTGTCTTTCTTTGTCTCTGTCTCCCTCTGTTCCTGTCTCTTTCTGTGCTTTGTTTCTGTCTGCCTCTGTCTTATCTCTATCTGGATCTCTCTTTTTTTTCTCTCTGCCTGTTTTCATGTCTGTCTATCTGTCTATTATAGGTCTTAACATGAGATGAAATGGCCATGACCAATACACATCTCTGTAATTTAATACATTTCTAGCTCTTTTGCTTGCTGGACTTCATGGCCCATCCCTGACCTCATGCCATCCTATTGCAGCCATGAAGAGGTCTTGACTGGCCCATATCAGTCAATGCTTCCCAGCTCTTACTCCTAGCTAAAGTATGGCTATTGGATTCTAATCTTTGTCATTTCAAGGTGTATACTTCTTAAAATGTCCTCAATTTCTGCTAAGTTTGTTTGTTTTCAAACTGGAGAAAAGAATATACTCTTGTATTCCATTTGTCTTTGCATCCCTTATCAAATACTTGGAATTATTCTCCACCCCAAGCCATGTGTGTGTGTTTGTGTGGTGTGTATGTATGTGTGTGCATGTGTGTACATGTGTGTGTGAGAGAGAGACAGACAGACAGACTGACTGACAGACAGAGAAAAAGAGAGAGAAATCAGGCCATGAAAATTAGGCTGACACCAGAGTAGCATCAAGAAAATACTAGAAACCCTGAAAGGGAAGGGGAAAAGCTTGTGACTACTGTAAGAAATTCTGAAAAACAAGAAAGAAAAAAGGTTGAAGCTAACAGCTGCTACTGTCAACTTCAATGCAATACCAAATCTTGAAATCCTGACTACTTACAATAAATTTGCTATCTACAAATTCCTTCAGGTCATTGGCAAAATTGTTGAAATCGTTAAATTGTTTAACTCAAACAATTCATTCATTCAGCTTGTCATTCATTCATCTATGTATCCATGCATTCAACAAGCATGCATGCTATATAAAAAATTTGATGCCTGAGGTATGTTATGCTTGTTTGAATAAAACAGCAATATAAAACAAAACCCAAAGTCTACTTAATCATTTCTCAATTCCAATAAGAGTCCAGCACAAGTGATGAAATGTGGGATAGTGAAATAAACAGAACTGGGTTTTGGAAAGATGATAAGACAAAGAAGGAAAATACTTAATAGCAGAATAGCAATAATGATGAAAAAGAAGGAGGAGGAGGAGGAGGAGAATGGGGACGATGGCAAGAGCAAGAAGCAAAGCAAATTAATAATTTCAAACTTTTTGGTTCTTGGCATAAACCTGTGAAACAGCTGTAATTAGTATCTCAATTTATATATGAAGGAATTGAGGATAATAGACTTGTTCATGGTAACAAAGCTAGTAAGCATCAAAGGCAGGATTTGAACTCAGTTCTACCTGCCTTCAGTTGCAGTACTGTTATCTATAACACTACCTAGCTACCACAAAGAGGTCTTTTTTTATTCAGCTTCCCAACAATTCTAAGAACTCTGAGAACTTTATTAAACAGGGCAAAGAGGTTTCCTTAGGAAACCTGATAACCTAATTTTCTGGATTAAAGATATAGAGATACTGCAACATGATTTAAGCTAGGAACTTAGGAAAGAAAATGTGGGTGCTGAATGTACCTGGTAGCAGGAATTGAAGCTGGTAACCCATTGACATTTGTAGGAATTTTTTTTTAGTACTCTCTCCCTTACAGTGTTCAAAATAGAACAAAATGACTCTTAAGGATGGGATGGATAAAAAAAATATATTTAACGCAAAAAGCCTTCAAGAGCCAAACAGCAATACTCAAAGAACTCATAAGTTAAGAACATAAAATAAAACATATTTTTCCCTCTTAAAAGTTGACAAAGTTACACCTGCCAGTAATCTTATAAAAGATTTTTGCATTATTGCAATTATTGTAATAAAATCTCGTTTGGGGGAAGATGGATTGTAAGGGTGAGTAAATGACATTAGTATTATTGTTTCTTATATTTGTATGCATTTCCATTTAGATGTGAAGGAATCTTTCAGTTCCTTAAAAAATAGAATACGTTTCAAAACAAAGGCATTTTTTTCATAGGGTGGAAGAAGCTTGAAAATAGAAAAGGCTTTGGTAACTCCTGAGGGGAATCTGATAAAGTCCAAAAGGGAAGAATATGCAATCTTATTGACACAATGGTAAGACTTCCTTCAAAAAAGTTCAATAGTATATGAGGAAGAGTCATTCATAAGATCGTAGTTCTAGAGATTGAATGGAACTCAGAAAGTATCTAGTACAAAACCATTAATTTCCTAGAAAATAAATGAGGCAATAAAAAATCACTATTTGACAAAAACTGCAGGGAAAACAGGAAAAATAGTATGACAGAAATTAGACATAGACCAAAATCTTACAATATGTACCAAAATATAATCAAAATGGGCATACAATTTAGATATAAGGCTGATAGTATAAGCAAACTGGGAGAGCAAGAAATAGTTTGCCTATCAGATGTATAGAGAACAGAAGAATTTATGACCAAAAAAGAGATAGAGAGCATTATGAAATGCAAAATGGATAATTTTGATTACATTAAATTTAAACTGTTTGCACAAACAAAGCCAATGCAAAGAAGATTAGGAGGGAAAAAGAAAACTGGGAAAAAAATTATAAGCAATGTCTTTGATAAAGGCCTCATTTCTACAATATAGAGAACTGAGTCAAATTTTTAAGAATAAAATTCATTCAAAACAGGAAAATTATAAGTGTTGGAGAATATGTGGGAAAATTGCATCATTAATATGTTGTTGATTGAGTTGTGAACTGATCCAACCATTCTAGAGAACAATTTGGAACTATGCCCAAAGGGCTAACTCTTTCACCCAGAAATACCCAAAGAGATTATAACAATGGGAAAAGGAGTCACATGTACAAAAAATATTTATAGCAGCTATTTTTGTGGTGGCAAAGAATTGGAAATTGAGGGGCTGCCCATCAAACAGGGAATGGCTGGATAAATTGAGCTATATGAATGTAATGGAATACTATTTTGCTATAAGAAATGATGAGAAGGCAAACTTCAATAAATCTTGGAAAGACTTGTATGGACTGACGCTGAGTGAAGTGAGCAGAACCAAGAGAACATTGTACACAGTAACAGCCACAATGTGCAATGACTAACTTTGATAGGCTTAGCTCTTCTCAGCAATACAAGGTTCTAAAGCTTCTCCAAAAGTCTTATGATGGAAAATGTTATCTACATCCAGAGAAAGAATTATGGAGTTTGAATGCAGATCAAAGCACACTATTTGCTCTTTTCTTCCCGGTTTTGTTTTTTCCTTCTTTCTTTTTGTTCCTCCTAATGGTTTTAATTCTTCTTTATAACATGTGAAAATATGTTTAATAGTAATGTACATGTAGAGCCTGTATCATATTGCAAGCCATCTTGGAGAGGGAGGTGGGGAAGGAGGGGGAGAAAATTTAAAACTCAAAAGCATATGGAAGTGAATGTTAAAAACAAAAAATAAATTAATAGAAGGAGTAAAAGTCATTCCCCACTTGATAAATGGTCAAAGGATATGAACAGGAAGTTTTCAGAGGAAGAACTTAAAGCTACATATAGTTATAGGCAAAAATCCTCTAAATCGCTATTGATTAGAGAAATGCAAATTAAAAAAATTCTAAGGTACCACATCACACCTATCAGATTGAACAACATGAAAAAACAGGAAAATGATAAATATTGGAGAAGATGTGAGAAAATTGGAACACTGATGCATTGTTGGTGGAATTGTGAACTAATCCAACCATTCTCAAGAGCAATTTGCAACTATGCCCAAAAGGCTATAAAAATGTGCATACTCTTTGTCCCAGCAATACCACTTCTATCTCTGTATTCCCATACAAATGGGAAAAGGACCCACATGTAAAAATTATTATGGCCCTTCTTTTTGTGGTGGCAAAAAATTGGAAATTGAGTGGATGCCCATCAAATGGGGAATGGCTGAACAAGTTGTGGTGTATGAATGTAATACAATACTATTGTGCTATAAGAAATTATGAGCAGGCAGACTTCAGGAAAACCTGGAAAGACTTACATGAAATGATGCTGAGTGAAGTGAGCATAACTGGAGAACATCATACACAGTAACAGCCACAATGTGTGATGACTAACTTTGATAGACTTGTCTCTTCTTGGCAATGCAAGGATCTAAGACAACTCCAAATTAGTCATGATAGAAAATGTCCACATCCAGCAGAAGAACTATGGAATCAGAATGCAGATTGAAGCCTATTATTTGTTCTCTCTTTCTTTTTTTCTTTTTTCATTTGTTTCTTCTTTCTTGTGATTTCTCCCATTGGCTCCAATTCTTCTTTACAACATGCCTAATGTGTAAATTGGTTTAATATGAATGTATATATAAAGCCTATATCACATTTCATGCCATCTTGGAGTGAAGGGAGGGCAGAGATGGGGAGAAAATTTGGAACTCAAAATCTTGTGGAAGTGAATGTTGAAAACTAAAAATAAATAAATAAATTTTAAAAAGAAAAGAAAAAGAAATGAGGCTCCAGAAGCTTATGTTGACTTGCCCAAGGACATAGATAGTAAACATCAAAACCAGGTATGGATCCATTTCTTCTGACCCTTTCCACTATGTCATGCTGAATTATAAAAAGCAGGTAATCAAAGAAGTAGCAAAGACAGGAAAAGAGAGAAAGGATATAAGGGAATCTGATATTTTGATGTTAAATGTGTAAAGGGAAAGGATGGGAAGGGAAGTAAATAAGGTCAGAGCAGCAGGTAATGAATTATATGCGAAAGCACTTCGAGGTTGTGGTGAGGATAAAAAATTATTTTAGGAGGGGTGAGGCACAAATGGAAAGGTAAGGATAGTAGTTTATGATTAGAGAGAATTTTCAATAATCTTGCTCATGGAAATTAGACACACTCAATGCAAAATTCTGAACACTCTTTGTCTTAAATCACAAAGATAAAATCATTTTATAAACTGGCTTTTTAATTTTTCAACCATTTTTGTCTTTAGAACACAGCAAGAGAACCTTGTATTTGCAATATTTCTCACTGACTTCCATCAACACATATGCCCATTAAATCACAGCAGCTAACTGTTAGAAACAGGTAATTAAAAGAGATCTTGAGATAATTAAATGTACCACTGACAAATCAAATGAAAAACTGATTTGGTTTATGTAAAATGATTTATTATCCTTAATTTACACAGGAGTCATGATGGATGCTCTATTTTAGTATAATTTTGTTTACCAACCAAATCAATGTGTCAAACATCATGGAATCAATGATTTTAGAGCACAACAAGGCCTTTAAGGCCTTTTAAAGGTCATTTCACCCAGCTTCCAGCCTTAATGTTGAAAAAGAATTAGTAATCTCATTTTGAAATAGAGGAAGCAAAAGCCCAGAGAGGATACATCACTTAACCAGGTTTATTTATAAATAATTTCAGTAGCAGAACATATACAGTCAATAAGCAATTGAAGAACTGGAGCCCAAGCCTACAATGTTAGATTAGTGCTCTTCTTAATGCAACACACATGTAAAATGATAGCTAGCTAGATTAAAATCTTATATATAAGCCAAGTTAACAACAAAAAGATAACCATAAGGAGGTATTTATAACTGAATTTAGCACCAAAAACTTTGCCAATGGTAATCGGCATGGAAAACAACCTTACTTAAGTGTAAGGAGTATGATAGCCTTCCACAGAGAGCAGACGTGTAGGACACTATCCTTTGTGGGCAGAGATTTTGAGATACCACTGAACTTCTGCTGGAGTGGCTGCCCATACTGATTTCTACCCATAATGCAAGTGAGATATGAAGAAGTTTACTCTAACAGCTCTTCACTAAGAGTCATGTGTGGATTGTTAGATATTCACAAAGCCCAATTGTGACAAGTACTGACTGAGTGTTCCTGGGCAAGTCATTCAACATCTTAGTGGCCCACACAACTTTCTAAAAATCTGAGCAGCATAGGAGGCATTGATTTTCAGTGGTAGAAGTAGCTGCTCACTGGAAACTCCTACATTGATGAAATCTCAGGTCTAATAAAAACATTATAAAGGAAATCCCACTTTTGCTAGATAGTGCAAGTAAATCCAGAATCTAAGATCTTCTAGCAGTGGTATTCAAGCTTTGATACATTATATCATGCTGAAAAGGCTTGCAATAGACTATGTATGCTTTCTAAGGACAGCTTGGATAAATATGAAGAAGCATCTGTTTAGTATAAGGATAATCCATCATGAATATCCTTTGACAATAGTACATAAGAAAGTAATTATGGTAGAATAGGAAGCCTGGACACATTGGGTTTGGAGTCTGGCGACCTGAGTTTAAATCCAAGCTCTTCTACAAAAAGCCTTCATGACTTTCACTTAGCTTCTGTGTGCCTCAGTTTCCTGTCTTGTAAAATAAGAGGTTTGGGGTAGATGACTTAAAAATCCCTCCCAGTTTTGTTGATCAAAATGAAAAAAAAAGGAAAAAAAATAAAAATGGCCCTCTATCTTGTTGAAACTTCTGTCTAATCATGGACTAATGGTTTTAACTTGTTGAAAAAGGAAGCCAAGAGTGCTAAGAATCACAAAAGTATTGAAATTAGGTCAAGAAATAGGATTTAGTACATGAGTTCTTAACCTGAGTTCCTTGAATTTGCTGTTTTTACATTTGGATAACTTCACTTCAATATGATCATTTTCTTTTGTAATCTTACCCATTTTATTTTAGCTTTTAAAAACATTATTCTGAGAATGGGTCCATAGGAGTTACCATATTGCCAAACTGTATTCATCTCTCTCTCTCTCTCTCTCTCTCTCTCTCTCTCTCTCTCTCTCTCTCTCTCTCTCTTCACACACACACACACACACACACACACACACACACACAGATTTATAGAATTATTGATTTAGAAGGCTTTTGCTCACCTCATGTTGGAGGGCTTGAGAAAAAATATTTTCCAAAACACTTTCATATAAATGGTTGCCTTTTATGTATAAACATCTGTCACAAGGAAGAGGTAGAGAAAGTCTATGAAGAATTTAGTAAGACCCTCCAAACTAAGTCAATATATAACTTGATGCTTGTTAATTTTACTGATGGGACACAGCTATCATAGAAGCGACACTGAAAAATGTTGGAAAATGTGGCTTAAGAGCAAAGAATTTAAAAGGCTAAAGACTTATGGACTCCACAGAAGTCTTACACCTCTGTATCATGAGTCCTTTCTTCAAGAAAAGAATTGGGAGAGACGAAATAACAAACCAAAAGTAATTTAATTATATATTAACAAACAAGAAACAATTCCTTATTGATGTGGGAGTCATTCTAAATCAAGTTTTTAAAATCAGATCATTTATTTATTAGCATAAAGATTCCAACTGACACAAAGCTTGTCAGCATGGCACAACGGAAAGAGCACTGAATTTGACATTGGAGGACCTGTGTTCAAATCTCAGTTCTACTATTATTTACTATGCATTAGTCTATGCAATACTTTCCTCTTGTAAAATTAAGTGTTTGGACTACAACACATCTAAGATTCATTCAAGATGCAGGTCTATGATCTTATGATCTTAGAAAAATTAAATAAATGAAAAAAGATATAAAAATTAAGTAAAGATCAAGGAAAGTCAATAAGCCCTTCTAAGAGCTTACTATGTACCAGGTATTATGCTAAGTGTTGAGGAAAGAAAAAAAAAATGGTCTCTGCCTTCAAAGAGCTCACATTGAATTGGGGAAAGTAATATGTAAACAACTATATATGCAAATTATAACCTCTTATGGCTAAATATATGTATATATACATATATTAGTATATTATATGTATGTATACATACATATATACATATATATATTTATATATATAAAACGATGCAGAGAGAGGGAGCATAATGAAAGTAATCTCAGAGGAAAGGTACTGAAATTGAGGGCGACAAGGGAAGGCTTCTTAAAAATTGAAGTATTTGAGCTGAGTCTTGAGGGAATGCAGGGAAGCCATGAAAGCCAGAAAAGCAAGGAGGCAGAGATGAAAATATATGATATCTAAGGAATGGGGCAGGCATACTGTTAGGAGATGGACTGATGAAAATGAAGAACAACAAGGAAATCAATGTTTCTGGATCACAGTGTAAATAGAAGCAAATAAAATATAAGAAGAATGGAAAGGTAGAAAAGGGCCAGCTTGCAAAGGATTTTAGAATACAAGGAGATTTTTTAAAATTTGATTTGGGGGGTAATAGGGTGATACTTTAGTATATTGAGTGAGTAATAGAGAGACATGGTAAGACCTAAACTTTAGAAAGATGATTTTGGCAGCTTAGTGTAGGAAAAAAAAAAACCCTAGAGTAAAGAGAGAAGAACCACACAGACCAATCAGAAGGCTATTGAAATTATTTACTTGTAAAGTACTGATATCTCCATCAGTATGGTACCAGTATAAGAAGAGAAAATGGGGAATATATGACAGATTTTGCAAAACTATAATCTACAGGCCTTGGCAACAGATTAGATATAGTGGTGGGGAGGGGGCAGTTTCAAAGATGACTCCTAGGTTATAAGTGTGTATATGACTAGGAGGATGGTGATGCCATTCATAGTAATAAGGAAATTTGGGAAAATGGAGGGGGGTTGTGGGAGACAGTTAACAAGTTCAGTTTTGAACATGTTAACTTTAACATGTTGAATAAGCAGTTAGAGATGTAAGATAAGAAATTTGAAGACAGATTAGAGCTAGAAAAAGATGACATTATATCATAAAGAGAGATGATAAGATTTATATAGAGATGATAATTGAATCTATTGAAGCTGATGATATAACCAAGTAAGATAATATAGAAGCAAAGAAGGTCCAGGATAGAGTCTTTAGAGACAGATAGTGTTTATGACCTGAATGAAAAACCAGCAAAGGATTCAATGAAGGAATAGTCAGACAGAAATAAGAACTAGGACAAAGTAGTGCCATGGTCATCATCATCATCATCATCATCATCATCGTTGTTGTCATCATCAAACTATAGAGGTGAAAGTATCAAGGTCAAAAAGTTGATTGAAAAACTCATGAACTGATGTCCTGGAAATAGAGGGGAAAATAGGCATTGAAAGAATCCACCAATCACCTCAGGAAAGAGATCCTAAAATAAGAGCTCCAATGAATATTATAACCAAATTTCAGAACTATCAGGTCAAGGAAAAAAAAGAACTCGCTACAAGTGGCCAGAATGAAACAATTCAAATATCAGGAAGTCACAACTAGGATCACACAAGACCAGGCAGCTGTGACATTAAAGGATTCTGAGGTCATGGAGCATGATACTGAAGAGGGCAAAGGAGCTATGACTACCACCAAGAATCACCTACTCAGAAAAAAAAAGCATAATACATAAAGGAAATATGGTCATTCAATGAAATAGAAGGATTTCAAGCCTCATAAGGAAACCAAAAATTGGACCTCCAATATCAAGACCTGAGAGAAGCATAAAAAGGTAAAAAGCAAAAAGAAAATATAAGAGATTGAATAGAGCTAAACTTTGTAACTCTTAAAAAATTATTACTAATAGTACAGATAGAAGGAACATACATAGACAGAGGGTAGGGGTATAAGGTGAATTGGAGGGAATGACATAAAAAATATTAAGGGATCAGAAAGAGGAGTATAATGGATTCAGAAGGAAGGGTGAGGTAGAATGGGGGAAATTATCACATGTGAAGAGGCAAGAAAGACCTACTACAGTGCAGAAGAAGATGGGAAGGGGGACATAGGCATTATTCCAACCTTACTTTCCTAAGTATTGGATAAAGATGGAATAATATACACAATCAGTTGAATATAGAAATCTATTTTACCCAACAGGAAAGTAGGAGGGAAGGAGATTAAATAATGAGGTGGGGTGGGGACTGACAGAAGGGAGGGCAGATCGGGGGGAAGGGTGGTAGATGGAATCAAAACACTGGTGAGGTGGGAAAGGGTGAAAGGAGAGAAAGGACAAGTAGGAGGAAGAATAGTGTGGAGGGAAATATACAGGTAGTAATCATAACTGCGACAGTGAATGGAATGAACTCTCTCATAAAATGGAAGCACATAGCAGAGTGGATCAAAAACAAGAATCCTAAAATATGTTGCTTGCAAGAAACACACTTGAAGCAGAGACACACACACAGAGTGAAGGTAAGGGACTGGAGTTTTACTTCAACTGAAGTAAAAAAAAAAAGCAGGGGTATCAATCCTGATCTTGGACAAAATAAAAGCAAAAATACAACTAATTAAAAGAGATAATGAAGGAAACTACATCTTTCTAAAAGGTACCACAGACAATGAAGGAATAAAATTAGAAGAGCAAGTAGTATATTTGTCTACCTGTCAGATCTATGGGGAGGGGAAGAATTCATGACCAAAAAAGAGAAAACAATGTGGAATGTAGACTAGATATCAAATGAAATTGAAAAGCTTTTGCATAAACAAAACAAATGCAACTAAGATTAGAAGGGAAACAGAAATCTGGGAAACAATCTTTATAGCTAGTGTCTGTGGTAAAGGCCTAATTTTTCAAACATACAGAACTGAGTCAAATTTATGAGAATACAAGCCATTCTTCAATTGATAAATGGTCAAAGAATGCGAACAGGCAGTTTTCAGATGATGAAATCAGAGATCTCTGTAGGCATAAGAAGTGCTTCAAATCACTTTTTATTAGAGAAATGCAAATTAAAGCAACTCTGAGATACAAACTCACACCAATCAGATTATCTAATGTGACAGAAAAGGAAAATGCTAAATGGAGAGGATTTGGGAAAACTGGTGTACTAATACAATTTTGGTGGTTGAGAACTTATTCAACCATTCTGGAGAGCATTTTGGAACTATGCCCAAAGAGCTACCAAAGTGATCACATCCTTTGATCCAGCAATATGAAAGAGATCACAAAAAGGGGGAAGGTCTTACATGTGCAAAAATATTTTAGTAGCCCTTCTCATGATGGTACAATATTGGAAACTGAGGGGATGCCCATTAATCGGGGAATGGCCAAACAATCTGAAGTACGTGAATATAATGGAATAATATTATGCAATAAGAAATGATGAACAAGCACATTTCAGAAAGACTTGGAAAGACTCGTAAAAATTGATGCAAAGTGAAATGAACAGAACCAGGAAAACATTGCACACAGTATCAGCAACATCACTTGATCAACTATAAATGACTCAGGTTTTCTCAGCAACACAATGATCCAAGACAAGTTCAAAGGAATCACAAAGTAAAATGTTATCCATATCCTGATATAGAACTGATAGACTCTGAATGCAGATCAAAACATATTTTTCCACTTATTTTATTCTTTCTCATTTTTTTTCTTTTGATCTATTTCTTCTTCCACAACTGTGATGAATATGGCAATGTTTTGCATTATAGCATATATTTAAACTATATCAAACTGCCTAATGTTTTCAGAAGAGGGAAGGGGAGGGAAGGAGGGAGAAAAAATTGGAACTCAAATCTTGTAAAAATTAATGCTAAATTTTTTTCTTTATACGTAATTGTGGGAAAATATAAAATACTATTTAAAACAAAAAGAAAAAGAAAAACTCCAACATTGTAGAAAGATGATGAAGGATAAGGACTAAGAAAAGACCATTTGACTTGGAATTAGATCACCGATGAGACAAGTGAAACCAAGGTAACAAAGCACAGACAGACATTCAGCTGAACTCTCCCAACATCTCTCTCCAAAGAACTTTAAAACAAAGCCTTGAAGGCAGCTACAACAGCAGTAACAAAAACTTTGAGAGCTTTCAGCCCACAGATGCAAAGAAGTTCATACTACTGGCCAGAAATCAATTACAGGGGACTCTTTGCTGACACTGTTGCATTGCTTTTATGTGGCTCCATGTCAGTTTCAAGATGAAGAAAAGCACTAGAACTTGTAGCTATAGGGGAGGAGGAGTCCTGGTCACAGTTGAAAGGAAGTGCACTAGTACTTGTAGCAACAAGAAAGCAGGGGCTCTGTCAAAGTTACAGAGAGGAGAATAGTAAGCAAGGTTATGGATGAGGGAACAGGGGCCCTGGTATCAATACCAGGTTGGAAGGGATTACTAGTGCTTGTTTCTTCAGGAGAGCAAGGAACCTGGTCACAATTACAAGATGAAGAGAAGTGCTAGGCCTTAAAGCTACAGGATAGCAAAGTCCCTTCTTGGGTAAAGAGCAAAACACATGACAGGGGAGCAGTGATCTTACCTCTTCCTGATCATACCACCTTAGAAGGACTGAAAACTTATAAAATCCAAGAACTATCTCTGGAAACAGCAGCACAAAAAAACCTGAAGTTTGAGACTGTGCCCTTTCTATCCCAAGAGAAAATTCCAACTTTAATTTAAAGTTAAAAGTCAAGAAATGGGCTAGAAAAAATTAACAAACAGTAACAACAATGACAAAAAATATGACCATAATGAGTTACTATGGTGACAGGGAAAATCAAGACACACACTTAGTAGAGGACATCTATGTCAAAATAGCAATAAGCAAAGCATCAGTGAAAAATGTGAATTTTCTATTTGGTGAATTCTGCATTTTCAGGAGTTATTTTCTTCAGTGATATTTTCTTCAGTAATTGTATATCTTTTTCCGTTTGGCCAATTCTGCTTTTCATGACATTCTTTCCCTCATTAGGGTTTTGTACTTCTTTTACATTTGGCCTATTCTGTTTTTTTTTTAAATTACTGTACTTCATTTTATTACTTTATTTTGATTTATCAACAATCACTTCCATATGCTTTTGAGTTTAAAATTTTTATCCCACCTCCTCCCCATCACCCTCCCAAAATGGCACACAATCTGATATAGGCTATACATTTACATTTCCATTAAATATATTTTCACATTAGTGAATTTGTAAGTAAAATTATTCACTAGTGTTTTGCTTTTGACCACCTCCTCCCTCAGTCCTTCCCTCCCTTTCCCTTTTCTTCCCCTTACAGCTTCTTTCCTCCCTTCTATGCCCTCCTTTTCTTTCCCCTTTTCCCTCCTACTGCCTGTAGGGCAAGTTAGATTTCTATACTTAACTGATTATGTTATTCCCTTCTTGAGTCAAATCTGATGAGAGTAAGGTTCAAACAATGCTCACCCCCATCCCTTCTTTCCCTCTGCTGTAATAGGATTCTCTGTCTTTCCCTGTAATGTAATTTACCCTTGTCTGCTTCTTCCTTTCTCAGCACATTTTCTAAAATTAGAATAATCCATTTACTTGGATCCATTTAACCCACTTCATTAGATTTTTTTTTATTACTACATCAAAGTCAACTATTATCCACCCCCTTTATGTATACTCCTTTAACATAGTGTAATAACAATACAGTTCTCAAGAGTTGCAAGTGTAATCTTACCTTGTAGGAATGTAAACAGTCCACCCTTATTAACAACATATTGTATCTTTCTGTCCCATTTACCTTTTTATATCTTTTTTGAATCTTATACTTGAAGATCAAAGTTCTTGTTGAGCTCTGGTCTTTTTATCAGGAAGGTTTGGAAGTCCCCTATTTTATTGTATATTCATCTCCTCCCCTGAAACATCATGCTCATTTTTGCTGAGTAATTGATCCTTGGGTGCAATCCAAGCTCCTTTGCCTTAAGGAATATCATGTTCCATGACCTGCAGTCTTTTAATATAGAAGTGCAAGGTCCTGTGTAATCCTGACTGTGGTTCCATGATATTTAAATTGTTTCTTTCTGGATGCTTGCAGCACCTTCTCTTTCATCTGGTAATTTTGGAATTTTGCTATTATATTCCTTGGCATTTTCAATTTGGGATCTCTTTGAGGTGATGACTGGTGTATTCTTTCTATGGTTATTTTACCTTCTGGTTCTAGGACTTCAGGGCAGTTTTCCTTCACAATTTCCTGAAAGGTACTGTACAGGCTCTTTTTCTCATTATGATTTTCAAGTAGTTCAATAATTTTTAAATTGTCTCTCCTGAATTGATTTTCCAGGTCAGTTGTTTTACCAATGAGGTATTTTAACTTTTCATCTATTTTTTCTTTTTTTGTTGTTTCTGTTTGACTGATTCTTACTCTCTTATAGAGTCATTAGTTTCCATTTGTCCAATTCTAATTTTTAACAGATTGTTTTCTTCTGTTAGTTTTTGTACTTCCTTATCCAATTGGACAATTGTATTTTTAAGGGATTTGTTTTCTTCAGAGTCCTTTTTTTTTTCAGTTTGCCAGTTGTGTTTTTTAGGGACTTGTTCTCTTCAGTGTACATTTTTTCCAATTGGCTAATTGTATTTTTTAAGGTCTCTTCTACCTCTCCCATTAGACTTTTAAAATCCTTCTTGAGCTCTTCTAAGAAGGCTTTTTGGGTTTCAGACCAGTTCATATTCCCTTTTATTGTTGCAGATGTGGGTTTGTTGACAATGTTGTCCTCTTAAGAATTTCTATCTTCATCTCCACTCTTCTCATAATATGAATCTATGGTACATTTCCTTTCACTCATGCTGTTTCTTTATTCCCTGGCCTTTAAAGAGATTGAGCTCTCCTGCTGGGGAACAGAGGGCACTGACCCAAGCTTCTTGTGTTGGGAGCCTAGGTCTTGGTCACTGGCTTGGTGTGCTGGGGCCTCTTAGGTTAGCAGTTGGAGGCTGTAGGGTTCTGGCAGCTTACGTCATGTTGGGCTGGAATCAGCCAGGCTGGAACTTTTAGGCAATTCTAGATTTCCTGCTTTTCCTTTCCTTTAGCTTTCTTCATCTCCCTTTAGATGGGTGCTGCAGGGTGTTTATCTGCCTGGGGCCCCTTGCAATGCTGCCTCCCTCTTTTCTGCTAATGCACTGGGAGATTCCTTTGTGGTAGAGTGCCAAGGCACCTGGTGGTTTTCTGAGCTGGTTTCCACAGTTTCCCTGGCCTCACTGAGGCACTCAGAGGTCTAGGTGTTGGTGTTGCCTGCTCTACCACCTGGGCTTCAGGATGTCTTCCTGGTTGACAGTTGCAGGCTGTAGGGTTCTGACAACTTACCCAGTGTTGGGTTGGAATCTGCAAGTTTGGGACTTTAGGAATACTCTACGTTGCTTTCTTGAGCTCCTTTCAGATGAATGCTGCAGGGTGCTTATCTGCCTGGGACCCTTTGTAGTGCTACTTCCCTTATTTTTGCTGAGGCACTGGGAGACCTGTTTGCTGGGCTATTGCACTGCTGTTCCCCATCTTTCTTCTAGTTCAGCTGTTCCAGGGTTTTTTTTTTCTGGGGTGATATTTTCTGGGTTTTCAGAGGTTGATAGGGGAGAGTGAGAGCAACTCCCTTTTTACTCCACCATGTTGGCTCCTGGAAGCAGCAGATCCCTATTCTGTTTTTTAAGGTGTTGTTTTCTTCCCTTTTTTTTTTTAAATTTGGTCAGGCAATGGAGTTAAGTGACTTGTTCAGGGTCACACAGCTAGTAAGTGTTATATGTCTGAGGCTGGATTTGAACTCAGGTTCTCCTGAATCCAGGGCTGGCACTTTATCCACTGTGCCACCTAGCTGCCCCATTCTTCACTACTTTTTGTGCTTCCTTTGCCAACCTGTTGACTAATTTTTCATAATTTTCTTATATCACTTTCATTCCTCTTCCCAAATTTTTCCTTTACTTCACTTATTTGATTTTTAAAATCTTTTTTGGCTCTTCCATGACCTGAGACCATTTCATATTTTTCTTTGAGGCTTTGGATGTAGGGGTTTACACTTTGCTGTCTTATTCTGAATGTGTGTTTTGATCTTCCTTGTCATCATAGTAACTTCTATAGTCAGATTTTTTCTGTTGTTTGCTCATTTTCCAGCCTATTTCTTGAGTTTTAACTCTTTGATAAAGTGGGGCTCTGCTTCTAGATTGTAGGGTACATGGTCCAGTCTTCACAAGAGAAAAAACCTGGAACAGCTGAACTAGAAGAAAGTGTCTTTCTTCTTTCTCTTCTTTCTTGAATTACATCTTGATAAGGAAGGGATAAGTGCATAACAAGAATAAGGAAAATAGTGTCAAAAAGAATTGAAGGGTTGAGGGATTGGAGGTCATAGGGTGAAGAACAGTTTTTTGGGTTGCAAGGCAGATGGAAATGTTGAAAGTCAACAGAATTTGATCAGAGTATTTCAGAGTTCATAAACATTGAAGTGGTATATTTGTGGGTTTTGGCAAAATAAAGGGAATGACATCTCTGTGTGGCTGAGGTAAGGTGGAGGAAAAGCTCATTTAAAAATGAGTAAGTTGAGGAACTGGATGGTTAGAGTGCTTCATGGAATATTGATATGTATGTTAAAATTCCCTACTGTGTAGGGAAATAGAATAAAGACTGAGTCTGGTACTGAATGTACTGAAAAAAAAAAGGAGAATGTCATGGAAGTCAATAGATAACAGCTACCATAATCTTGATTGAATAAAAAAAATGTATCAATTGAGTGAACCATATGGGGGGAGGTTACTGAGTGATTGCGGTAGAGGGAGCCCTTGAAAATAGAAATGAGGTAATTGCTTTCTAAATTCCCCATTTGAATCATTGAATTGGTGTGTGTTTTGAGGAGGGGTGATATGAATAAAAGTATAACCAGTCCTATAAAGGGTTATAATGCAAGGATTCTGTGATATAAGTTCAGAACCAGATCTCAGTGAGGGTCTGAAGATAGAAAGACTGAGGAAGGCTCAATTTTAAGATGAAAGTAAGTTTATTCACTACGGAACAGAAATTCTGGAAGGTGTGGTAGAGGGGATGGGTAGAACTGGATCTGTACATCAAACAGGTAATGTTAAAAGTGCTAGGCATAAGAGAGGTTGAGGGTGCTGGTATTATAGGTGTGACAAATTGAGAAATGAAACAGAGTTTGTACAATTATACAGGGCAAAGGTAAAAGGCAGGAGCAGAATACATTATGCTTCAGCTGAGTAAAAAAAGCAGGGGTAGCAATCCTGGTCTCAGACAAAGCAAAAGCAGACGTAGATCTAATCAAAAGAGATAAGGAAGGAAACTACATCCTGATAAAAGGCACCATAGACAGTGAAGTAATATCATTACTAAACATATATGCACTAAATAGTATAGCATCCATATTCTTAGATAAGAAGTTCAGGGAGTTACAGGAAGAAATAGACAACAAAACTATACTAGTGAGGGAACTCAACCTCCCTCTCTCTGTGCTAGATAAATCTAACCACAAAATAAACAAGAAAGAAGTTAAGGAGGTGAATAGAACATTAGAAAAGTTAGGTATGATAGACCTCTGGAGAAAACTGAATGGGGATAGAAAGGAATATACTTTTTTCTCAGCAGTACATGGCACATACACAAAAATTGACCATGTACTAGGGCATAAAAACCTCACAATCCAATGCAGAAAGGCAGAAATATTAAATGCATCCTTTTCAGATCATGATGCAATAAAAATTATATGTAATAAAGGGCCATGGAAAGATAGACTAAAAAATAATTGGAAACTAAATAATCTAATCCTAAAAATGATTGGGTCAAACAACAAATCATAGAAACAATCAATAATTTCATTCAAGAGAATGACAATAATGAGACAACATACCAAAACTTATGGGATGCAGCAAAAGCAGTTCTTAGGGGAAGTTTTATATCTCTAAATGCTTACATAAATAAAATAGAAAAAGAGGAGATAATGAATTGGGCATACAACTAAAAAAACTAGAAAAAGAACAAAAAAAATCCTCAACTAAACACCAAATTAGAAATATTGAAAACCAAAGGAAAAATTAAGAAAATTGAAATTAAGAAAACTATTGAACTAATAAATAAAAC
The DNA here is from genome assembly GCF_003287225.1 of Phascolarctos cinereus. NCBI lineage: Eukaryota > Metazoa > Chordata > Mammalia > Diprotodontia > Phascolarctidae > Phascolarctos > Phascolarctos cinereus. The sequence continues at coordinate 138,249,281 of NW_027555514.1, forward strand.
TAAGAGCTGGTTTTATGAAAAAACAATAAAATAGATAAACCTTTGGTTAATTTAATTAAAAAAAGAAAGAAGAAAACCAAATTACTAGTATCAAGAATGAAAAGGGTGAAGCTACCACCAAGGAAGAGGAAATTAAAACAATAATTAGGAATTATTTTGCCCAACTATATGCCAACAAATTTGACAATCTTAGTGAAATGGATACATATTTACAAAAATATAAATTGCCCAGATTAACAGAAGAGGAAGTAAAATACTTAAATAACCCCATCTCAGAAAAAGAAATTGAACAAGCCATTGATGAACTCCCTAGGAAAAAATCTCCAGGGCCAGATGGATTTACATGGAATTCTATCAAACATTTAAAGAACAATTAATTCCAATACTATATAGACTATTTGGGAAAATAGGTGAAGAAGGAGTCTTACCAAATTCTTTTTATGATACAAATATGGTGTTGATACCTAAACCAGGAAGAGTCAAAATAGAGAAAGAAAATTATAGACCAATTTCTCTAATGAATATAGATGCAAAAATTTTAAACAAAATACTAGCAAATAGATTGCAGCAACTTATCACAAGAATAATACACTATGACCAGGTAGGATTTATACCAGGAATGCAGGGTTGGTTCAATATTAGGAAAACTATCAGCATCATTGAGCATATCAACACCAAAACCAACAGAAACCACATGATCATCTCAATAGATGCAGAAAAAGCTTTTGATAAAAATACAACACCCATTCCTATTAAAAACACTAGAAAGCATAGGCATAAATGGAGTCTTCCTTAAAATAATAAATAGCATCTATAAAACCTTCAGCAAGCATTATATGTAATGGGGACAGCTAGAAGCATTTCCAATAAGATGGGGTGAAACAAGGATGTCCATTATCACCACTGTTATTCAATATTGTAGCTTTTGTGATACAAGAAGAAAAAGAAATTGAAGGCATTAGAATAGGCAAAGAAGAAACAAAGCTATCACTCTTTGCAGATGACATGATGATATACTTAGAGAATCCTAGAGAATCAAGTAAAAAACTACTTGAAATAATAAACAACTTTAGCAAAGTTGCAGGCTATAAAATAAACCCACATAAATCATCAGCATTTCTATATATTACCAACAAAGCCCAACAGCAAGAGATAGAAAGAGAAATCCCATTTAAACTTACTGTAGACATTATAAAATATTTAGGAGTCTACCTCCCAAAACAAACCCAGGAACTCTATGAACACAATTACAAAACACTTTTCACACAAATAAAATCAGATCTAAATAATTGGAAAAACATCAGTTGCTCATGGGTAGGCCGAGCTAATATAATAAAAATGACAATCCTACCTAAGCTAATTTACTTATTCAGTGCCATACCCAAACCACCAAAAAATTATTTTCTAGAGTTAGAAAAAATAATAACAAGATTCACTTGGAAGAACAAAAGGTCCAGAATATCAAAGGAACTAATGAAAAGAAATGCAGGGGAAGGTGGCCTAGCAATTCAAGATCTTAAATTGTATTATAAAGCAGCAATCATCAAAACTGCTTGGTACTGGCTAAGAAATAGAGGTGGATCAGTGGAATAGGTTAAATATGCAAGACACAGTAGTCAATGACTATAGTAATCTATTATTTGATAAACCCAAAGACCCCAGCTTCTGGGATAAGAACCCACTCTTTGAAAAAAACTGCTGGGAAAACTGGAAAAGAGTATGGCAGAAACTAGGCATAGACCCAAATCTCACACCATATACCAAAATAAAGTCAAAATGGGTTCATGATTGAGATATAAAGGCTGATACATAAGAAACTGGGAGAACAAGGAATAGTTTACCTATCAGACATATGGATAACAGAAGAATTCATGACCAAAGAGGAGATAGAGAACATTATGAAAAGCAAAATGGATAATTTTGATTACATTAAATTGAAAAGTTTTTGCACAAACAAAGCCAATGCAACTAAGATTAGAAGGAAGGTAGAAAATTGGGAAAGAATTTTTACAACCAGTCTGTCTGATAAAGGCCTCATTCTAAAATATATAGAGAATTAAGACAAATTTATAAGTCTGCAAGCCATTTTCCAATTGATAAACGGTCAAAGGATATGAACAGACAGTTCTCAGATGAAGAAATTAAAGACATCTATAGTCACATGAAGAAATGCTCTAAATCATTATTGATTAGAGAAATGTAAATCAAAACAACTCTGAGGTACCACATCAAACCTTCCTGATTGACCAACATGACAAAACAGGAAAATAATAGATGTTGGAGAAGATGTGGGAAAATGGGAACACTAATGCATTGTTGATGGAGTTGTGAAATGATCCAACCATTTTGGAGAATAATTTGGAACTATGCCCAAAGGGCTATAAAAATGCGCATACCCTTTGACCCAGCAATAGCACTTCTAGGGCTATATCCCAAAGAGATCAAACAAATGGGAAAAGGACCCACATGTACAACAATATTCATAACAGCTCTTTTTGTGGTGGCAAAGAATTAGAAATGGAGAGGATGCCCATCAATTGGGAAATGGCTGAGCAAGTTGTAGTATATGAATACAATGGAATACTATTGTGGTATAAGAAATGATAAACAGGCTGACTTCAGAAAAGCCTGGAAAGACTTGTATGGTGTGATGCTGAGTCAAACAAGCAGAACCAAGAGAACTTTGTACACAATGACAGCCATGTTGTGCGGTGACTAATATTGATAAACTTAACCCTTCTCAGAAGTACAAGGATCTAAGACATCCCCAGAGGCCTTGTGGTGGAAAATGCTATCCATATCCAAAGAAAGAACTATGGAAGTTGAATTGCTATCATTTTTTTTCTCTTCTGTTGTGTTTTGTTTCCTCTTTCTAACGGTTCTTCCTATTGGTTTTAAATTTTACTTACAACTTCACTAATGTGAAAATATGCTTAATAGGAAGGTAAATGCATAGCCTACATGAGATTGTGTGCTATCTTGGGGAGGCAGATGGGGAGGAAGGGGGAGAAAATTTTTAAACTCAAAAGCATATGGAAGTGATTGTTGATAAATCAAAATAAATTAATAAAATTTAAAAAACATATATGATGAACAGTCTGACTTCAGGAAAACCTGGAATGAGTTGTATAGTCATTGTGTGATAACTAATATTGATAAAATTAACCCTCCTCAGCAATATAAGGATCTACAACATCTCTAAAGACCTTGTGTTGGAAAATGCTATCCACAGAGGAAAAAAATCTGTGGAGTTTGAATGCAGATCAAAGCATACTATTTGCTATTTTTTTTCTTCTGTTCTATTTTGTTTCCTCTTTCTGGTGGCTCCTCCTATAGGTTCTAATTCTTACTTACAACATCACTAAGGTGAAAACATGTTTAATAAGAATGTATATGTCTAGCCTATATCAGATTATACACCATCTTGGGAAGGGAGGTGGTGATGGAGGGGTAGAAAAATTTAAAACTGAAAAGCTTATGGAAGTGATGGTTGATAATTCAAAAACAAATTAAATAAATAAATAAAAAGAAATTGATATGCTGAGAAGCTTGAATGTTTGTTTCCACAGTTATTTATTTATTTATTTTTTACCTACAGCAGTATGAATGTTGGGAGTATGCTAACCATTGAGGAATGAGGTCAAACAGATTATAAGTGACTAGAGAAAAATCCATTTGGCAGACACGGGCCCTACTGTGATTTTTGAACTTTTTTGTAAGTGGAGATATTTAGTCTTGTGAGGTCCAAGAGGCCTGAATCTCATCAGGGAGCTTCAAGTAACCTCAGGAAAGAGGATAAGCATTTATATAGGAACTACTCTTTATGTGTCAGTTATTGTGCCAAGTACTTTACAAATATTATCCTACTTTAACCTCACAACAATCTTATGAGGTAAGTGCTGTTATTATTCCCATTTTATAGTTGAGGAATCTGAGGCAAACAAAGATTAAATGACTTGGCCAAGGTCACATAGCTAGTAAGTGTCTGCCCCTGGATTTCAACTCTGGCTTACATAACTCTAGTCCTGGTGCTTTATCCACTCCAACATCTAACTGTCTCAAGTCTGGATAGGAAGAAAGATCTGATAATTTCAGATGGACCGCTCTGGGAAAATCTTCTGGAGTGGTAAAGAAAATCTCCTGAGGTAAAGAGAATCCAGAGGTTAACTAAGGACACCTTAAGAAGAATCAGGAGCAACATGGCTACAAATATCTACCCTAGACATGGAATTGATATAGATACAAAGACATAGACTACAGCTGGGCAGGATGGATTTGGCTCCCACAGGAATTCTCAGGGTGAAAAAGAGGCACCTAACAGACTTGCTGACACAGGGTGATGTTCCAATCCCTGGGAAGTGTTTTGGACAACTAAATAGGGAAGGAAAGGAGGCATTTGTTGTTTTTGCTGTTGTTTTGTTTTGTTTTGAAACATGAAACTCTTTATCAAGAACAGTGATGCTCCCATATTTAATTGTTTTATCAGTTTTGGTTGTGCAACTTATACATGTGGAAATAAACTTGAAACAAACAAAAAAAGATGGGGAAATAAAAGATGAAAGAGACAAACTACATACAGAGGTCATTGCTGGAGATACACAATTCTGAGAGTGCTTAAAGATTGCTTTTCAAATATTCAAAGGAGGAAACATACAAAAGACATACAGAAAAAAGCAAACTCAGAACTTGTACTTATAAAAGGAGGTTGGGGAATACGAAAACAATGTGGTTAAAGATGGCAAGGTCCTTCAGATATGGCTGTTTACAGAAAGCATTTTGCTTATCACATCAAACCTTGGAGTGTTCCCTGGAATTTACAGTTTTAATAAAAAACTAATCAAACTATCAAAAGGATGCTTTATAAGCTTGATAAAATAATATAATTCATTGTGAGAAATAATGTATGAAGGGAAATATTGAAAAATACAGAAATGAAGGAGAAATAGCATTCCACATCTCAAATTATTATGAAGCTGCAGTCAATCAAAACCATTTGAAATTAATTAAACAATAAAACTGATAAGTGTAGAACCAGAAACAATGGAACTCAATAGACCAATGTTCAATAAAACCTACATCATAAATTAGTAAGGAAACACACTTACATTTATACATATATGTGATATATATCTCACATATATTTGTGTATATATTCATATACATATATATATACATATATGTATGTATGTATCATATATAATGAAAAATGGCAGAAAATGTCATGTGTAATTCACTGTTTATATAAACCCAAAATTTGAAATGTAAAAGTAGCACTTGATTATATTCAGGCAGAATCAGGGTGGTTTGGTTGAAAGAATATTACTGTGACAGTCATGGTTTTGGTCCCCTCTGAGTCATTATCTATTTGTATAACTTCAAATAAGTTATTTAATCTCTCTGAGCATCTGTTTTCTCATCTGTGAAATGAAGTATTTGGTTTCAATGGTCTCTATTAGTCCAAGATTCTATGAGTCTTCCCCCATCCACACATTCAAGTCAGATTCTCACCACCGCTTAGCATTCTGATCTCAGAAAATACGAATTAAGCTTAGTATAACACAAAGAGAAACATCATTATAAAGGAAAATCCACAGTGAAAAGTAAGATGATGCATTTCAAATCTAAATAAAAATATCTGGTTATATGAATCATCCATCCTTGCTGATAATCAAGAGTTGACCAATCTTGGTAATCATATGAGCTAAAGAAAAAACCATGATGCTAAATATAACTATATATATATGCACACACATATACATTTATACATAGATATGGAAAATGATCAATATTTATTCTGTTTTGCTGTTGACACATAGTCACTTTATGAATATTAATATGACTCAAAAAGCAGTTATTATTTAACATTTAAACAACTTATGCAAATATTAGTCTATGTTTATGTATATATGTGTATCAGCAACATATCAGTATTTAGATGGAATCAATCATTTAGAGTAAGTTGGAGACTTCTTGCTCTTGAATTTTAAAAACGTACCTGACATAAAAATTGCCAACTGTGATTCATCAAATTTAATGCTCAAACTAGATCACTGAAATTAGCCCAAGATCATTAAGTCATAATTGAATAACAGAAAACCATATCAAACTAGTACATATTACTGAGTTTGGATTCTAAGATCATTAAAGTATAATTGAGTAACAGTTTGGCAAGCCAATCAAATGTTAATGAAAAACAGATATTAGTAATGAATAATTACATAGTTCTAAGTAAATCAGACACCAATAACAATTATGAGGTTGACAATGTGTAACTGACAGTTACATTATATCCATCTAAGTCAATCACCTTAATTAATTGAAAAAAGTATAATGTATGCTAAATTATATGTGTTTGTATGTGTGTGTAAAAATAAAGACTAAAGCACTTCACAAAAAAGTTTTATCTGGACATGACAAAAAAGTGCCAATTCAAATTTTTAGTGAAGGTTTTCAGTACTTCAATGATTTATATCCAATGTTAGACTTTATTAACTCTATTGATGAGCTTATCTGAATTTAACTGGCATGATTACCTAAAGAAAATTTGATTTGTTTAGTTTTGTTTTTTATTTTGTTTTTATCCCCAGCTCTTTATTAAAGCCCTCCTCCAATGTCTCATCATGGTATGGAAGTGGATATGTATTCTTGCAGGCTAAGCCAGTGGAAGGTCAACTTTGGCAGTTGAAACTAAGCTCAAAAAGCCTCAAGCATGGACCCAGAAACAAGAATTTCACTTGTCAATATTTTGACTATACAGAATCACACATTTTAAAAAAATGCCCATGAAGATAATCAAGCAGACTACTTCACTAATGTTTTCTCATCAATCGCCTTTTCCCTTTGAGAAAGATAATTCGTTCTGAAAATATATATTCCTGAAGTAGAGAAGAGCCTTTTTTTAAATTCTATCTTCTACATTTTTTTCTGGCAGCTGAGAGATCTAGAGAGGAATACTGTCTTACATAATGTAGAGTAGAATAAAATGCATAAACATGTATGCATGCATAAACACATGTAAATATATTATAAAATAGAGACATGAGCAATAGTTCAATTTTTGAGGTTTCACGTGGTGCCACTACCCACCTTAATGTGAGAACAATGTTATATTCACTATAGGTATTGGCTATAGTCACTGAATAGCTATAATGTCCTTGTTCAGTAAAATTTTTCAGTTTGGAGAACTGAACTTGTTATTGCTTAAAATACTTCAGCACTTAGAATAGGAGATATATTTGAGCTATGTTTTGTTTTATTTTTTAAATTATCTTTTTCATTTTAAATTTAACTGACATTCCTAACAAATAGTAAGTATGTAATAAATGCTTTTTGACTGGCTGACTGACTTTTGCCAGCAAATGTCTACATTTCAATGTATAAGTCGCAGGAAGCAGTACTATATCTGCAACTGTGAACTCTCATACATTTTTAAAGTGCATATTCAATTGAACACAACAGTAAGGAATTTCCCTGCTTGTCTGTGACTGCTCCAGAACTTCTTGTGACATTAATTTCAATTGAATAGCTGACATCTAAGTAAAATCTAACAGCACAATTTATCTGCTTTCCTAGGATGAGCGAAGTTAACTATTGAGAGATGTGTTACTCATCAAGCTAGCTACTTGGAGATCAATTTTTTCACCATGGCCAACTATGAAGTAGATATTTAAAAGATCAAAAACAATTTTGTAATTCTTTATACCAATTATATTCTATGTGGTATTTATATCATAGCACATAAAGTGTATTTTATAAAATTCAAATAAATTAAACTAATGTTTTTTTCTATACATACAGCCTAATTTTTTAAAAGATTGGATTTGCTCTCATGACTGGGTCTTTTGAGAATAGTTGTAGTCAAACAGCCAATCTCCATGCGAGTTAATTTTTTTTCTTTTTCCTGTTTTTCTAAATTTAACAAGCATTAACAAACATAACAAGAGAGAGGATTGTATGTGACAGCATGAACACACACATATATATACATAGCACATATATTCTGTGTATATACATATCTTTTATACTAAAAACAACTTTTAACATCATAAAAAATTCAATACAAGAGTTTAAAAGCTGGACTGATTGTTTATATGTCCCTCAGGACTCTCTTTCATTTGATAAAATCAGATAATATTTGTAAAGCACTTAGCATGGTGCCTGGCACACAGTGAATACTTAATAAATGCTCTTCCTTCTACTTTTCTGCTCAAAATTAAATTTCATTGACACTCTTTGTTTTTTTATTTTTTTTTATTTTTTTGTCTAGGCAATGGGGTTAAGTGACTTGCCAAGGGTCACACAGCTAGGAAGTATTATGTGTTTGAGGCTGCATTTGAGCTCTGGTCCTCCTGACTCCAGGGCTGGTTCTCTATCCACTGCACCACTTAGCTGCCTCTCTTTTCTTTTTTAACATTACTACTGCTATCTTCTGTACCCCCTATGAAAGACCTTTCCTTGGAAAGAGCAAATTAAATCCACAAACTAGTGTTGTATGAAAAAGTATATAAAATTCTACATCTCTAGCCCATCATCCTTCACGTACATCTTTAGGAGCTGATTACCTCACTCATCAGAGTCTTTAAAAAGGCAAGATGAAGGTGCTTATTCTTATGCCCCTCTGAATTTCTTGATTATTATTTGATGTGGTTGTATATACATATACATATACATATATGTTGTGAATATGTGTGTGTGTGTGTGTATTTATATGTACATATACATATACAGGAATATATGTAAGAGAGCTAGGTTCTGGTAGGACTTTTTACATTGCTATATGTTAACTGGAAATCTCCCAACACACATACTTATTTTCTAAGTGTACTTGATGAATTTTATCCAAAAGGAAACCAAAACAAAAGAAAACAAAAGAAACAGTTTGAACATAGCAACAGTCAATTGGGTTATTTATGTTTACTTCCCAATGAATGTATCATGTAAATAATGTGTATTTAGTTGAACAATCTCTGCACCCTTTACAAAATCTATTTTCCTTTTGTTCAGTTCAAGAATGTGAATGATTAAACAGTCATTTAGTTTCAGGAAAAAAATTAGTATAACAGTTTTATTTTAGTATCTTGCTAAAATATAAAATTCTGCGCCTCTATTTCATCACACCTCTCATACTTCTTCAAGAGCTGGTCACAACATTAATCAAGTGGGAGATAGGGGTGAAGGTTGAGAATCAGAAGCAGCCCTCTATCATGTATTGCTTAACCCCATCATATACATAGTAAATGCTTAATCAGTACGTGCTTAATTGAATTGAATGACAAATTCAAATTAATTAAACATTTATTAAGCATCTACTAGATTAAAAATAAATGTGGGTTTTCAGTTGTCTTCCCACCACTTTCTAAAATTTTCCTTGATTTGTTTGTATTGTCAACCACAATTATTTGTGAGTATGTTGACCTAGTAAAATAACAAGTAACAGGGCCCTAGCCCAGGCCAAGTTCCTCTCCCTCGATCAGATAAAGAAGAATCATTCCAAAAAAAAAGAGTAATAAGACTACTCTTAACAAACTTTGCATGCCTATTAACCTCGTAAATCCCTCCCCTGACACTATGGAACTTGTAGTCAGGTCAGGAAAAAGAAACTGAAAGCACTTGAAAAATGAGGTGCATGGGAGAATCTAAGCTGTTCATAACCAGGTCAATTTCCTTAAACAAGGAGATATAGTTAAATTTTAACATTATAATTATATAGCATTCAATTTTATGAATAATTAAGTATATGTTACCTGATGAGACCAATGTCTTGGTTTATTGTGCTTAATGACATTTTTTGGGGGTAGGAAGGAAGGACTGTGTTTGAAGTGATTGTATCAATTATATGCTGACAGTAATAATCAAAAAAAAGATACTATATTTACTTTTTAACTTAAATTTTTAAAAAACATATAAGTATATTTTGCTTTTATATTGCTGTCATTTATGAATATATCCTTCTTATCTCTCCCAACCAGGAAGATATCCCTCATAACAAAGAATGCAAATGAAATGGGAAAAAAGCTGTTTTAGCAAAACTAAAAACTAATATATCAACCAGTTCTGACCTTATTTTCAGTGTTCCATAACCATAAACCATAATCTTTTCAAAGACAGCAGAAAGATGCATTTTCTCCTCTCTTTTACAGGGCCAACCTCTGTCATTATAATTACATAACAATCAGTTTCAAAACATATCATTTCTAAAGTTAAAGAAATAAATTCATGTCTCCGATAGAGGGGTTAGCTATCTCAGTTCTTATTAACTAGTAGATCAGAAGAATCTTCCACTATGCCCTAATCTATTGCATCAGTCTTTGATCTTCCTTAGTTATATTATTTCCAGTACAAACTGTCTGATTTGATCTATGCTCAACTTGAATCTGACTTTGCTTGCATGGCTGGTGCCTACCCTGGATTGTTTCTTGGCTTCTTTCCCATTGGCAATAGAAGAAAAGATAGGATCACTGAAGAAAAAAATAGATTAGAAAGCAACTTAACCAAAAAGGTAAACTCTAATCATTCCATTAAATGAACAGTATGGTTATTTATAGACTGATTCTATTCTTGGCAGCAAGTTGAACTGTAAATATATGCTTTTGATGCCAGTAAGATATTTTTGCAAAGAGTAAATTGTTTCATGAACAAGTCAGCTTCCCATCCTTTTATAAGAGATTACTGTTCAGAGAATTGCAGTCTCTCCTTGCATTTATCATGGGTTTGGAGTCATTCTCTTAAAACCTGTTTACACAGTGTCTATTATGCACTGTAAGGAATACAAAAAAAAATTATAACTCACATTTACAAAATACTTAATGTGTTTCAAAGTGCTTTACTCAGTAGAACCTTATGACATAGCTAAAACAAATAACCAGCCTATCTTACACAAAAGGAAAAACACATTTTCAGAATAAATTAGTGACTTGTCCAAGATTGCATAGTTAATAAATGTGAGAGCCAGGACTGGAATCCATCTTCGGACAGGAATATTACTTAAAGGCAAGGGTGTGCTGTAGCTAGCCCATACCAGCTCATAAGAGCCTATTGCTAAATTTTCAGTGTGAGCATCTAGACCTGGGGAATCATCAAATACTTATAAATCAGGGCTTCATTTCTTGTCTAGTTGATTGTTTCAACTTAAAAACATGATATAGAAAATGTTAATAATATAGGTTAAGATTAAAAGTATATCATAAGTACCTTTTTTTCTTAGAATCAGTGCTTAAAAAATTTACCAGTGCACCACTGTTTAAAGGACTTCCTTCTATTGGAGGGATTAAGAAGATGAGTAGGGATAGGGCCCAGGTCTCTGATTTCATTGATAAGAATTCTTAGATAATGATATAGATACTTCTCTTCTGGTAAATCAGAGAAACAATAGATATATAGAAGGTAGAAAAAAAATATTTGGTAAATTTGCTTCCAAAGATCCAAAGAGAAATCATTAATGTCTAAATGTCAATTTATCCACCAGTACAGTGCCCCAGGGAGTTACCCTTAACCCCAGTGGTACTGTTCAAATTAGCAGTCACTGTGATGAAGAGCTAACAGATCTGTTTAACCACTTTACATGAAGCCAAGAGGCAGGGACAGCTAGCAAACTGAAAAATAGTCAAGACTGAGAATGAGGATTTTGATGAGTATGAACAATAGACCAAAATAATAGGATGAAGTTGAGAAAAATATAAGTGTAAGTTCTTTCCCTTGGGTTCAAAAAATTAACTTCACAGTTGCAAGATTGGAAAGATATAGTGAAACAACATGTGTTGTGAAAAAACTGGGAGAGATAGCAGACAGAAAGGTCAATACAAATTAGTAGTGTGCTATGGACAGAACTTTCCCTTTCCCCCTACCCTAAACATCCTTACAAACTACAACTACAATAACAGCTATTTCAGTCTTAGGCTTCATTGAGAAAGGCATAGGATCCACAACATTCAAGGTGATAGTTCCACTCTTTTCAGCCCCAGCCAAACCATATCATTAATATTGTTCTGAGTTCTAAACGTCATATTTTAGGAAACATAATGACAAGCTGGAAAATATCATAAGAATCATGAGAAAGAATTATACTGGCAGACCTTGAGACTATTTAATTGGATATTAATTGAAGGAACCTGGCATGTTTAGCCTGAAGAGAAAATATATGGGAGGAGGCATTACAATTATATTCAGTTATTTGAAAGGTTGCTATGGTGAAGATAGATTGGTCTTGTTCTGTTTGGCCCCAGAAGTAAGAAATGGAAGTTATTGTTGACAGGGTGGAAATTATTGGTAGAGAACCTTACAACTGATTGGAGCAAAAAGTTTCTAAAACCCAGAACAATCTGAAATTGCAAAAGTCTAACTCAGTAAGTAAGAGGAATCCCTTTACAATCAGTTTTCAGTTGAAGCCTTGATGGCTATTTTGGAATGTGTGGGTAGAGGGAATTCTTGTAATTTATGGGTTGGTCTAGATGTAGCAGATGTTTCATCTATGATGTTATTACTCCAAGCTCAGTCATTATCAGTGTTATCTCTATTCTCAGTGTTATCTCCATTAATACTGTGCCACTTCAAGATGATAAGAAATATAGGAATTCACAACATATATGTAAACAACACATGCACTTAAATAAATAAAATAGAGGTCAACACAAGTGCCACAAAAATGGTTTAGATAATAGAAATTATCGAAGTTAAGAGAAGGAAGATATTTCTCATAAAGGTGGTCAGAAAGAACTTCAGAGTTAATCTCTGGAAATGGACAGTTCTCAAAAACATTTTCTTTTTACAAATAATCTTGCATTCATTAAGCCAGGATATTATTAATACTACTAGCGTCTGTATGATACTTTGACACACAAAAAAATGTGCTAAATTGCAATTCTAGGATAGATGTTTTTATCAAAATAGGGCTTTATAAAAGTAAATTATATCAACATAATCATTCAAAGACAATGTATTATTTGAAGAAAGATTTACAGAAATGGAAACATCAATGTAGGACTGGGTACTTAGCTCATCTTAAATTTTCAGTGTTCTCAATATCCACCCTCTAAACCTTTTCCTACTTTTTAACTTTATGGAAGCCTTATTCAAAAACTCCTTTGCTTTTCCACAACTTTTAGATAAGTTATTAATATAGCACAGACACTGCAGCGAAACCTTAGCTTTCTGCCTATGCATAAGAAGCACAGACTTCTTAGCTGTTCCTTCTGGCTTCAGTCACTGAACAAGAAACTGGATCTGAAACTGTAATTTTTCTAGATAGGATACTCTTTGTGCGTGTGTGTTAGACAAAAGTCTATAAGTAGGCTTTTTTGAGATACTCTGTGTATATATAAAAATGATAATATTATATATATATATATATACATGCACATTTACACACAAACAAAATGTAGACACATATAAACATGTAACACCATTTAGTTGATAAACAATTATGAAGCATTTATTATATGCCAGGCATTGCACTAAATGTTGGGGATACAAAAAGAGGCAGAAGATAGTCCCAGTCCTCAAGGGGCTCACAATCTAATGGATAAGATGATAAACAAACAAATACATTTTAAAAAGCTATCTGTAGGAAAACCTGATAAGCATTAAAAGGGGAAAGGGAATAAAATATGGAAGAGTTAGAAAATGCTTCCTGTAGAAGATGGTATTTGGGGAGGAGGGTCTTGAAGGAAGACAGGAAGACATTAGCAGATATGAGGAGAGAGAAAATTCTAGACATCAAGGACAGTCAAATAAAATCCTTGAGCCAAAGGTCATAGAGTCAAAGTTGCACATACTAAATGAATCATTTCAAAACCTTGAAAGATCTATGAGTTCTTTGGTATTATCTCTAATAGTACAGGTTGAAACTTAATCATCTTTATTTATACTATGTTCTTTCCTAAATCTTCCACTGGAGTTCCAACCAAGATGTTGAGGACCTTCTTCTATTTTTTTAAACATTATTAGGAAGACTGCAAATCTGTTATCCTTTCATCTTGCTACATGGCCCACACATGTCCTTTACCCAATATTTTCAATTATTTTTCTTATCCAGCTTCTTTTGTATGTCATCATTGATAATATGATGTAGCCCATATGTCCTCCAATTTTCTTTCTACTGCCCTTCGACCCTTAAATTAATTTTTAAATAACTGTGATGCTCCAAGAATTGTAGTTATATAGCTTCAATAAAAGAACTTTGAACTTACAAAAATGAGTGTTATTTTTTAAGAAGGAAGTCTGAGGTCATTGAAAGTGTTGCACAATTTCTCAAATGCAATTTACTTCACTGTTTCATAACAAAGTAAATTAATATGAAAAGTGACTTTAATTTGAATATTGTATGACAGAGAATTGGTTTCTATGGAGTAAACTATTTTAAAAGAAAGATCACCTATTTCTTTGATTATTTCAAATCATCTGGCTGCCACATACTATTTTGCAGATTTTATTGATGTTTTCTACATCATAATCATTTCTGGAATCTGGTTATATTTTACAAATAAATTTAGGACATGGTAGTGAAGAAGGAAAGGAAATAAAGGGGATTACTTGAATATTTTAACATATTATATTGATAGTTCTAACCAAACTTACATATAAGGTCAATAATATTTTTTAAAAATACATGACATGGTGCCAAGAGGTAAGAAAATGTTATTTCTATGAGATCTTTAGTTGTTTAATCTTATAGGATCAAAAAATGAAGGTGACTTGTCATCTATAAAAATATAGGATGAAGATAGTAAAGCAGAGAAGCATTTACGTGTGCTCTCCCAAATTCTCCTCCACACAATTCTGAAATAATGCTACTAGTCATATACGGGAGAGGAAAAATCAACAAAAAACGAGGTAAAATTATTTCCTAGCCCAAGACAACTTAGGAGGTTCGCAGGAAAAGGTCTATCTAACTGTGGTGGAGGTCAGGCCTGGAGTGCCATACAGTCCCTTCAATGAAGCCACACAACCATGCAACAGGCCTTGGAGGTAGCTGTACTGGAAGCATTAACAGCAGCTTCAAGAGTGGAGCACTAGCAACTGGGGCTTCAATGGAACTGGGGGCCTAGTCACAGTCCCAGGGCCAGATTGAGTGCTAGTGTTGGTGAGGAAAGGAGAACAAGAACCCTTCCTGGATAAATACCAGAACGTAGATCATAAGAGCATTCAAAGTCTCAAAGAAAACTGTGAATTGGTCGCAGGTCCCAAAAGAATTTCTGAAAGAACTCGAAAAAGAGTTTTTAAAATGAGAGAGTTAGAAGAAAATTGAGAAAATAAATGAGATTGATGCAAAAAAAAATACAAAAAGAAAGTCAACAGCTTGGTAAAAGAGACACAAAAAACCTGAAGAAAATAACATCTTAAAAAAAACAGAACTGGCTGAATTGTAAAAGAGGTACAAAAATCTACTGAAGGCAACAGCTTGAAAAACAAAATTGACTGTATGGGGGCAAAAGGTACAAAAATTCACTGAATAAAAGTATTATTTAAGAAGTAGAATTGTCCAAATGAAAAAAAAAGACAAGAACTATCTAAAGTTTTCTTTCTCAGCATGTGAATTATTTTTCCTTCCTTAAAAATTAGAATTGAACTTGTAGAAGGCAATGACTACAAGGGACATCAAGAAGCAATAAAACAATATTAAAAGAAAAAAAAAAGAAGAAAATATGAAATACATATAGGAAAAAAAGAACTAACCTGAAAAACATATTGAGACAAGATAATTTAAGAATGTGAGTTGATTATAATTGGATGATTAAAAAAAATAAAATGAAGGGGTGAAGAAGAGGGATGCACTGGGAGAAGGCGAAAGGGACAGGAAAAATAGGAAAATCATTTCACATAAGAGAGATAAGAGGAAAACAAAAATAAACATAATTTGAAAAAGACAAGCAAGGAAGCTAAATTTTGCTAAAAGTACCACAGATAATAAAGTAATATCAATATTAAACTTATATGTACAAAATGGCATAATCTCCACATTTTTAAAGGAGTAGTCAAATGTTACAGCAGAAAACAGAGAATAAAAATACGCTAGTGGGGCACCTCACCTTTCCACTTTCAGAATTAAATAAATCTAACCAAAAAATAAACAAGAAAACAAAAAAATTAAGGAGAGGAATAGAATTTTTTAATTTATAAATGATAAAAGTCTGCAGAAAATGTAAACGGAAATGAAAGCAATATACCTTTTTTCCAGCTATACATGACAACTTCTCAAAAACAGACTATATATTAGGGCATAAAATCATCATGATTTTTAAATGCATCATTTTCAGTCCAAAATGCAATCAAATTATATTCAATAAAGGAACATAGAAACATATATTTAAAAATTAAACAGAAATTAAATAATCTAATCTGAATGAGAACATCAAAGGACAAATCATATAAACAATAAAGAAATTCATTAAAGATCCTGATGACAATAAGATAACATTCCAAAATACAAAGTCTACATATATTTACATGCAAATCTTTTTAAAAATTCATTATGATATTATATAAAGTATTTGAAAATATAGGCAAAGAAGGAATCCTACCAAATTCCTTTTTTAAATTTAATACATGATTATTATAGTATATTGTGTTACATTATTGTTATACATCTTCCAAGGTGTAAATTATTTTTGAAAAAATGTAATTTATATTATACAAAATTTGTAAATAAATTTATTATGAAGTCTTTCAGATAATTGGAAGTATATGAAGTCTTGTTGGATTATCTTTAATTATTTCAGAATGTTCTACATAACATATTAACAATTACATAGTTTTATAATTTAATATTCAGTAATTTCATAATTCTACATAGAACAAAATTTCTTATTTTATAGTTACAAGTATCTACAAGTATCTATAGTTACAAGTAAAATTTATTTTGAGCTTTTATGGGCAAAAGTTATCATTGCAGTTATTGTAAGTACTTAATGAATAAATGTAAAGAAATAAGTAACATTAAATTAACCTAGAGATCACAACACATTTTTTTTGTTGTTATTGAAATGGGTTCATGGAACAAAAATGTTGAGATCCACTGAATTGTATGACATCTTTCTACCTTGTACAAAAGGCTAGTTGGAGAAACTTTGTCCATGTTTTTTTTTTCTAAATTTTAAAATTATTTATATTTAGTTTTCAACATTCACTTCTACAAGATTTTGAGTTCCAAATTTTCACCCCATCTTGCCCCTCCAGACATCCCAAGATGCCATGCATTCTGAATATCTCTTCCCCTAGTCTGACCTCTCTTCTATCTCTCTGCCCCCTTCTTTATCCCTTTCCCCTTCTACTTTCCTGTAGGGCAGGATAGATTTCTGACGCCATTTCTTGTATTTCTTATTTCCCAGTTGCATGTGAAAACATTTCTTTAAACATGTGTTTTTAAAACTTTGAGTTCCAAATTTTCTCCCTTCCTCCCTCCCCACCCACCCTCATTGAAAAGGCAAGCAACTCAATATAGGTTACACACGTGCAGTTATGCAAAACACTTCCATAGTAGACGTGTTGTGAAAAACTAACTCTATTTTCCTTAATCCTACCCTGCCCCCTTTTATTCTATTTTTTCTTTTGACCCTGTACCTCCTCAGAAGTATTTGCTTCTGATTACCCCCTTTCCCAATCTACCCTCCTCTCTATCATCCCCCTGCTCTCTTGTCCCCTTCTCCCCCTATTTTCCTGTAGGGTAAGACAGATTTCCATACCCAATTGAATGTGTATGTTATTCCCTCCTTAAGCCAAATCCTATGAGAATAAGATTCACTCATTCCCTCTCACCTTCCCCTGTTTCCCCTCCATTGTAAGAGACTTTTCTGTTGTTTTTTTTTTTTGTGAGATAATTTACCCCATTCTACCGTTCCCTTTCTTCTTCTCTGGATATAATCCTTTGTCATCCCTTAATTTTATTCTCCAGATATGACCCCTTAATCTTCAACTCACCCTGTGCCCTCTATCTATCTATCTATCTATCTATCTATCTATCTATCTATCTATCTATCTATACATGCATATATTTTTTCCTCCAACTACCCTAATTCTGACAAAGGTCTCATGAGTTATAAATATCATCTTTCCATGTAGCAATGTAAACAGTTCGACCTTAATAAGTCTTGTATGATTTCTCTTTCCTGTTTACCTCTTCATGTTCCACTTGAGTCCTGTATTTGAAAGTCAAATTTTCTATTCAGCTCTGGTCTTTTCATCAAGAATGCTTGAAAGTCCTCTATTTCACTGAATGACCATTTTTTCCCCTGAAGGATTATACTCAGTTTTGCTGGGTAGGTGATTCTTGGTTGTAATCCTATCTCCTTTGCCCTCCGGAATATTATATTCCATGCCCTGCGGTCCTTTAATGTAGAAGCTGCTAAATCTTGTGTTATCCTGATTGTGTTTCCACAGTACTTGAATTGTTTCTTTCTGGCAGCTTGTAATATTTTCTCCTTGACCTGGGAACTCTGGAATTTGGCTATAATATTCCTAGGAGTTTTCCTTTGGGGATCTCTTTCAGGAGGAGATCTGTGGATTCTTTCAATTTCTATTTTGCCCTCTGGTTCTACTATATCAGGGCAGTTTTCCTTGATAATTTCTTGAAAGATGATGTCTAGGCTCTTTTTGATCATGGCTTTCAGATAGTCCAATAATTTTTAAATTCCTCTCCTGGATCTATTTTCCAGGTCAGTTGTTTTTCCAATGAGATATTTCACATTGTTTCTAATTTTTCATTCTTTTGGATTTGTTTACAGTGTCTTGATTTCTCATAAAGTCACTAGCTTCCAATTGCTCTATTTAATTTTTAAGGAAGTATTTTCTTCAGTAATCTTTTGGACTTCCTTTTCCATTTGGCCAACTTTGCTTTTTAGGGAATTCTTCTCCCCATTGGCTTTTGGATTTCTTTTGCCATTTGGGTTAGGCTATTTTTTAAGGTGTTATTTTCTTCAGTATTTTTTTTGGTCTCCTTTAGCAAGCTGTTGACTTGTTTTTCATGATTTTCCTGCATCACTCTCATTGCTCTTCCAACCTTTTCCTCTACTTCCCTTACTTGTTTCTCAAAATCCCTTTTGAGCTCTTCCAAGGCCTGGGACTGATTCATATTTTTCTTGGAAGCTTTGGATGTAGGAGCTTTGACTTTGTTGTCTTCTTCTGGTTGTATATTTTCATCTTCTTTGTCACCAAAGTAAGATAATATAGTCTGACTCTTTTTGCGCTGCTTGCTCATGATCCCAGCCAATTACTTGAGCTTTAAACTCTTTGTTAAGGTAAGAGTCTGCTTCCAATGTGGAGAATGTACTGTCCCAAGCTTCGGAAGGTTTGTACAGCTGTTTTCAGAGATATTTGTAGGGATCTGTAAATTTTCAGTTCTTCCAAGGTGGTATGATAACGGACAAGGTGTTTATTCCTTTCCTTACCTGTGACCACAAGTATTCCTTTCTGTCTTGTAACTGTGAGGAGGGTTTTTTCTGCACAGCCACTACAAGCTCCACCATGCCAGCGCTCCTCCTCACCCCAGGACCGCCGCCCAGACCTGTGACCCAGATCCAAACAGGGGCAAAGCAAGATATTCCTGCCTCAGCACTGGCAAAGAGATGCCTGCAGTCCCTCTCTGATTGGCCACTGGATTCCCCCTCAACCTGTGGGCCAGAAGCTCGGGAAGCAGTTGCTCCCCCTGCCAGGGCCACGCTCTTGGGGAATGGAGCTGAAACCCCACTTTCCTGTCTCAGCACCAACAGAAACAGACTTTTCCCACTGACCTTCTAAGTTGTCCTTGGCATTGGTGGATTGAGGAGTCTGGAAACCGCCACAGCTGCCCACATTTCAGTCCTCTGAGGCCTGTTCCAGGTTCACTGAGGCCTGCTCACCCAAGCCAAACTGAGCTCTTCTCCCAGCCCAGCGCAATATACCTTTCTGATCAACCATCCTGGTTATCTTGGGCTGGAAATTTGTTTCACTCTGTCTTTTTTGTGGGTTCTGCTGCTTCAGAATTTATTTAGCGCCATTTTTATAGGTATTTGGAGGGGTTTTGGGGAGAGCTCAAGCAGATCACTGCTTTCATTGGCCATCCTGGCTCTGCCTCCCCCCCAAATTCCTTTTATCACACAAATATACTGCTGATACCTAAATCACAAAGGGCAAAAATAGAGAAAAAATAGAGAATATTTTCCCCAATAAATATTTGATGCAAATATTTTAAATAAAATGCCAGCAGAGATATTGTGGCAATATATCACAAAGATGATGCACTGTGACCAGGTAGAATTTATTCTAGAAATATAGGGCCTGTTCAAAATTAGCAAAACTATCAGCGAAATTTGACCATATCAATAACAAAAAAATATGATAATCTCAAAAGATGCAATAAAAGCTTTTCACAAAACACAACTTTCATTCCTATCAAAACACTAGAAAACAGAAATAAATGGAGCTTTCTTTAAAATGCTAAGTAGTATCTATCTAGAACCTTTAGAAAGCTTTGTCTGTAATGAGGATAAACTAAAAGTCTTTAATCAGATCAGGGGTGAAGTAAGGATATCCATTATCACCACTATTACTCAAACTTATTCTACAAATGCTAGCTGTAACAATAAGACAAACAACAAATTGAAGAAATTAGGATAGTCAGTGAGGAAACACAACTATCACTCTTTATAGACAATATGATGATATACTTAGAGAATTCTAGAGGATCAACTAAAACAACTTCAGCAAAATTGCAGCATATGAAATTATGAGAATAAACCATCAGCATTTTTACGTGTTATCATCAATGTCCAGTAGGAAGAGATAAAAATAGAAATTCCATTTAAAATAATTACAGACAATATAAAATATTTGGGAGTCTACCTGTCATGATAAACCTGGGAACTATATGAATACAATTACAAAACATTTTTCACACAAATAAAGACAGACTTTTGGAGAAATACTAATTGCTCATGGGTAGACTGAGCCAGTATAATAAAAATGACAATTCTGCCTCAATTTATTTACTTATTTAGTGACATACAAATCAAAATATCACATTATTTTTTGGAGATAGAAAAAATAACAAGAACTCATGTGGAAGAACAAAAGGTGAAAAATATCAGGGGAATTAATTTTAAAATGTGCGTGAAGGTGGCTTAGCAGTACCAGATCTCAAACTATATTACCTGACAGTGATCATCAAAATGACCAGAATAGTGGATCAGTAAAACAGATGAGGTACACAATACGTAGTAGTAGATGCTCATATTAATTTGTGGTTTGACATATCCACAGAAGCAAGATTTTGGGAGAAGGAATCACTATATGGAAAAACTGCTGGGAAAACTGGAAATCAGTTTGTCAGAAAGTTGGTATGGATGTTTCATGCCACATGCCAAGAAAAAATCAAAATGCACACATGATTTAGACATGAAAGGTGAAATCATAAGCAAATTAGGGTAACATGGTGTATTTTACCTGTCAAATTTATGGATAAGGGAATAATTTATGATCAGGCAAGTAACAGCTTTATGAGATGTACAGTGGATAATTTTGATTACAGTAAAATAAAAAGGTTTTGCAGAAACAAAACCAATACAACCATGATTAGAAGAAAAGCAGGAAAGTGAGAAAAATAAATTAATAGCAAGTTATTCTGAAAAAGGCCTAATTTCTCAAATACATAGAGAACTGAGTAAGATTAATAAGTATAATATAATACAAATTTATAAGTCATTACCCAATTGATAATTGTCAAAGGGTATGAACAGGTAGTTTTCAGAAAAAAAGCAACCAAAGCTGTCTATAATCATATAAAATTTTATGTCACTATTAATCAAAAAATGCAAATTAAAAAAAAAAACTCAGAGATACCTCCTCACACTATCAGACTGCCTAATATGAGAGAAAAGGAAAATGACAAATGTTGGGTGAGATGTGGAAAATAGGGATGTAATGTAGTGTTGTAGAGTTGTGAACTGATTAATTCTGGAGAATAACTTGGAACTATGCTCAAAGCGCTATAGAACTGCATATTCTTTGATCGAGCAACATCACTACTAGGTCTGTGCCCTAAAGAGATCAAAGTAAAACAAAAAGACTATATGTACAAAAACAATAGTTATGGTAACTGTTTTCGTGGCAGCAAATAGTTGGCAATAGATGGGATGGATACCCATCAATTGGGAGTGGCTGAACAAATTGCAGTATATGATTATGTTGGAATACTTTTGTACTATAAGAAATTAAGAGCAGAATGCTTTCAGAAAAATCTGGGATGACTTACATTAACTGATGCAAAGTGAAATGAACAGAACCAGGAGAATATTGTACATAGTAACAGCAATATTGTGTGATGATCAGTTATGTGAATGACTTAGCTACTTTCAGCAATACAATGACCCAAGGCAATTACAAAAGGCTGAAGATGAAAATGCTACCACCTCCAGAGAAAAAACTGATGGAGCCTGAATGCAGATTGGAGCATATTTTTTATTACTTTTCTTTTTATTATTTTATTTTCCTTTGGTCTGTTTTCTTTTGCAACATGTCTAATATGGAAATGTTTTACATGACTGCATATGTGCAATCTATATCAAATTGCTTTCCTTTTTGAAGAGAGAGAGGGAGAGGGCATTTAGGATTCAAATAAAAAAGAATAGTAAAAATGTTGTTTACATGTAATCTAAAAAAATCAAAATATAATATAAAATATAAAAATAAGGCAAATAAAAAGTAATCAGGATACTGTACTAGATTTCTTCTTTTTTCTTTTTTTGGTTAGGCAATGGGGTTAAGTGACTTGCCCAGGGTCACACAGCTAGGAAGTGTAGTCTTTATGTCTGAGGCCAGTTTTGAACTCAGGTCCTCCTGAATCCAGGGCCAGTGTTCTATCCACTGCACCATCTAACTGCCCCTATACTTGAATTTCTTAGAGGTCATCTAAGTTCAACTCCCTTATTTTATAAAAAAAAGAAAAAGAAATTGAGGTCAAAATAGCATAAATAACTAGAATAACTTGTAGAAGATCATCTAATTGGTAAGAAGGAAAATCAGGATTTAAACACAGCTCTTTTCATTGTAAATGTTGTGCTTTTTTCCATTGTTGGTTTGCTTTATGAAGTAACACATTTCTAGATAAAGACAGTTAAGAAATTCCATTAAATTATATATGTATGTATATGTTATATATGTTTTGCTCAAGTCATATGTGTGTGTATAATTTGATGAAATATGTGTGTTTATATATGTGTAAGTCTATACACACATACATATAAATGACTTGAGCAAATCTTGGTCTCTAATTCTTTTTCTCCAGAACCTAAACAGTTCATTTTCCATCGCTCCAAAACAAAAGATGGGAGTAAGGCAAAATAAAACTAACTTTTAATGCACAGAAATTTTATTTTTGGATGCCCTACAGAATCAGACTGCTAAACTTGTATGATGTGTGCACTTCACTTTAAATCAATACTTACCATGCATCAGGAAAAAAATATATCTTTTTTCTCTTTAGGCTATGGATTTTATTTATTTTTTTTTGCGAGGCAATTGGGGTTAAATGACTTGCAACTATTCACTTCCCCTGCATTGCCCAATTGGTGACTAATTTTTTACTTACTCGATATAATTCTTTGTTTTCCCCTTAATAATGTTCTATAGTTGAGTGACATTGAAGAAATTACTAAAACCTCCTACACAATAATAATTGTGCTACCATCTTAACACATGATTGCCTAAACTGAAAGAAATTTATTTTTCCTAGTGACAACCTGCATAGTTGTCTTCTTTGTTTTAGTTGCATCAAAGAAGTGTACTTCAAAGAAGACACTCTAATCCTTTTTTTTACTGTTAAATCACTTTAATATACTTTTAAAAATGTTTATTACTCCAAACTTAATAACACTTGACAAGTCCAAATAACACCAAATAATATGCCACAAATTTTGAAATAAAATATAACGGCAGAAATACATTTTGAATATTATAACAAATATTTTTAAAATGTCTAACCATTTGTTCAATGTCTCCATCTGGAACTGCATGGACATAAAGTCTGGCACTTTTGTTTCCCTTTGTGAAAAAAATGGTAGTCAATATGTTATATGGTTCTTATTGTGCTAAAGTTGTTTTATTCATAGTATCATTGATTTAGACATAAAAATGATCACAGATCATCCAACCCCCTTATTTTACAGATGAAAATTGAGATCTAGGGTGTTAAATAAATTGCCAGAGGTCAGAAAGGGAAAAAAATGCCAGAGGTAGAGTCTGAACCCAGATGATCTGACTGCTGAGCTAATGTATTTTCCATTTGTAGTTTTAAAACATTCCATCTCTCTCTCTTTTTTCTCTCTTTCTCTCTCCACATATGTGTTGTTGTTTGTTTATAAAATATGGAATTGAACTTAGACTCTAACGTCCCTTTGACATTCAAATTTAGTACCCTCGGATTGTATGTTTTGATCGAAGATAAAAGACCTTTACTTTTTTATTCTGTAACAGTAAATATAGGCATACATGTATTATTGTATATGTGTGTATGTGTACAAACACCATTCTTAAGAATGACTTTTTTTTTAAATGAACAAAGTGAAATAAAATCAGAAAAATAATTTGGCCAAGAGATAAAGAATTGAGACTTCAGAAATCTAAATTGAACACTAATTAAAGAGGACTGAGTTTCAATGTGTGTGAAAATTTTAGTCTACTGGCAATGGCATTTTTTAAAAATTAAATTGTCTACACATATTAATAGAGACTTGGTCATTGAAAAGTACTTGGTCTAGTTCTTTTTGGCTCAGTTTCATGTCATCCAAGTACTATGTTTGTAAAGAAAAAAATTAAAAGAGCATTTTTGGAAGAAAAAAATACAATATAGGGTATGCAGTGTTTGAATTTATGTAGATACATTTAACATTAGTTAAAATATTTTATGTTTTGTACTTGACAGTAATTTATCAAAAAATGCAGGAATAGCTTAAAATGCTTGATCTAATCAGATGACCATATTTTACCATTACTACATAACATTCATGGTCTGACCCTTTCTCTGTCTTTGCATGCCAGATATTCAAATTTCCCAAGACCTGTACCAATAAAATACATACTTTTCCCCTTCCAATGAAAATGAAATTACTTTGTCAGGAAATTTATCATGCTGTAAATATGGATTTGAAATCTAAAATGTTGAGTAGATTTCTTGAAGGAAAAGCTACCATAATAAATATTGATATGTTGATGTTGAAGTGTATATATATGTATATATATATATATATATATATATATATATATATATATATATATACATATAGTATGTATTATAAAATAAGAGTCATACACACTAGGAAAGAAAAATGAAAATATGGGTTAAAATTTTAATGAAACATAGGAATAAGGGACCAAGTTTTATACAGTTAGTAGCTTCAGTTTACTTTTATTGATCTCTTTGTTTTTCCAATGGCAGAGAAAAGGAGGCAAAGTTAATTCTCTATGAAAAATGTTTCTAATTTTTGGAAATTATTTTGGAGATGATGGGGGTGGCAAAAAGCATACAATAGCTCAATTGGTCATATTTTCATGAGCTGTATCTTCTAGGTGTGATGAACTCTGCAGTTAGCAATAAAAACCTTTAGCCACATAATTTAGCCACTGTAATTGTATCAAACTTTTCCAAGAAATCATTTGACCCATTTGATCATTTCAAATGTTATTTAATTTAAATTTATTATTTACTTACTTTAAATATTCTTTTCTTTTAAATTGTGAATTCCAAATTTTCTCCCTCCCTTCTACCACCTCTTCAACCCACTGAGAAAGCAAATGGTATGATATCATTTATACCTCTGAAATCATGCAAAACATATTCCTTATTAGCTATATTGAGAAAAAAAGCCAAACAAAGAGTGAGAAAATTATACTTGGGAGCCATTACATACAGCGGCAGCAGTAAGAGTGAGCTAGCGAGCAAGCTGCACGGTCAAGATGTGTGACTTCATGGAGGATCAGACAGCAGAGTTCAAGGAGGCCTTCCAGCTGTTTGACCAAACAGGGGATGGAAAGATTTTATACAGCCAGTGTGGGGACGTGATGCAAGCCCTGGGCCAGAACCCTACCAATGCTGAGGTACTCAAGTTCTTAGGGAATGCCAAGAGTCATGAGATGAATGTGAAGGTACTGGACTTTGAATACTTTCTGCCAATGATGCAGACTGTCGCAAAGAATAAGGACCAGGGCATGTATGCAGACTACCAAGAAGGGCTTCAGGTATTTGATAAGGAAGGGAATGGCACAGTCAATGGGGGCTGAAATATGACACATCCTCATCATCTGGGTGAGAAAATGACAGAGGAAGAAGTGGAAGTGTTGGTGGCAGGGCATGAAGACAGCAACGGTTGTATCAACTATGGAGAGCTAATCTGGATGGTGCTGAATGGCTGAGAACAACTACCCTCTCCACAAAGAACCCACTAACTTTTCTCAGTGTGAAAATCATCCTCTTACCCCCTGAAGCAACTAACTACATTTTCAGGGTTACCGACATCCTTACTTCCAACCACCATCATATGTTTTCTTTGGCCAATTTGTTCTCTGCTTTCACCAAATGAACTTGTTATCTGCTCCACATATGCATATGTACATATATATATATATATATATATACATATACATATATATGTATATACACACACACACATATATACATATATACACACATATATATATATACATATATATATATACACACATATATACATATATATATATATACACACACATATATATTATATACACACACTTAAATTTGCATCCAGAGTTCATCAGTTCTGTTTCTGGAGGTGGATGGCATTTTTTTATGAGTCCTGTGGAATTGTCTTAGATCATTTTTTGATCAACGTGAAGTCTTTCACAGACGATCATTATTTAAACATGGCTGTTACTTTGCACAATGATCTCCCAGTTCTATTCACTTCAATTTGTATCAGTTCATATAGGTCTTGCTATGATTTTTCTGAAACCATTCCTCTCATATTTTTCTGATACCCCAATAATAATCCATCACAATATGTCGCAACTTTTTCAGTCATTCCTCAATTGATGAGTGTCACCTTATTTCCAATTCTTTGCCACCAAAAAAGGTTAATAATAAATATTATTGTGCATATAAGTTCTTTTCCTTTTTATCTTTTTTCTGTTCAGTATATAAACCTAGTAGCAGTATTGCTGGACCAAAGGGTATGCAAAGTTTTATAGCCCTTTGGGCATAATTCTGAATTTTTCTCCAGAATGGTTGGACTAGCATCAGCAGGTATGAGTGTACAAAATTTTCCTCATCCCCACCAGCTTTTGAAATTTTTGATAGGTATGAAATATGATATCTAGACTTGTTTTTTGTTATCATGGCTTTCACTAATTCTTTTATTATCTCTTTTTGATCTATTTTCCAAGACTGTTATTTTTCCAATGAGATATATCACATGTTCTTCTTTTAAAAAAATATTTTGACTTTGTTTCATTGTTGGGAGGAATGAAGGAATTAGGGATAAATGACTTGAGGGACTTGCCCAGGGTCACACAGCGAGTGTCTGTGGTTGGATTTGAACTCAGGTCCTCCTGACTCCAGGGCCAGTGCTTTATTCACTATGCCACCTACTTGCCCCAGTTTTATTATTTCTTGAAGTCTCATGGAGTCATTAGCTTCATCAGGCCCAATTCTAATTTTTAAGGAATTATTTTCTTCAGTGAAGTTTTGTGCTTCTTTTCCCATTATGTCAATTCTGGTTTTTAAAGTGCTATTTTCTTCAATTTTTTGTGTGTGTCTTTTTTAGGCAGGAAGGAAGAAAGAAAGGAAGACAGAAGGAAGAAAAATAAAGTCCCTGAACTTACATTCCAACGGTGGAAGTTAACATATAAATACCACTGCTACCACCAATTAATGTCAACCAGAAGGAACTGACCTCTAACCTGAGAGTTGCTGCAGCTAACAGAGCAGGCTAGAGACTGGAGAGTCAGTAATTAAACAGCAGTTTAATTTCAAACTGAGGGAAATGGCTTATAAGCAAGGACTTGTGCCAGAGCCCTGCCTCTAATGGGAAGACCCACTGCAGTGTAGGCAAATCTCAATTCTTACACCTATGGCTGCACAGTGAGCTATAGCCCTGACAATGAGAGGTAACAGCAACAATGTGACAAGTTTGATTCATAGCAGGGTGTCAGGACCAGAACATGGATACAGCGGGTGCTTATCTGAGCTCAATATAGTACAATAATTATATGCACAAAGGATTTTTGTTATGCCAAGCTCAGGGCACAGTTTGCTTGCTAGACTTTAGCTCTGGAAAACAGCATGTCTCCTAATATCCTGACAAAGTGCAGAAGAGTAGGGTAGAAAGAAGTTGAAGAAGTAGTCCAGGAATTATGGACTGAGTTGGATTTGACCAGAGCATGGCTGGCATGGGTACTTCCTCAAAAAGAGAATCTGGGAACAAACTCACCAGTCAGAATGGGAGGCCCAAGGGGTGGAGGCACTACCAGCATGAAAGCTCTGGGACAAAGGTGAGGAAGTCTAGGTAGTCATAGATTCAACAAAATCTGAAGTATGTTTTGGCTATCTTTACTTTTCTATTTCCTGATCTATATTTTTATTATCCTCATCAATTTCATTTAAGCTAAAAGACTTCACTCCACTTCTACCCATTCCCCCCCCAAAAAAAAAGTCAATCAGCCTTGGGGTTTGCAATGTAAATCACACATGCTGGATTCAGAATTGTATGGCTATGTCCAAGCAGCTCAATAGGGTAATGCTGGCATCCTGAATATCTTAAAGAATATATTGCTGCTGTTAAAATATTTTAGAGACACCCTGTTTCCCAGAGCTAAGGTCCAGCAAGCAGGCTGTGCCCTGAGTTTGGCATAACAACAATCCTTTGCACTCTGGATGATCTTACCCTCAGCCAAAGTGTATTGCTTTAGGGGGCAACTAGATGGCGCAGTGGATAGAACAGTGGCCCTGAAATCAGGAGGACCTGAGTTCAAATGTGACCTCAGACCAAACACTTGACACTTACTAGCTGTGTGACCCTGGGCAAGTCACTTAACCCCAATTGCCTAAAAAACAAAACAAACAAAAAAAAGTATATTGTTTTGACCAAGCACTAGTTCATTGCCCCTATTTCCCAGGGACCTGAGAGCCATCTATCGCCTTGCTTGACTTGCTCACAACCCCTTTAACCTGTAACATCTAAGTGAACCAAATCAGGTACTGTACCCCACTATGAGACAATCAACTTGGAGACCGTTCCAACAGGACCCAAGAACAGGTGCATTGTCCACACATGAGGTTGCTGTGGGACCAGCTACTCAAGACCTAAGAATAATTATATCCTGCTACAGCCCATGTTATATATAAGCACTACCCATACCTCAACATGTTAAGCCTTCCTTCTCAGGAAGGGGGAGGGGCGCTTCCACTTGCAGTTGTTTTCCTCACTCTGAAATTAATTAAACCTCTACTTGATTCCTAACATCCATCTTTGCCCTATTCTGGTTTTTTTTCCCCCAGTCATTCTCAAGTTAGAGATTGGTCCGTTCCAGAATGCATTTAAAATTCTGTTGACATTGAATTATGCTAAAAACTAGACAAAATATGTACTTAGAATCTAAAGTATTGAAGAAAATTAATATTATGTTGTATCATATTAATCTGAAATCCATCCTTTTCCCCATTTGGTCAGACCCCTGGTCTGAGTCACCAGGCAGTTTCTCTAGGGTTTAATCTACCAATGTGATCACTCCCAACTCCTAAGGCATCTGATCTTTAACCAGTTTGGGCTGGGCCCCTTAGAAGTGGGACCCTTGCTTCTGTTTAGCCAGTAAACACAGAAACAGCTTGGTCTAGGCCCTTCCCAAGTGATAATTCTATTGTCCTTGAGTTAGAGCTGACTTGGTCTCCAAGGGGGAGGCCAAAATGAGAAGGATGTGGGGATGGGGGGAATGAACCTAATCTACAGGGCTTTTGTTTTTCTACTCAGGATTGCTAGTGGCAGCTGGGTCTCACAAAGCAACTCAATTTCCTTAAATGTCAGCGAGGGGTGTAATCATCCACACCTGAAGGCCAGCCCACTTCCCACCAACCCCCAGACTAATCCTATCACCTGACAATTACTCCAGTCTCCCAACAAGGAAGTTAATAGGGAGGTGTTATTTGGTGCAATGAATTGAGTATCTGACCTGAGGTCAGGAAAATTCATTTTCCTGAGTTCGAATGAGGAATCAGACCAGTACTGGCTGTGTGACCCTGGGCAAGTTTAATCAGGATTTCCTCAGTTTCTTATCTATAATATAAACTGGAAAAGGAAAGGGCAAACCACTTCAGTATCTTTGCAAAGATAACTCCAAATGGGCTAACAAAGAGTTAGATGTGACTGAACAAGAATGAAAACTCTTAGCCTACCTCCTCATTAAAATGTTTACCAATTGGGATTTGCCAGGGGAAGTCCAAATGAAGTAATGTGAGGCCAATCAGAAGGAAGAACACCTAGGTTTAAAAGATCCTGTCAGCCCTCACTTTGTGTCTCTGGTTATCAGGAGAGGCCACTGACTCAATTTCTTCATTACTGCTATTCTCACTAATAAATGAATCATGATCAGGTCCCTGACTTTTGCTGTGATGCCAGCATGATCTGTTTTCACTAACAGTATATGTGTCATTATTAATAAAATGATATCTTGCCTTGGAGAAAACTATATGTCAGTATCATTTTTATTTGCTACAGTTTATGCATCCTTAGAGAAGTATTAAATACAATTGTTCCTCCCTCAAACAAAGGGAAGTCTGACAGGGAGTAATTTGGGGGCTGGGAATGTCAGAAGCAGGGGGAAAACTACTACTGTAGAAATTGTAACTAGTATTTATATAGTGCCTTAATGTTTGTAAAGCACTTCACACATTTGATTCTCACAAATACTTTTTAACAAAGGTTATATATTATTATTTCCATTTTACAGATGAGGAAACTGAGGTGAGAGGTCAAATTACTTTCTTAGGGCCATTTTCTGTCATTTTTCAGTCATATCTACCTCTCCATGACTGTATTTGGGGTTTTCTTAGTAAAGATACTAGAATGGTTTGCCATTTCCTTCTCTGGCTCATTTTACAGACAAGGAAACTGAGGCAAATAGGGTTAAGTGACTTGCCCAGATTCACACAGCTAATAAGTGTCTGAGGCTGGATTGAACTCATGAAGATGAATCTTTCTGAATTTAGGTCTGGCACTCTATCCACTGTGCCACCTAGCTGCCCCCTTGAGGCCACAAAACAAGTAAATTTCTGAGACAAGAATTGAACTCAAGTCTCCAAGAAGAAATATTCCATGTCTCTCACTTGGTCAGGCAGAGCTTCATGAAGGAAGATGACTCAGATGAAATCAAGGATCAGCATGGGGAGAAGGAGGGAGACAGAGACAGAGACAGCAGGGGCTGGGGGTAGTCAGAGAGAGACAGACAAAGAGACAGACAGAGAACAACTGAGACAGAAAGAGAGAGAGAAACAGAGACAGAGAGGGAGAGAGAGAGAGAGAGAGAGAGAGAGAGAGAGAGAGAGAGAGAGAGAGAGAGAGAGAGAGAGAGAGAGAGAAATGTTTCGTTTTGAGAATTTGAAAGTTCTCTTTTGTTCACTGTACTCCACATTTTGAAGACTGACAGTGAAAGAAAAATTGACACCACTAAACATGATTTCTTAGCAGTATATTGCAAGTAAATATTTGAAATAGACATAAAATGTTTGGCTACTTGTCCATTTCCTAGTGCAGATTTATTTTATGCTAAAAAAATATATAAAGAAGAATTGAAGCTCTAGGGGGATATAGGTATTAGTTAACATCAATAGCAATGATGAAAATGTCTGCCATGTGATTTATATTCTAAAGTCACGGATAAAAATTCCTTTATAAGGATGATGATGATATCAATAATGAGTTTCACATGAACCTTTTCCTTATCAAAATGTTTTCACATATTAAGTTTACTGGCTTTTCTCTATGTAAAAAGTACGCATAGAAGGGTAAGAACACCCTAAGCAATTAGGGAACACTTAAAAACAGCAGCCTCATCAGACTCCACACCCGGTATGCCAACAGACATTGTTGTATTTGTTCTCAGTACTGAGCCTTTCATTAGCCATGCCTTCCTGCTCCAACCTTACACATATATTTATAATGCTTTTCTCAACACCATCAAAATACAAACTCAGCAAAATTTCTCTAACATTCAATTAATTGAAAATAATTTTCTAAGTCCAAGATCCGTCATTTTGTCTTTTCCTGTTCCTTTCTGTATTTCATAATAAGCCTTCTGTTCAGTCTATGTTTTGGTTCTCTTAGACATATGTAGACTACAGTATTTCTGCTTTACCAGAATTTCTCTTAACATGATTCTTTTCCTCTTTCTTTTTTAATAAGTTCAACAAACCTTATAAACTTCTGTATCCATACCTTCCTCACTAAGTTTCACTTCCTATCATCTTGATTCATCCATCTTGATCCATTGTCCCAAGACCAGTCACTTTTAAAGACAAGGCACTACCTGCTTTCCCTGCCCCCCAGGAAACCCTTAACCTGAAGAGATGTTGTCTCTCTTTCTCAGGAACTACATATTATCATTAACAAGAAATTTGTAGCAGAAAGTGTTATACATAACAGATCTGTTTTTCCTTCCGCCTCCCACTTCACCACTGTCTCTTAGAGATATTTATGATCATCCCATCTTCTCTTTATTTCTATACTCATAGATACAAATTTCCTTTAAGATCAGTTTATCTAAAACTTTGCTGGTATTCTACTTTAGCTATGTTTTTTTTCTTATTCTTTCACCTCCTCTGTTTTACACTTTTCATGCAATATTACTCCTCTTTTTTTCCCCCTTTATTTAGAATACTCTAAACATGGGATATATGGGGCTTAAAGATTGACCCATCATCATTCTCAAAGTCGGCATCAAATATATGGAGGCTTCTTTTTCCTAATGAGAGTTTTTTACATTTGTCCTCTTGCTTCAAAAGACAATAAAATAGATCTCCAGCAATGAGAATAAATAACCTGATGATGATATGTTATCTCTAGGCCACCGTGTTTCTGATACCCCAGAGAGATAAAGAAGACTTTATTCCCAAATCCTAAGTGTTGGTTTTCCCTCTGTGTGGCAATCTTACATCAATCATGTCAAATTCTACAGGAAAATTTTAACCAGACACTTACTAATCAGCCTGATCCTTTTTTCAAAGATAATTTCCACAATTGCTTTCACTTTTCTACATATGCACTTCCCAATTTATTTTTCATCATTTCATATATTAATTTTAAAAAGTATTTAAGTATTTCCAATGTATGCAGCAGTATGCTATACACAATTGGGGCAACAAAAATGTAGAAATTTAGTATATTAATTCTAAAATTAAGGAGTTTATAGATTATGATTGGTAATGTTGATCAACCACACTACTATGCCATACAGTATATTATCAAACAGAAGATAAGATTATAAAAACTTAAATGCCAAATCTTGAGTCATACATATAAGAGAAAGGAGACAGTAAGTCTGACTAGAGATATGTGAGAAGGTTGCATAGAGTAGATACTGTTTGACCTGGGACTTGAAGAATAAGTAGGCTTTCCAATTGAAGAGATGGAAGGAGGATACAGAAAGAATGTGTATTTCAGATTTAAAAACAAAAACACAGTAATTAAACAAAAGCATGATAAAAGACATGAAGAAATTAAATAAACAGAACATTTGGGAGACTGAGCAGATAAACTTGGCTACTTTAAAAAGTTCAGATTGAATAACAGCAGATAAGAATGTAAATCTACCAACTAGCAAATCATTATTAAATATATACTATGTGCCAAACACTTTACTAGATTCTGAAGATACAAATACAAAATAAACAAATGAATGAATGAATGAATGAGTGAATAGATAGATAGATAGATAGATAGATAGATAGAGAGAGAAAGAAGTTTGTGCCTTCGAGGAGATTACATTCTAACAAGACAGTCATTGTAACAAGATAGAAACAGGTATCCATATAAATGCATTCACAGAGAAAGAAACTATAAACATAGATATAGGTGAGATTATGGAGGCCCTTGAATGTCAGCTAAGGAAACAAGTTTTGGAAATGGAGAAAAATCAGAAATGTTAGAATAATTGAGTGACTGACATACAGCTATGTTTGAGAAAGCTTAATCTGGAAATATGAATGGTTAGAGAAAGGACAATCTGGGAATAAGACGACCAGTTAAGAGAGGATTGTAATAGAAGTCTTAAGAATTGATGAGGATTACAGCAATTTATGACAAGAATAATACACTGTGATCAGGTAGGATTTATACCAAGAATCCAGACCTGGTTCAATATTGGGAAAACTATCAGGATAACTGATCATATCAAAAACAAAACCAACAGAAACCACATGATCATCTCAATAGATGCAGAAAAGCTTCTGACAAAATACAATACTCATTCCTATTAAAAACACTAGAAAGCATAGGAATAAGTGGAATTTTCCTTAAAATAATAAGTAGCATGTACCTAAAATCTTCGACAGGCATCATATGTAATGGGGATTAGCCAGAAGCATTTCCAATAAGTTCAAGAGTGAAACAAACTGGAAATGTTAACTTTAGCAATAAGAGAAGAAAAAGAAATTGAAGGTATTAGAATAGGCAAAGAAGAAACAAAGCTATCACTCTTTGCAGATAGTATGATGATATACTTAGAGAATCCTAGAGAATCATGTAAAAAACTACTTGAAATAATAAATGTTAGCAAAGTTGCAGGTTATAAAATAAACCCACATAAATCATCAGCATTTGTATGTATTACCAACAAAGCTCAAAAGCAAGAGACAGAAAGAGAAATTCCATTTAAAGTTACTGTAGACATTATGAAATATTTAGGAGTCTACCTACCAAAACAAACCCAGGAACTATATAAACACAATTACAAAACACTTTTCACACAAATAAAATCAGATCTAAATGATTGGAAAAACATCAACTGCTCCTGGGTAGGCCAGGCTAATATAATAAAAATGACAATTTTACCTAAGCTAATTTACTTATTCAGTGCCATACCAATCAAACTACCAAAAAATATTTTATAAACCTAGAAAAAATAATAATAAGATTCATTTGGAATAACAAAATGACCAGAATATTAAAGGAAATAATGAAAAGATGTGCAGGGGAAGGTGGCCTAGCCATTGCAGATCTTAAATTGTACTATAAAGCAGCAATCATCTAAACTACTTTCTACTGACTAAGAAATAGAGTGGTGGATCAGTGGAATAGGCTAAGCATGCAAGACACAGTAGTCAATGATTATAGTAATCCACTATTTGATAAACCCAAAGACCCCGGTTGGTTCTAATTCTTCCTTACAACATGAGTACTGTGAGGGGCAGCTAGGTGGTGCAGTGGATAGAGTACCGGGGCTGAATTCAGGAGAACCTGAGTTCAAATCCAGCCTCAGACACATAGCATTTACTAGCTGTGTGAGCCTGGGCAAGTCACTTAATCCCATTGCCTAGCCAAAAAAATAAAATAAAATAAAACATAAGTGATGTGAAAATATGTTTAATAGGAATGTATGTGTATGTGTGATATATATGTGTAGATTGCATGTCATCTTGGGGAAGGAGATGGGGAGGGAGGGGTAGAAAAATTTTAAACTCAAAAGCTTATGGAAATGATTATTGATAAAGCAAAATAAATTAATAAAAAAAGTATGTGTCCTCAAAAAAAAAAATAAAAGTTAATAAAAGTAGTTAATGAGTCATGAACTTATTCCAGAAGTTCATTGAGCTGTGAAAAATGAGCTGTTGGTCCCAAACTGGCCTAAAGTTCACATATGCTTGCTTCATAAAGTAATAATATTTATGCTTGAGCTTTATCAGAATCTTTGCTGGAAGCCACCAAATAGTTGCCAAGGATCAAAGGGAATAAAATTTGATAAATCCAAAGTCAAGACACATTATTTCATGATTCAACTGTGCTACAACCAGGTTACACCACATATAGGGCCTGGTGTATGGAATCACATTTTAAGAGTGACATTGATAAACTGAGTGAGTCTAGAAGGGAGCTGCTAAGATTCTATTCACTTCAGCAGACATTTATTACATGCCAGGCAGGGTATGAAGTCCTTGGCACATGAAGGTAAAAAAAAAAAAAAAGAAAACCAG
The DNA here is from genome assembly GCF_003287225.1 of Phascolarctos cinereus. Lineage (NCBI taxonomy): Eukaryota > Metazoa > Chordata > Mammalia > Diprotodontia > Phascolarctidae > Phascolarctos > Phascolarctos cinereus. The sequence goes on from NW_027555514.1 coordinate 138,285,453, forward strand.
AAAAAAAAATTCCTTCCCTCAAGGATCTTATATTTTACTGAAAGGATATAATGTATAATATGAGCAATAAAAACATAAAAACATTTTTAAAGAAATAATTAAAAAATAGGGTTCTTTATTCCGAGGAATAGAACATTTAAGGGAAATACCAATGGCTGATTTAAAATATTTCAAGGGTTGTCATGTGGAAGGGAGATTAAGCATCTATGTAGCTTGAGTGGAGCTAGAACTAGAACTAATGAGTGAGTTTACATATACACAGATTTTGACTCAATCTGAAGAAATAACTTCATAAATATTAGAGATATTAAAAAATTAAGTGAAGTCCTTGGTAAGGTAATGAAGTGCCTGCCATTGGAAGCATTCAAATAGAGGCTGGAAAATCTTCCGTAACGCATATTTTAGAGAGAATTTCTGCATAAGGTACAAAGTTAAACTAGTTACTTAAACTAGAAAGTCCCTTTCAGTTTTAAGTTTCTATGATTTTGAGATGTAAATATTTTTAAAGGGCTTGTATAATTGAATTATTTGGTAGAAATGGATTACTAAATGTCTCCAAATTCTGATAGAACCCAAATATATAAGAAACATTAAAGCTAAGCATTCTTATACAAGAAGAAAAATGGGAAGCTTCCTGCAATATTTCAATTTTTTAAGAAAATCTATGAAATTTTTAGTCTATTTATTAAGGACTCATGTATGATAATCTCTTTTCCAGTCTGTCAGTGAATTTTGTGTGATTAATGAGATCATTAGTCTGCAAAGTAATTTATAACTTCTGTTATGCTCAGTTGCATAACTTAATGTCTTCGTGGTTAACATTACTCTATATGATGCTGCATTTGAAAACAACCAAGACAAAAATAATCCCAGTATAATGGGCTGAAAATGGCATAATTTCCTCCTAGACTAAAAATATTCAAAATCATATAAACATGTGGTTCTTTACTATACATGGCAGGTTCAGGTGATGGAAAATGCACAGTCTAGATGGGAGTCTGATTGCTATGGATGTTGTATTAATGAACTTCAAGACATAGAAACCAACAAAGAAAAGACTATATATTGGCCAGAGTGACATGTCTGGCACACTTACCCCAAACATGAAAGTCCTTGTCAGCAAGCTACTCATGACTTATGGCCTGACCTAATCACTTCTGACATGAGAAAGGAGGTATACACGCAAGCCTAAGGTTTTTTAATAGGTCAATAAATTCCATTACCTTAGCATGAATAAGAGAAATTTCTTAGATACACATACACTCAAATACATGCCACTAACAGCTTGGGTGTGTGAGTGTGATTTCCCTTTTTGCAGGTAAAAGGCTAATAAAAGTTTAGAAATAAAAGGAATTATAATTACATTTTAAACTCTTCCAAATAGCCACTCTTCAGGGATCCCTATAGCAAAGGGCTATGTAGCAGAAGATGGAATTACTGATTTAGAGCAGAAAGAGACCTTAAAGGACATTTAGTCCAACTCCATCATTTTAGATATAAGGAAATTTGAGCAAAGGTACTTCAATGTTCACCTAGGCAGCTAGGTGTATAAATTAGAACCATACTCTACCACTGGAATAAATCTGTGAAAAGGTTGAACTCCTTTTCCTCCAGAAACCAAAGGCTATAGTAAAGTCATTTTCTGTCTCAGGATTATACCATTCTACCATGGCCATAGACATATTTGTATATTGCCATAACATGTTATCTATTCTTGGCCTCACTGCATATCATAAATTTTCACTTTCAAAGGTCTAAGATGCATTATATAGTTACTATTTAAAAATATAACTGCTACCTCTAATAAAACATGTCTGCTTGTAAAATCTAAATATTGTCACAACAAAAGACCTCCTGCCAAATAATGTATAGCCAAGGAAAAAGTAATTGACTTTACTGGTAATGTAATAAAACATGTAATAAAAATTATATTTATGATAAGAACATTATATATATATATATATATGTATAATATGTGTGTATGCCAAGTATATTTATATATTTTCATATTGATAGAGATTAGCAACATCACTCTAACATCTATATGGAGATAGATAGATAACAGATAAATACAACTAACTAAATCAAGTGAGGAAATACTTTGATTCAGAGATATTAAAAATGATGCAGTATTCCAGAAGATAAAACTACTTAGTATTTAGTCGGTGTATTAGATTCTTCTATCACTGAACTTTTGAAAATGTCTTCATTGAAGCACTCTTTGGATTCATAATCATTAGAAAGAAGGACTGAATCTCATATGAATTCAAAGCATTCTAAAACTTCAAACGTCATAATCATTACTATGATTAGTAATAGGCAAAGGAATTCCCTCTATTTCTTATTGGCGCCACCTCTTCCGTCGACTTGCCCTTGGACGCTGCCTCCCCAATGCTCAGTTCCGTTTTGAAGAGTGAACCTAAGAAGCTCCCTAGCTTATTTTTTTCATCATCATAAACTTCTACCTTTCATCTTAAATTGTTTACTTGTGATTACTCTGGTAGATTAGAATATGTAGCATGCATTTGGGTAGATATAAGTTTAGTACCTCATACAGAAAATATTCAATAATCAAAAATAATACAATACGGAGAAATACCCTAATACATCTTAGAAAAGTCTGACCATTCTGTCTTTTTTAGCTTTCTTTGTCATTATATTCTTTTGTGCACTTTACATTCCATTCAAATAAGACTATTAGTCTTTGTCCTATCTCTGTCTACCACATTTAGCCTCTGTCCATTTGCCTGGGCCATTTTTATGCCTAGAATATAGTGTTTTCTCATCACTCACTTCTTCCTAATCAGGCTACACCATGAGTCAACATCTTTTCTGACCAATATTTGCCCCAGGAAAACACATTACTAGTTGCAGGTTCTCAAAATAAGAGCTACTGGCATTTATATCTGGAGAAACTAAAACTCAGAGACTTTAATGAACCTACTCCAAGCCCTTATCATGTAAGGGCCAGATATAGGATTTGAACAAAGGTTTTTCTAGCTCTAAGAAACTAATACTCTATTCACCAGGCCTCAAAACCTCCCTAAAAAATAATATTATGAGATGTTGGAATGTGTTTCAGGATGGATGAAGGCCAAAGTAGGTCAATCTTAGCTATATCATTAGAGTCCCATGAGTACTCAAAGAAGGAAGGAAGGAAGAAACAAAGGGACTAAAGAAAGAAAGAATTGTTATTAGGCACTTAAAATAGGCCAGACACTAGTTAAGCATTTTACGCATACTAGCTCATTTGATCCTCACAACAAGCCTGGAAGGTATGAACTGGTATTATCCCCGTTTTAGTTGAGAAACTGAGGCAGAAAGACATAAAAGTGAGTTGCCTATGGTCACACAACTAGACCAGATTTGAACTCAGGTTTTCCTGACTCTGGGCCCAGTGTGCTAACCATTGTGCCCCTTAGGTGTTCCCTAAAGTAATATTGGAACAAGACAGAAGAAGATAAGATATGAAAGGTAGAGTGATAAAGTGTACAAAGGACTTACTTTGAAGGTAAAGGACCTGTGTTTGACTCTTGGTTCTGATATTCCCTAAGTGACCTTGGACAAGCCTATAAAGGGGGTGGAAGGGGAAGGGGAAGGAATAAACTTTATATATTACATACTGTGTTCCAGACATGGTGCTAAGTGTTATAAAAATATTATCTCATTTTATTATTAACCTCTCCAGACATCAGTTCATCATCTGTAAATTAAAGTGGTTGGACCGGATGGGCTCTAAGTTCTCTTTCAGATCTAAAGCTATGATCTCATGAAACAGACACAGACCCTCCAAGGGTGGTAATATTTTTTGTGTTCTCCCTTCATTATGCATTTGACAATAGGGTTGGAGGGCAATAAATATCAACTTTATTCTCCCCACCAAACTTGGAGTCCCTTTTTATATTTTAGAGATCAAGGGGGTGGAGGTGATAGTTGTGATATAAGTTAATGAGGTCTTATAATGGTTTTGTTCTTGATGTCATTATCAGCAAGCCAGTATCAGTATATTGTGGGATTTTCTCTGCCAAAAATTGATTTATCACTGATATATCCTCAGGAACAGCTTTTATGAAAATGAAAGAATGATTGAACCACTTCTTAATGCTTAGGAATGCTTTCTTAAGTCAAAGTGATTGACAAGGTTCCCTGAGTACACTGTTACACTATCATTTTCATGATGAACACTGGCTTAGAACCCTTTTAGTGTAATTCAATAAGAACAAGGGTCTCAAAAAAAAAAAGTAGAATGCTGGCCATTGCATGTATGTTTGCCCTGTATCAGTCCAGACTATAGCAAGCTTATGGCCAAATTCAAAATGTTCAACATTTTTCAGCTGAATTAATTTAGGGTGTTTTTTTAAATGTAATTGTAAGTGTTAATCTCCCTGATGAATACAGCGATAATTTGCTACTGAGAATTATCAGTCACAAGTGATAATTTAACTCCATTGGATTTGGTGACATCGTACTTACCAGTGCCTGACTAATAATATTTCCAGCTAAAGATGTAAGGATGACGTAAAAGGAATTACTGTAAAATGTAAATTTCAAATGGAAAAGAAGTACAAAGATCTAAAGAGAAAGAGCAGAGTATAATAGCCCCATCCTTCCTTCAGACATTGTAAAACATTATATTTTGTTACTTAACTTACCTGTACATTCATATTTTTCCTCAAAAAAAGAAATAAACTCCTTGAGGGGAAGGACTATCTCCATTTTTATCACTGTATCTCCTATACCTAATATAGCATCAACAACATAATAGGCATTTAATAAACATTTGTTATTTTTTAATCAATTGAATATATAATCCTTGAGATCAGGGACTGTTCTGTTCTTTGTATCTGTTTCCTTAGTGTCCAATACAATAGAGCTATATCATGGGTACTCAGTTAGTGTTTACTTGCTTGTTTGAATTGGATGGAATGGCATAAGACACAATTAACCAAATGATTTCCAGATAAGTAGCACAGATAATGGTCTATACCTGAACAAGTTAGAAGTAGTACCTGGTCTGTTCAAGTCCATTTTTTTTTTTACTGAACCAGATTGAGTTGGAATTTTTATCCACTTCAGCAACCAGTTATTACATTAGAATATCATTATTCTTGCCTTATTATAGGGAATATGGTGTGCTTCAATACATTCAGTGAAAAATTTAGTCAGGTTGTTGGGGAGAAGTTAAAATGATAGTCAGTCAGTGCCTTTAATGTTTGATTCACTCAATATACACATTCCAGTCATAAGATGTTTTATAGCTTCCTTTGTTAAATATTGCCAAGTATAATATGAATAAAGGACATTTTAACCACGAGAAAATGAAAAGAGGCTAAGGAAAAAAAACCCAACAACAACAGTATCAGGCCTTCAGACTGGCTGCCAACCTGACACATTTCATTATCTCCTTAAAAATATGAAAAAAATTGACTCAAAGATTGACAGATATGCACACATAATATTAGAAGAAAGTGCTCACTATAGTATGAAGGCTATTAGCACTTCAAGTGCTTAAAAATCTGCCAGATAAATACTGTCAATTACACCATTTTCTCACTAACCACACTCCTACATCTATCTTAACTGAAACTAAAATTTTCTTTTCCCCTTATCAAAAAATTTGTAGTAAATGTGCAAAAAAAAGTTAGACTTAATATTTATGAAAAATAGTTATGATCACCCTTAAACCTATATAATTTCAAAAGCTGGCTACCAGCAGATAAAAAAATGTATAAAACTCAAATTCAGATTTTAGATAAAGCCCCACAATTCCTTTAGACCAATCAATCATATAGGAAACTTATTATGATCTTCCCTTGTTCACAGGTAGCTTAATTGAATTTCTCTTTGACTATATAGTTGGACAGATACAAATAGATAGATGGATAGATATAAATATAAATACATTGATATATATATAAAGATAGATATTTCCTACTACTCTGGGGCTTGCATACACACACATATGTCATTCATAGTCACCCAATTTTTACTTCCCTCATCTGTCTTATAAAGCCTCAACTCAAATTTTGGAGCATGAGGGCCAACAAAAAGCCAGAGGGAGACATTTTTCCAGCCTGAGACAACTTAGGAGATAAAAAGGGAAGGTCAAAAACACAAGGGGCACAAGCATAGAGTGTGGCAGAAACACCAATGTTGGGACTTAGAGGTAGCTATAATAGCAACAGCAGTAGCAGTAGCAGCTTTGGGAGCCCTGTGCTGAGAGATGGTAAGAGGGTCAGAAAACTGATCAGAAAGAGATTATAGTGGACCCTTTGCTGGAACTTGGTGTACCTGGTGCTGATTCACAACTGTATTGCACATAAGCAATTCTGGAATGCAGTTCCAGGACAGGGAGGACCTCTAGAACTTGCAGCTATAGGAGAGCAGAGGATCTGGCCACAGCCCCAGGGTCAATAAGAGCACTAGTATTTGCAGATGCAGGAAAGCAAAGTCCCTTCCTTTGTAAATACTAGAATACAAACCCAAGAGAGTAGTGATCACACTTCTAGGATCACCATAACTTGGAGTCACCCAAAAGTTGCAGGGTCCTACAATTAGCTCTGAAAAAAAAAAGTAGCATATAAAACTCTGAAGTAAGGTATAATGTCTCCCCACCTCCAAGTGAGCAGAGCCCACCTTTAACATAAAGTTGTAAGCCAAGAAGTAGGCTATCAAACTGATGAGAAGAGAAGAAGAAGAAGAAGAAGAAGAAGAAGAAGAAGAAGAAGAAGAAGAAGAAAAAGAAGAGAAGAAGAAGAAGAAGAAGAAGAAGAAGAAGGAGAAGAAGGAGAAGAAGAAGGAGAAGAAGGAGAAGAAGAAGAAGGAGAAGAAGGAGAAGAAGGAGAAGAAGAAGAGAGGAGAAGAAGGAGAAGAAGAAGGAAGAAGAAGAGAAGAAGAAGAAGAAGAAGAAGGAGAAGGAGAAGGAGAAGGAGAAGAAGAAGAAGTTGTTGACTATAAACAGCTACTATGAGGATAGAGAAAGGTAAGACAAACTTAGACAAAGACAACAATATGCAAACAGCTACACGCAAAGCCTCAAAGAAAAATGTTAAGAATTCCTGAAAAAGTTAAATAAAGAGATAAAACTGACATAAGAAAAATTGGGAAAAGAAATAAGAGTGATTAAAGAAAATTATGAAAAGAAAATTGGCAACTTGGTAAAAGAGACATAAAAAATAATGAAGAAAATATCCTCATTAAAAGTTTAAAAAATAAAATAGAATTAGCCTAATGGTAAAAGAGGCACAAAATTCCCTGAAGAAAAGAGCTGCTTTAAAATTAAAAAGTGGCCAAATGTTAAAATAGATACAAAAGTTCTCAAAAGAAAATAATTCCTTAAAAATATAATTTGGCAAGTGAAAGCTAATGACTCCATGAGAAATCAGGAAATAAAATAAATTCAAAAGAATACCAAAATGTAAGAAAAATATGAGATATCTCATTGGAAAAACAACTAGCCTAGAAAACAGATTGAAGAGAGATAATTTAAGAATTATTGGATTACCAGAAGGCTACAATCAAAGAGTCTAAACATCATAATTCAAGAAATTTAAAAGGAAAATCCCCCCTATATTTTAGATCTACAGGGTAAAATAGAAATTTAAAGAATTCACTGATCATCTTCTGAAATATATCACAAAATCAAAATTCCCAGGAATATTATAGCTAAATTACAGAGCTCTGTTCAAAGAGAAATACTGCAAATAGCCAGATATAAATAATTTAAATGTCATTGAGCCTCAGTCAGGATCACACAAGATTTAGCAGCTTCCACATTAAAGGATAGGAGGGCTTGTAATGTGATATTCCAGCAGGCAAAGGAGCCAGGAGTATAACTAAAAATAACCAATCAAAGAAACTAAGTGTAATCCTTCAGAAGGAGAAATGGATATGTAATGAAATAGAGGATTTTTAAGCATGCCTGATGAAATAATCTAAGTAGAATAAAAAATTTGATTTAAAAACAGAAGACTCAAGAGAAGCATATAAAGGTACACATGAAAGAGTAATCATAAGGGACTCAATATAGTTAAACTTTTCACATTCTTATATGGGAAGAGGATTCATATAACTCCTAAGAGCTTTACCATAACTAGGGTATTTAGAATGAGTCTGCATAAAGGACAAGAGTGAAATAATTATGTTCGGATATTCTCCCAAAAAAGAATGTAAGGGTGAGAAAGAGGGATAGACTGGGAGAGGGAGCAAAGTAAAAGTAGAATCAGGTAGTTTTTCTCACATAAAGGAGGCACACAAGGAAGAGCTTTTGTAGTGGAGAGGGAAATGCGGAGGTACAGCAGGCAATATTTGAAGTTTACTCTCATCAGAATTGATTCAGAGTGGAAAGAATACGGTTATACAATCAGTTGAGTATAGAAATCTATCCTACCCAATAGTGATATAGGAAGGGAATGGTATAAGGGATATGGGGATATGATAAGGGAGAAGGCAGATTGGGGGAGAAAGTGATCAAAAGCAAAACAGGATTTTGAGGAGGGACAGTATACACACACACACACACACACACACACACACACACACACACGCGTGCGCACTTATGTGCACATTATATATTCATATATGAGAGAGAGAAGAAAAGCATAAACTGAGAATGAGATTAAATGAAATACATAGTAATCATAATTGATTTCTCTAAGATTTTGTCACTTACTAATTCATATCAATATCTGTTAAATGCTTACTTTTTGCCAAATAATATACTAAATGAAGGAGATAGAAAGGGACAAATGAGGGGAGTGTTTCTCTCAAGGTGTTCACCATCTAATGGGCAAGACAGTATGAAAACAACTGTGTTTGCATTAAATAATATTTTTACAAAATATTGACAGGATATATCGGAGATGATCTTGGGAGGAAAAGGCAGTAGCAGTAAGAGGAAATGGAAAAGGCTTCTGACAAGCTATTGAAGATGATGATGATAATGATGATGATGATGATGATGATGATGATGATGATGATGATGATGATGAAGAAGCTAATGAGGAAAATGACTCAAAATATAACTTAAAGAAAGATCCAAACACCACTGAGTTCAAGCAGCAGTGAGCTGGGGGTGCTGTGGCCTCGAGGATTACTTCACTATTCCAGTCTAAGTGAAACTAGGAGTTACTTATAGCCTTATGTTTTGTATTTTCTTGGTAGAATCAAGTAAATAATTTTTGTTAAAAAAGGGAAAAAAATTAACCAGAATGACTTTAAACTAAAGGTTTATTCTACCTACCACTTTAATAGATAGTATCTATTGTATATGTAGAATGCAGTGAATGCCCTAACTCATGTGCATTACTAAATATTTTGTTTCTTTTGAAGTCTTTTTTCATGTAGCTATTAAACTGCAGCTGTGAAAATTATCCAAATTTTTCAATGAGACTAATATTGAATTAGAAAAAAGATATACTTTTGAAGAATCAAAGTATTTCTTCAGTAGTTGAATGGGTTTAAGTCAGCTTGAACTAGCTATACTTTTGTTACTTCATTAGAGAAATGAGACAATGTAATTTGAAATTTGATTTGAGAAGATGCTAGTATATGCCTATAATATATGTAACATTCATAACTATCTACTTGTTTATGGATTTTTGTATTTTAATGTGATGCAGTGATCTACAAAGGGGCAGCTAGGTGTCGTAGCAGATAGAGTTCTGGGCCTGAAGTCAGGAAGACCTGAGTTCAAATTTTAACACAGATATTTACTAGCTACATAAGTCACTTAACCCTGCTTGCCTCAGTTTCCTCATTTGTAAAATGCAGTAGAGAATTATTTTTGCCAAAAAAAAAACCCAAATGGGGTCACAAAGAGTCAGACAGGACTGAAATGAACAATAGCGATCAACAAAGAAACTTAGTCATCCTGCTAAGGTTATTACTTACCAATGGGGTGTGAATAAAAGCTCATATTTTCAGGGAATAAAATAAAGAAAATACTATTGCACAGAGCTGTATTTTAGCTAAGGCCTGAAGAAAGTCAAAGAAGCCAGGAGACTAAAATAAGAAGGAATAGAATTCCAGGCATGAGGGACTTCCAGTTAAAATACACAGATTTAAAAGATGTAGTATCTTATTTGAGAAACAAAAAGCAGTCCAGCCATCTCATCTCAATGTAAAATTTGCATTCTTGGCATTAATAGGAAGTTGCTTATACTTAAACAGTTTATAGTAATAATGTCTTTCATTACATGGATTACATCTGTGGTATCATGAGGAAATATGCCAGTTGTTACCTTGGCCACCAATATGTTAAAACAACAGAAATGGTACTATATTATAACTTGGATCCACAAACTGTGAGTCCATTGCATCCATCCATTCATTCAACAAGTGCTTATAAAGTATGGACTATAGATTGTTTTGACGGTCAGTGGAGGAGATATAAAGGTAAATAAGACATGCTCCTTTTCCTCAGGTATCTCACATTATGGTAGGTATAGATAAGATGTCTATAAAATAAATGATACAAATTTTAATGTACATTACACAGAAATACACATTCATTATATATCATACTCCTAAATTCCTCCTATGCTTCTGAGAGGACAGGATGTTACTGGACCAATTACAAACAGAAAGTAAGACAATATTTACAGGATGAAGCCTTATTAATGTAATGCTATCCCAGTTTTCTCTTATTAAGAGGTCAAAATTTGTCTTGCGATTTCCCCTCAAAAAAGATGAGGTAAAATTAATTACTTCAGCTTTTAAGTCCTGGCAAATGAAAGAATGCACCTAGGATCTGTCTCTCCAACAAGTAACAGTTTGTGGGTGCCTTTTTCAAAGTTTTCATAATCCTCCTATAGACTTGATATTGAAAATCAAAAACTATAGCTTCATACCCTTGCATCCAACTGAAGGAACAAGAAGTTGAAATAAACTTATACTCATACAAGCCAATCTGTTGACATAGCAATTTTAAGGTATGAAAAGCAAAGTTTATGTATCTGACTAATGATATTTAATAATGAAAATCACTTTAAACATCAAAAAATAAAAGGCAAAGCTCAGAAATTAAAGTCTATTAGTCTATCGATTTATATTACACTGTCTACCCCTTATTTCTAAAAAATTGACTTAAGGTGCTATTTTTATTACCAATAACTTCCTTGTATGATTGAGTTAGTACAACACACACATCCATACAGATACATGCATACTACAGTAAAAAATAAATGACAAAGGTAGACTGTAAGCAAAGGCAATTGATCTCTTTTCAAGAAAATAAAAAATATGGAATTAATACTTATTCTTTACAATCAATCTTTTTTTAAGTATTGGCAGTAATTTATAATTGAATAAGTACATGAAATGACTTTAAGAATATTTTTATGTCCATTCTTAAAGGATTAACACATTCATAGACCTTTCTCATTTCTGTTTATTTTACTGTTCAATACATTCAAAGACATATAAGAAAAAATAGATGCTACATCCTTAGACCTCTTTCCCACATGCTTATACTATACAATTTGGAAGGCAAAGAAATGGTTGTTACCTAGATTAGTGAATATGTTCCCTAGTAGTAAAATGAACAGGGTAGTTGTAGAAATAACATGTTTTTCCCCCTATTAAACACGGTAAAATAATTTCTCGCCATCTGTAGCATGCATTTAAAAAATATAAACAGTTGTACATTTGCCATCTGTCTGGGAGACTTTTTATGGCCCTTTCAAAACTGTCATTCAATAGCACCACCAGGTTTATCATCTGAAGATGATACTTAAAACTATGATCAATGTCATATTTGCTAGTGAGACGTAGACATGCTCCAGAAGTGAGGATGGGAAATAAGGCAATGATGGTCAGTAACAACCACAGTAGTTCTATTAACACCGATAAAACTGCACAAAGTAGCCATAAAAAAGCAGTTAACATCTCAGGGAAGGTGAAGAGAAGACTATCTTGAAAATGAGCCTTGGGTATCAACTCATGCTAGGTATCCATAAAACAGGTTATGTTACAAGCATAGCTATTAGATCATCCTGAGAAATAGATTCAAAAAAGATACTTGCCCACATTAAACATGACTGAATATAAAGTATATTGGACTTGGAGTTATAAAAGACCTAGGTTTGTAGGATCCTAAAATCCTAGTTGGAAACCTTTGAGAGCATCTATTCCAAATCCCTTATTTGTTACATAAAGAAATGGAGTCCCAGAGAAGTGAAGGATTTGTCTATGGTCACAAAAGTTGTACACGAAAGAATCAGAATCTAAAACTAGATCATAAGATGATGCAATCATGAGATACTCATTTTAGAGGTGCAAGGGGCCCAACTTCTTTATTTTCAATATGAAGACACTAAGGCCTACAAGTTAAAGTGACTTATCCACAGTCACACAGAGGTAACAATTGACAAAGCTGGAACTGAAATTCCAATCTTATGACTCTAAATGCACCACTTTTTTTTTGGTATTTTAGAGAGTCTAATGCACTATACCCTGGTTCAAGTCCTACATCTATCACAAACATCCAACTACCTACTTCAAAGGACCATTGTGAAGCTCAAGTGAAATAATTCATGAAAAGTATTCTGTAAATATAATTGACTGTCTAAATACAAGGAATTGTAAGTATAGTACAAATATTGACAATTCCTTGTTCTCATACCAGCTCCCTAGCCACCTAAAAGATCTACCCCAACCTGATTTTTAATTCCTGATGGGAGTGGGGGAGGGGAATTTTATTCACTGATATATTGTGAAATAACCCCTTAACACTCGTTGAAAAGAGAAGACAGCAATATTTTTAGAAAAGGTAATCACAATCTCTAGACTTCAATTTCCCACTGAATTTCCTGTGGTCAAAAGAAGCAAAAAAAACCCCAAAAAAACAAAAAACCACAGTGTGTATACTATGAATTGTTATGGCCTACTTAGGAGGACTGGCAGTAGTGGAACTGAGAATATGATCCAGTCATATACCTGAGTAATTATCAAAAAAAAGTCTTATTTCACCATCTGCCCTTCATCTAAAATTATTTTTTATTGCATTGGAACTAGGTAGTACAGTAAAACCTCACCTAATGAGCTGCTGTTAATCCAAAATTTTTGCTATTTGGATGGTGTGGGGCCTAGTAGGTGTGCAACCTTTCTATACATGCTATTAAAAAGTTTGTTAGTAGACAAATGATTGAAGTAGCAGTAGTAGTAATAATAATAATAATAATAATAATAATAATAATAATAATAATTTATCCAGAATAGGATATTCAGATGGCTCAGACTAATTTCCCTCTTGTTGGAAGAAATGGTTTTGGAATTCTCATTAAGGACCTTGGGATTTACAATCCTGAAGGACTATGGAACTATTATGTTAGTAGATAGATGACAGATTTTTGCCACATCAGGTGTTATTGAAGCATTCTGCAACAGAGAAAGAGAGAATTCTTGTGGAGCTAGGAGGGGCATCAGTAACAGGACTGAGAATATGGCAGAACCATCAGCTATGATGAGGGATGCTTTGAATTGGCACTGACAGTTAAATGCTGAACAGCTAGCCTCCCTTTGCTCACCACTCCACTCACTGAAATTATGCTGCTCAAAGGTGACAGAATTGTTTTTCCCTGAGAATTCAAGCATCTGGTGAGAGTCTTTTGTTTCTTACTTCACTCTTTGCTGAAAAGGGCAGATATTTAAATTTAAGGTATTCTCTTTTAAGCCATTCATTTACAATAGATTTCTCTATCTAAAGGTATTTAAAGGTAAAATAAATCATTTTGCTTTTAAATAGCTCATGAGTTTAATTGCATACTGATAATGAAAATGGATAGATGACAATGGGTAACTTGAGTATACAAATCTTGAAATGGGTCAAGGATTAATTTTATCCTAGGGATCAAATTATTATTATTATTATTATTATTATTATTATTATTATTATCATCATTATCATTATTATTATTATTATGCTCAGTGAGTTCCTTATCCTGTGGAATTCTCTGCTATTTTAGAAGTGGATTTAATCCATAATCCTTAAGTCTAAACCTCAAGCTCCAGTGTTTGGTTGCTTTAGGCACCTAATGTAACTCCTGCTCCTCACTGCCATCTCCCTAAAAAAAAGTCCTGCCTCTAACATATAAGGGAGAGGTATGGAGTAGCAGTTGTGAGCCATCCTAGTGCACAGAGAAAAGCAAAGTCAAAAAGGGATCAACTACTCATCTTTCTTGATCGGAGGAGAGGGGAAAGAAAAAAATTCCCACTCAGACAAATTTTATCCTCCACAGAAGACTATACACATAATGTTTAAAAGTTTATGGAAATTTTTCTCCCCAACTACCTTATAATGGAATTTGTACAAAGATTAATGGCCTTATTTTATAAATGAGGGAACTCAGTCTCAATGATATTATGGCTTGCTCTTGAACAACAGCTATTAGGCTGCAGTTTAGTGGATCACCTTCTTAGGAAAGTAAGTTTTTTTCTTCTCCCAATTAGTATATAATTAATGTGTTAAATGCAAATAGGAAATGTTTGTTACTCGAAGCAGCCCAAACACATTATCTTCTCAATTTCACCTTGGAAATAATAAAAACTGTTATGTTCTCTCCTAATAGGAAGGTGATAAACTGATATGCAGAATAAGATATACATTTTTTGGTATGACCAATATGGGATTTTTTTTTTTGCTTTACTAGGTTTATTTGTTACAAGGATTTTGCTTTTTTTTCTTTTTTTCCAGTAGAATTGGGGGCTGGAGGGAGAAAAATAATTACATGCTTCATAATTTTTAAATGTGATTTTAAAAAAGGAAAATAATAAAACTTTATTTTCCGATTAATCTTCTGAAATATCAACTTATTTGTGACATTTCCCATGCCACCCTGCAATCATCTGAATTAATAAGATTTTGTATAATACTTACAATAATAATATGCTCTCTGAAACCATAGAGCCACCACATGCCAGTAGTTTAGCCAGTAGGGACATAGTGAAGCAAAGCAGGATGCAAATAAGATGACATTATAATACTTTATAATGTTGTAATGAATGGCTTATTTGAAAGAATATAGAAATAGACTGATAAACAAAAAAAATAATAAAAGCACTGGATAAATTAAAATCTCTGAAACAGAATGTTGCAGCACAGGTCTATGTATGCAGAAAGACTCAATTTCCAGGGATAAGACCCATCTGACATGGAATGAAGTAACCTGTGAAATTGTCAGGATTTAAAGATTTAGATTAGAGCAAAATGAAAGGACTCATATTCTGGCAGATTCTTTGGGGGAAAAATTGGGGGCCTTCTCATTGCTCTTTTCATATTTCTCTTATTACTAAAAACCATAAAAATTCTTGGGAAATTAATTCTTTTTTTAGGGGAAATTAATTCATACAGCACATTATTTTACTAATCCAGATTTAAAATACTATAGAGAACTCAAAGGTAGCCTCAAAGGTAGTAACGGGCTAGCTTATGAGTAGAGATGGGTTAGTTTTAAGATTTACCTTTGACACACAATAACTGTCCGACTTCCCCTCCTCTCCAGTCCCAACCCCATTTGGACCATACTTTCTAGATACTTATAAGTGGCTGATTTGCATAAATGGAGAGAATGTCCATATGGTGAATTCTTTTTAGGTGAAATCACACGTGTATGTGACTAGCCATAAATGGAGACACTGAGATTTAATTGCATTATTTATGAAGTAGAAATCAGGAAATGAATTAATTCTTGACTTGATAATTCCACTACTTGTAAGGTAACCTTGGAAATGTCATTTAAGAACTATGTTTCATCTTTTTACCTGTAACATATGAGTGATTATAACTAATTTATTTAACTCATGTTTTTTTTTTTAATAATCCAATGAGATGTATATCCAGCACTTTGTACCGCTGGACATTATTATCTGATGAAGCAGATTCAGTATAGCCACAAACTCTGAGAGAAGTAAAAATCACTATATTGTGGAAGAATATCATTAGCCACCTATTTAGTTAATGACTGAGTTCAAATTATAGGGTATTTTAAAAATTAGTTTTAATAACTATTTTTTCTTTGTTTCTTATTTATCCCAAGTGTTTGCCACAGTACTTGGCACATAATAGGTATATAATAAATTCTTGATTGTTTGAATATTTTATTGCTAGGGAGCATTCATTGGATAAGAGGGAGGGGGGAACAATACATATACACATATACATACATATGTATGTATGTGTATGGAAATACCTGAAATATTAAAGCAAAGGGCATCAAGTACATTTTTTAGAAAAAGTTGTAGGAATTTTTTAGCTTTTTTCTCATGAAAATGTAAATAACATGGATTAATGGATTGGTTGAAGATTTATTCTTTGCTTATTTTACTATTCAAAATTTTTGAGATGCCATTCATTATTAAAATTAATTCCTAGTTTATTATATTTTCTTTGCATTAGTTATTCAGTGTGCCAAGGTAATATCATTTCAAATGTAGATACCTATGACAGAAGAGAAAAGGCTTTGGAAAGTGCTTGAGATAGCAGAGTTTGTGGCACATTATCAATTTATTTCAACAAATTATTAAGCATCCACAATGTACTGGACTACAGAAACACAAAGATAAAAATTAAAGTGCCACTGTCCTCAAAGACCTTATGTTCTATTTGAGGATATTAACATATATACAGGAATACAAACATACATATATGTGTGTGTGTATGTGTGTGTATGAATTTAAAGAGGAAATAGCTAGATGGATGTGCAAAAACTTCCTGGATGATATATCATGTATTAGTAAAACCTGGAAGGAAGATAAATACCATAAAAGCCAAAGAGATAAGGAGGCAGAGCATTCTAAAGATATAGAGGGGATTGGAAAAAGGGAAGGAATCAGTCATTTATTAAGTAAGTAGCAGCTATGTTCCAGAAAATGTGCTGTTTTAGACATATCTCATTTTATCCTTACAATAACCCTGTGCATTAGGTGACTTTATTATTCCCATTTTATAGTTGAGGAAACTGAGACAGATGAAGTTGAGGGTAATACTTAGGATCACACAGGTAGTAGGTGTCTGAGCTTATATTTGAACTCAGACATTTCTCATTCCAGGCTCAGTGTTTATCCGTAGCACCTTGTAGATGCCTTTAAGAGGGGGTAGAGGATGGGTGGAGTGGGCAATTGGATGCATGGAGGCAGGAGATGGAATAGTGAGTGTAGGGAACAGCTAGTGGTTCCATTTGGCTAGAAGGGGAAGCTGTCAATATTGTTTGAAGAGAAATTTCAAGGGATTTTAAATCCTGGTTAAAGACTTTTAGTCTGGAGGTAATTAGGAAGCCACTATAGGGTTCTGCTTGTGTATTGAGGCAGTTAGATGGTACAGTAGATTGGAGCAAGAGTAAGGAATACCTGAATTTAAATCCTGTCTCGGACACTTATTAGATAAGTCACTTAACTGCTTTCAGCCTCAGTTCCCTCGTGGACAAAATGGGGATACTAGTAGCACCTACCACTCAAGACTGTTGTAAAGATCAAATGAGAACACATGTAAGGCACTTTGCAAACCTTAATGGGCTATATAAATGCCAGGAGAACAAGTAAGAGGAAGAGAAAGAGGAGGAAGAGAGAAGCGATGTTGCTTTTAGTAAGAAAGCCGCAAGGTTAGACTACAGTCAGGAGATGATTTTAGTAGATATTTTGAGAATGGATTGGAAAGAGAAGCAAGGAAATTAATTAAGAGGATATTAGAGTATTATACATGAAAGGTAATGGGGGAGATTTGTGCCCTCAACAGAAATAAGGACATTTGGAAGAGGGGTTGTGTTTAATGAGAAGATGACGAGTTTGTATATGTTAGCATGAAAACACATGACATCTTTGTTATGTGACTAAAATTTCAGGAATTTGAAGTCCAGGCCAGGACATAAGATATGTCCATGTCTCTATACATAACATGTGGATGTAAAGACAGGCTCAAAGAGAAAATCACTCAGGCAACTAAATCCTTAGATATATGTTGCTTTGTTGAAGATAGGCTTCTTCTAGTTTTACTGTTTTTTTCCTTCTAATACATACTGTTTTGATATTATAATATAACACAAAAGCTCAGACATCAGCTCTTTTAAAAAGTTCAAATTTAAATGCTGTCTACAGGTAGTCTCAGAGTGAGAAGCCTTCATTAAAGATATAAGCAACAGATATTGCCTTCATGCTCCATAGGTCAATGGACCTGATTCCTTGATTGCAGTGACACTGTTGTTCTCCTCACACACACCTACAATATCCCACCTAATTGACTTCTCTTCTTTTGCTTCTCATCTAGATTACTGAAATTTTCTACCTCCATTATCATTTTAAAACTAGCAGATTAACTTTTCTAATGATCAGCTCTAGTTATGTTGCTGTTTTGCTCAAAAATCTCTAACAAGTCCCTGTTGATTATAGGAAACAATTGAAGACCCCTATTACCCTCTTTTTTCTGACATTCAAGTAATTCCTGTTTCTAATTTTCCTATTTAGCTTTAGGTACCACCTGGCAGGCCCATGGTTTATCTAAATCTTTGGTCTATTTTCATAGGATCATAGATCTAGAAGAAACTTTATAGGTCATCTGGTCCAACTCTCTCATTTTAAAAAAAGGAAAGTGAGTCCCAGAATAACTAGGCACTTGAAGAAGGTGTTGGTTAAAGCAAATGCAAATCTTAAAAATCAAAGAGCTATTGAGTAGATGCAAAATGGCATAATATATGGGTTCTTTACTTGGCATCCACAGATCCCCAAGTGGTCGTCCATTTGGAAACCTTTAAGTCCAGATAGATAGTTCTTCAATCTGGAATTTAGTATATGCTTCAATTATTTGAAAACATTCTGAGAAGGGGTCCATAGGCTTCATCAGACTGTCAAAGAGAACCATGACATACTCAAAAAGTTAAGAATTTTTGGCATGACAGAAAAGCATGATTCTATGAGTAAAGAGGCCTCATGTCTAAACCCAGCTCTGCTACAAACTTGCTGTATAACCTTAACAATTCATTTCACTTCTTTGAGAATCATTGTTCTCCTTTCCAAACCAGGGGGGTGGGACTGATGGTCTCTAAGATTTCCTCAAGCTTTGTGATTTAGTTCATCTCCTAAATGTATCAGTATGCTACAAACTTCTGAAAGGTATTTAGTTAGACTCTTCCCTTGTCAGATGAGACTTAAATAAGCATCTTTAAAATACATTAATCATCATTTCATTTTCCACTATAATGAAAAAGTCACCCTAATTTTTAGTATTCTAAAACTGTTTCTCTATGAGCTCTTGGGCTAAAAAATAGATACAAAGATGAATGTATTTACAATGTATTGCTGAGAATTGCTAAGTTATTCATAGCAGATCAGCATATAATATTGTTGTTACGGTATACAATATTCTCCCGATTCTGCTCATTTCACTTTGCATAGGTTCATATAAATCTTTCCAGGTTTATCTGAAAGCATCTTGCTCATAATTTCTTATAGCACAATAGTATCCCACCACAATCATATACCACAACTCGCCCAGCCATTTCCCAATTGATGAACACCACCTCAACTTCCAATTCTTTGCCACCACTAAAAAAGCTGGTATAAATATTTTTGTACATATAGGTTCTTTTCCTTTTTGTGATTGATCTCTTTAGGATACAGTTCTCGTAATGGTATTGCTTGGTCAAAGAGTATGCATGGTATTATAGCCCTTTGGACATAGTCCAAATTGCTCTCCAGAATGATTGAATCAGTATAGCACCACCAACAGAGCAATAACGTATCAATTTTCCCACTTCACCTCCAAACTTGGTCATTTTCCTTTTCTGTTATATTAACCAAGTTGATGAGTGTGAGGTGATATTTCAGAGTTGTTTTGATTTGCATTTCTCTAATCAATAGTGATTTAGAGCATTTTATATGATTATAGATATCTCTGATTACTTCATTTGTAAACTACCTGTTTATATCTTTGGCAATTCACCAAATGAGGAATCGCTCTTGTTTCTATAAATTTGACTTAGTTTTCTAAATATTTGAGAAATGAGGTATTTATTAGAGAAATATGCTACAATTTTTTTTGCAGTTATGATTACTATGTGTTTCCCTCCATCTAATTCTCCCCTTGTTTATCCTGCTTTCTCCTTTTACCCTGTCCATTCTCCAAAGTATTTTGCTTCTTATTCTTAATTCTCTCAATCTGCCCTCCTTTCTATCAGTCTCTTCCCTTCCCCCGACTCCAGGGCTGGTGCTATATCCATTGCACCATCTAGTTGCCCCCCAATTGTGCTTTTCAAGGCATTTTCCGCACTGGATTTTTATGTCTCTTTTACCATTTATTCTTATTCTATTTTTTTAAGGTTTATTTCCTTCAGTATTATTCAGCCTCCTTTACCAAGCTGTTGACTCTTTTTTTTATGATTGTATTACATCACTCTCATTTCTCTTCCCAATTTTTCCTCTACCTCTCCTACTTGATTTTTAAAATTATTTTTAAGCTTTCCCCATAGCCTGAGACAATTCATATTTTCCTTGAGGCACCAGATGTAGCAGTTTTGACTTTGTTGTCTTCTGAGTTTATGTTTTGATCTTACCTGTCACCAGTACAACCTTCTATAGTCAGGAACTTTTTGCTGCTGTATTCTCATTTTCTAGCCTATTTCTTTGCATTTAACTCTACTTTAAGGTGGGTTCGGCTTCCCAAGTGTGCAGCTGTTTTCAGAGACAATTCTGGGGACCTGTATGTTTTCAGTTCTTCCAAGATGGTATGATCTGAGGAGAGATGTGTTTACTACTTTTTTGGCCTGTGAGGGAACACAAGCACTCTTTTCCACCCTGAACCTGTGCCAGGGTCCTAGCTTTCCTGGGGCCATAAGCTCTGGTGGGCTATAATACTCCTCCTCACCTTGGGACTGAGACCCAGGACTAAGATCCAAATCTTAATATAAGCAAAGCAACAAAGTACTGCCTCTGGTACTGGCAAAGGGACCCCTCCAATCTCTTTCTGACCAGTTCTCTGACCCCCTTACATCTTGACTTGAGAGGTCCAAATTGCCACTGCTACCACTGATTCAGTCACCCCCCAAGGTATACTGCTTGTGTGCTGGAGTATAGCCTGAGCTAGATTGTGCTCCTCTCTCATCCCACTGCAAAAGACCTTTCCTGTTGACCTTTTAAGTTGTCTTGGTCTGGAAAATAGTTTCACACTTTTGTGGGTTCTACTACTCCAGAATTTATCTTGAGTCATTACTTGAATCTTTTGGGAGGAATTTTAGAGAGAGCTCATGTGAGTCTCTGCCATTTCTCTGTCTTGGTTCTTCCCCAGTACAAGCATTTTTAAAAGAAAGACATCTAAGCTATTATTAACCATATTGGGGAAAAAATGGGTCTAAAATGTACCTGGTTAAGTTCCCCTTTTGGGAGTCAAGATGGTAGAGTAAGAAGTAAGTTGCTCTTAAAATCCTTTATTAACCTCTGAAAGCCCAGAAAATATTGCCTGGAAAAACCCTGGAACCATTGAACCAGAAAAAAGGGTGCAGCAATCCTATAGCCCAGGTAGCTTAAAGGATTAATGGCAGAGGTCCCTCCTGCCCTGGAGGAAGGGGAGCAGTACAGAACGGGAGGTATCCTAGCAAGCTAGCTCAAAGCACCATGTAAGCATACCAAGGGGAGATCCTGAACACCCAGATGGTGGGGCAGACAAACATCAACACCAGGATCCCCAAGTGTCTTAGTACAGGCATGGGAACCAGTAGAAACTGGTGCAGGAAATCACCACATGCCTCAGTGTTCTACTGTAGTCAAGTCTCCCAGTGCCTCAGCAGAACTCTGGGAAGTGCTCCAAGGGCCCCAGGCAGAGAAACATCCCACAGCAGCAATACATCCATCTGAAAGAAGTCTCAGAAAGTGAAAGGAGGGAAAGGAAAGGCTGGAGTAAACAGGAAACCTCCAGGGGCCAGACTACCCAATCCTACCCCTAGAGTTCCATTGTTGCTGAATCCAGCCCAACACAGTAACCTGCCAGAACCCAAAGCCTCCAACTGCCTGCAGTTGAGGTCACAGCCCACAAAGCTAATGACCAGCCCCCAGGCTCCCAGCACAAGAAGCTTGGATCAGTGCCCACTGCTCCCGAGCAGGAGAGCTCAATTTTTTTAAAGTCCAGGAAATAAGCAAACACCATGAGCAAAAAGAAACGTAAGATAGATTCTTATTGTGGGAACAGTGAAGATCAAGGTAGAAATTCTGAAGATGACAATATTGTCAACAAGCTCACATCTGGAACCTCAAAAGGGAATATGAACTGGTCTAAAGCCCAAAAGGCCTTCTTAGAAGAGCTCAAGAAGGATTTTAAAAGTCAAATTAAATAAATAGAAGAAAACTTGAGAAAAGAAATGAGAGGTTTGCAAGATAGAGTCAATAGCTTGGAAAAAGGACAAAAATTAACTATGGAAAACAAGTCCTTAAAAAATACAATTGGCCAAATGGAAAAGGAGATACAAAAACTCACTGAGAACTCCTTAAAAAATAAAATGGGTCAAATGGAAAAGGAGATACAAAATCTAATGGAAGAAAACAATTTGTTAAAAAATTAGAATTGGAGAAATGGAGGCTAACGACTCTATAAGAGAGAGAGAATCAGTCAAACAGAAGCAAAAGAATGAAAAAAAAATTGATGAAAATGTAAAATACCTCATTAGTAAAACAACTGACTTGGAAAATAGATCCAGGAGAGACAATTTAAAAATTATAGCTCTACCTGAAAATCATGATGAAAAAAAAAAAGAGCCTGGACAGCAATTTTCAGGAAATCATCAAGAAAAACTACCCTGACATGCTAAAACCAGAGGGTAAAATAACCATAGAAAGAATCCACAGATCCATTCCTGAAAGAGATCCCAAATTGAAAATGCCAAAGAATATAATAGGCAAATTCCAAAATTACCAGGTCAAAGAGAAAATAATGCAAACATACAGAAAGAAAAAACAATTAAACATCATGGAATCATACTCAAGATTATGCAGGACCTTGCAGCTTCTACATTAAAAGATCATAGGGCGTGGAATAGGATATTCTGTAATGCAAAGGAGCTTGGAGTACAACTAAGGATCAACTACCCAGTGAAAATCAGCATAATCTTTCAGGACAGGAGATGGATATTCAATGAAAGAAAGGACTTTCCAGACCAGAGCTCAACAAAAAATTTCATCTTCAAATACAAGACTCAAGAGAGTCATAAAAAGCTAAATGGGGCAGAAAACAACAACATGTTATTAATAAGGGCAAACTGTTTACATCCCTACAAGGGAATATGACACTTGTAACTCTTGAGAACTGTATTGTTATTACACCATTTTAAAGGGATATATATATAGAGGGGGTAGGTATAAATTGACTTGATGTAATAATAAAAAAAAAGTCTAATCAAGTCTGTTAAATAGATCTAAGGAAGTGGATTAATCTGATCTAACTAAGAAAATGTACTGAGAGAAAAGGAAAGGAAGAGGCAGACAAGGGTAAATTATTTTACAGGAAAAGGCACAAAAATCCATTACAGGAGAAGGAAAGAAGAGAGGGAGATGAGCATTGTTTTAACCTCACTCTCATGAGATGTGGTTCAAGGAAGGAATAACATAATCAGTTAGGTATAAAAATGTAACTTGCCCTATAGGCAGTAGGAGGGAAAAGGGGAAAGAAAAGGGAGGGGGCATAGAAGGAAGGGAAGAAGTAGTAAGGGTAAAGGGGAAGAAAAGGGAGAGGCTAATAGAAGGGAAAAGGGACTGAAAGAGGCAGCTGTGAGGGAGGTGGTCATCAAAAGCAAAACACTAGTGAGGAGGGAAAGTAAGACAGGAGAAAGAAAAGCATAAATACAGGGGGAAATACGATGGAGAGAAAGACACAGATAGTAATCATAACTGTGAATGTGAATGGGATGAACTCTCCCATAAAATGGAAGCAGATCACAGAATGGATTAAAAACCATAATCTTACAATATGTTGTTTACAGGAAACACATTTGAAACAGAGGGACACAAACAGGGTAAAGATAAAGGGCTGGAGTAGAAAATATTATGCTTCGGCTAAAGTAAAAAAAAAAAGCAGAGGTAGCAATCCTGATCTTAGACAAAGCAAAAGCAAAAATCGATCTTATCAAAAGAGATAAGGAAGGAAACTATATCCTGATAAAAGGCACCACAGACAATGAAGTAATATCATTACTAAACAAATGTGCACCAAATGGTATAGCATCCAAATTCTTAGAGGAGAAATTCAGGGAGTTACAGGAAGAAATAGACAGCAAAGCTATACTAGTGAGGGACCTCAAACTCCCCCTCTCTGAACTAGATAAATCTAACCACAAAATAAAGAAGAAAGAAGTTAAGGAGGTGAATAGAATTTTAGAAAAGTTAAGTATGGTAGACCTCTGGAGAAAATTGAATGGGAACAGAAAGGACTATACTTTTTTCTCAGCAGTACATGGCACAAAAACAAAAATTGACCATGTACTGAGGCAAAAAAACTTCCAAATCAAATACAGAAAGGCAGAAATACTAAATGCATCCTTTTCAGATAATGATGCAATAAAAATTATATGTAATAAAGTGCCATGGAAAGATAGGCTAAAAACTAATTGGAAACTAAATAATCTAGTCTAAAGAATGAATGGGTCAAGCAACAAATCATAAAAACAAACAATAACTTCATTCAAGGGAATGACAATAATGAGATACACACTAAAACTTATTGGATGCAGCAAAAGCAGTTCTTAGGGGAAGTTTTATATCTATATATGCTTACATGAAGAAAATAGAGAAAGAGGAGATCATTGAATTGGGCATACAACTAAAAAACCTAGAAAAAGAACAAATTAAACAACCTCAATTAAACACCAGATCAGAAATAGTGAAACCAAAGGAGAAATCAATAAAATTGATGTTAAGAAAACTATTAAACTAATAAATAACACTAAGAGCTAGTTTTATGTAAAAAACAATAAAATACATAAATCTTTGGTTAATTTAATTTTAAATAAAGAAAGAAAAGAACCAAATTATCAGTATCAAAAATGAAAAGGGTGAATCCACCACCAAGGAAGAGGAAATTAAAACAATAATTAGGAACTATTTTGCACAACTGTATGCCAATAAATTTAACAATCTTAGTAAATGGATGAATATTTATAAAAATATAAATTGCCCAGAATGACAGAAGAGGAACCAAAACATTTAAACAGCCCCACATCAGAAAAAGAAATTGAGTAAGTCATTGATGAACTTCCTAGGAAAAAATCCCCAGGGCCAGATGGATTTATAAGCCAGTTCTATCAAACACTTAAAGAACAATTAATTCCAATACTATATAGACTATTTGGGAAAACAGGTGAAGAAAGAGTCTTACCAAAGTCTTTTTATGATACAAATATAGTGCTGATACCTAAACTGGGAAGAGTCAAAACAGAGAAAGAAAATTAAGGACCAATTTCCCTAAGGAATATAGATGCAAAAAATTCAAATAAAAAATTAGCAAATAGATTACAGCAACTTATCACAAGAATAATAAACTATGACCAGATAGAATTTATACCAAGAGTGTAGGTCTGATTCAATATTAGGAAAACTATTAGCATAATTGATCATGTCCACAACAAAACTAAAAGAAACCATATGATATTTCAATAGATGCGGAAAAATACTTTTGACAAAATACAACTCCCATTCCCATTAAAAACACTAGAGCACATAGGAATAAATGGAGTGTTCCTTAAAATAATAAGTAGCATCTATCTAAAGCTTTTAGCAAACATCATATGTAATGGGGATAAGCTAGAAGCATTTCTAATAAGTTCAAGGGTGAAACAAGGATGTCCATTATCACCGCTGTTGTTTATATGGTACTAGAAATGTTACCTTTAGTAATAGGAGAAGAAAAATAAATTGTAGGCATTAGAACAGGTAAAGAAGAAACAAAGCTATCACTCTGCAGATGCTATGATGATTTATTTAGAGAATCCTAGAGAATCAAGTAAAAAACTACTTGAAAGAATAAACAACTTTTAGCAATGTAACAGGCTAATAAATAAACCCACATAAATGATCAGCATTTCTATATATTACCAACAATGAAGCTCAACAGCAAGAGATAGAAAGAGAAATTCCATTGAAACTTACTGTAGACATTATCAAATATTTAGGAGTCTACCTACTGAAAACAAACCCAGGATAGTTTCTCTTCATTTAGGGAATGACTAAGTAAATTTTGGCATATGAGCAAAATCTAATATTATCATATCACAAGAAATGATAAAATGGACAATTTCAGTGGAAACTGAGGAGGCATCTATGCATTGAAAGAGAATGAAGCATGCAGAATAGAACAGTTTTAGAAATAGTTAATTAAGACCTTTGTTTTGCTAAGCTAGGCATGTTTGTTGTCATTTTTCTAGCATTAGAAAAATTAGATTTTTAATTTTCATTTTTATAAAATTATTGTTCCAAAGAAAGGGGATAGTTTAAGGAAGAGATAGTAAATGCATGCATTAGTTAAATATTTTTTTAAAAATCTCTCAATCCCACCTAAATATTAGAGGGATAGCTACCCAATAGCTTGTGACAGATAATCTTCAGGTTGATATACTGGAGAAAGGATTTGGTCTTTAGAACTTTTTAAAAAAAAAATTAAGGTAAGGGGGCAGCTAGGTGGCACAGCAGATAGAGCTCCAGCCTTGAAGTCAGGAGGACCTGAGATCAAATCTGACCTTGGACACTTGACACTTACTAGCTGTGTGACCCCAGGCAATTCACTTAACTCCATTGCCAAGTCAAAAAGCAAAGAATAAATAAATAAATAATTTTTGAAGGTAATTCGTGCTCAAAAGGAAGGACAAAAAATCATGGCTCAAGGTCATCTCCAACCTTACAAAATAAAATTTTATAAACAAGAAAGAAATATCAATTCACATGTATTACACTTCAGGTGAAGGTTAGTGAAAACTATAAATGAAGTCATTTACTCCAGATTTTCCCATATGAATGTGCAAGAAGGAAACAAAAATAATAAGAGAAAGGCATAAAATTAAAAATAATTCATCTATTTTGACTCAAACAATAACTTAAATAAATAAGCATAAAATGTATTTATTATTTTTTGTGGGTAAAATGTCTTAAGCATCTGCAAAATTAAAATAGTAAGTTCCTTTCATTTATTTTCAGAAAACAATACCTTTTTCAATTTTTTTTACTAAAAATTCCATGTATTCCCTATATTTTTTAAAAAGGAATGAAACTATCTCAAGAAAGGAATGTTTAAAATGTTGAATTATTGCTAATACTTAATGTTGTGAGTGCCTCTGAAATTATAGATGTATCAAAATTAAATGATTAATGCTTTTTCTTTTTATATATTTAACACTTCTTCAGAGGCAAAGCTATTTTTTAAAATATATTAAAGTTTGATTGTTATTTCTTACAAAAACACTTGAGCTGTTACAATATTGTCATAACAAAGTGTTTGATTTGAAGAAAAGTAACAGAATGTGTAACATCTTTTACAGAATTAGAGAAGATAATTGCAAAAATACTTTAGGATATCCAGGTCTCCAACACAGACTAATGATCGTCTATTTCCATAAAACTAGGGAGGATTTTTTTAGCAACATTAGACATGAGGAAGAGCTGGGTCTACTTCTGTTCCCAACTTGCCATATGTTTCACAAAAGAAAAGTGAAGAATACTCTTCAAACCATTGCCTTACCTCAACAAAGATGACAAGGCAATGTCTTTGTGGGGTAGGTAGGCAAAAATATCAAGAATAACTAATGGAAAGGACCCAATTCTTTCCCTTTCTAGAACAGCCTTGGTCAACACATAAAAGTACAGTCAGAATTACTAATCAAATAAAGGATAGTTAATAGCTATTGGGGTAAAAAACAAAATTTTGTTAGTTCTTAAAAATGTTTGTGCAAAGATAATCAGAAAAATAAGTAATATAAAACAGGAGAGAAATTGCATTAAATATCATTGATTAAAGCCCAGAATCTACAATCTACAGAGAGTTGACACCAACTAGGAAACTCAGAGACCATTCACAATAGAAAAGAGATCAAAGTAAATGAACACTCTTTTTTATAAATTAATTTATTTTGAGTTATCAACAATCACTTCCATAACCTTTTGAGTTTTACATTTTTCTCCCCCTCCCTCCCCACCTCCGTTCCCAAAACAGCAAACAATCTGATATAGGCTATACATATACATATTTTCCCATTAGTCATGTTCTAAGTAAGAATTATAATCAATAGAAGGAACCACCAGAAAGAGGAAACAAAGCACAACATAAGAAAATAAAATAGCAAATAGTATGCTTCAATCTGCATTCAAACTCCATAGCTCTTTCTTTGGATGTGGATAGCATTTTCCACCATGAGGCCTTTGGAGATGTCTTAGGGCCTTGTATTGCCGAGAAGGGTTAAGTCTACCAATATTACTCATTGAACAACATGGCTGTTACTACATACAATGTTCTCCTGGTTCTTCTCACTTCACTTAGCATCAGACCATGGAAGTCTTTCCAGCTTTTTCTAAAGTCGGCCTGTTCATCATTTCTAATAGCACAATAGTATTCCATTACATTCATATACCACAACTTGTTCACCCATTCCCCAATTGATGGGCACCCTCTCACTTTCCAATTCTTTGCCACCCAAAAAGAGCTGCTACAAATATTTTTTTGTACATGTTGGTCCTTTTCCCATTTGTATGAGCTCTTTGGGATATAGCCCTAGAAGTGCTATTGCCAGGTCAAAGGGCATGCACTAAATGAACAGTTTTCAAAAGAAACAGAAAATATCAATAGCCATCTGAAAATTGTAAGTCAGAGAAATAATTGTTTTTAACATTTTACATTTTATTTTTTCAATTATACACAATTTTCAATTATATAATTGAAATATACAAAAATTATTACGCAAATATACAATTGAATTATTCATAACATTCAATTATACATAAAAATAATTTTAACATTTGTTTTTAAATTTGGAGTTCCAAATTTTCTTGCCCCCTCCCTCCTTACTTTAGCTCTGTAAATTAAGATATCAAATGGTGATAAAACAGATCTCAAACCACCAATCTCTGAACATATTAATCCACTAATCTTTGAAATTCCATATCTAGGAAACATTGGTGACTGTGTGAATGCAAGGTTGCCTAGGCCACCATATCTAACTAGCCTCCACAGCCCAGATTAGATGATGCATTACCTTTACATTAACTATCATTTTCCTATCTACTGCCTGCCTACTTTTCCCTTCCATCTCCAGGAAAGTTATTCAAATTAATAGTACCTTTGCTTCTGGAATGTGACTTCACTGTGGATCAACTCACCATCTTTGTGATTCCCCAGATATTACCCTTCAATCTCCTATTCAGCTTTTAAGTTTCCTATATTAGAATGTAATATCATTGGAACTAGGAATAGGCTCTCTCTCTCTCTCTCTCTCTCTCTCTCTCTCTCTCTCTCTCTCTCTCTCTCTCTCTGTCTCCTCTCTCTTTCTGTCCTTCCGTTCTTTCCTCGCTCCCTCTTCTCTCTCTCATATAAGCCATACCATTAACAAAATTTACTTCATTAGGTAGCTTTGCTTAACTAAATCTTTTAGGATGTAATATATTTGTCTAATACTCAATATTATGGAGATTAGCTACAAGGTAGAAAGTAGAATAATTGTTAATTTACCACCAAGAAGTTTATAGCAACAAAGTTTGAAGATCAGTAAAAGAATCTATAGTCTCAAATATCTCAACACAAATGGCAAGAGGTTTAGGCAAGAAACTAGAGAGATGAGATCCTAACACAAATGGACAAATTAAACTTCTTAATCATCATGGAGACTTAACTGTTGATTGCATTACCTTCATAACATCTCTCACAAATGCCCTTTTCTCTGACACTGCCAACATCCTAGAACATGCCCTCATAATTTCACACCTACACTATTGCAATGGTCCACTGATTGATTTCCCTACCACATTTCTCTCCTTACTTCAATCTGTCCTTGACTTGGTTGTTGAAGTGATATTTTTAAATGATTCCTAAAGTTCTGTCCACATCACCCTCCTACTCAATAAACTCCAGATATGATTTCTTATCACCATGAGGATCAAATATTATCCTCTGTGTCCAAAGCCCTTCATAACACCCCCTACACACACACACACACACACACACACACACACACACACACCCCTGTCCAGTCTTTATACAGCTTATATCACAATGTATACTCTGAAATCCAATGACACTGACCTCCTTTCTGTTCCTCAAACAAGACACTCCATTTTCTGTCTGTGGGCATTATCATTGGCTCACATGTGGAATGTTCTCCCTTCTCAACTCCACTTACTGGCTACCCTAGCTTAAGTCAAGTCCCAGATTAAATCCTACCTTCTACAGGAAGCCTTTCTCTGTCCTCCTTAATGCTAGTGCCTTCTGTTGATTATTTCCAATTTATCCTGTATATGTCTTATTTGTACATGATTGTTTACATACAATATCTCCAATTAGATTGTGAGCTCCTTGGGAACAGGAAGTCTTTTTTTTCCCTTCTTTTCATCCCCAGCATTGAGTACAATGCCTCATACATAACAGATAATTCATTGTTTATAGTCCAACTGACTGAAATTTAGTGGAATGAAATTCAGGATTGAAAGAGGGCTCTGACATTTAAAGATGACACTAGGGTAAGGGAGATATAATTTGACGGAGTAGCAGAACATTGCGTATTTAATAGGTATAACAACAAGAAGAAATCCAAGATCTGCAGAAAGGAAGAATGACATTCAAGAATTAATTATATATGGTATAACAATATGTGTCAAAAATCAATGGAGGCAATGACAGAAGTGATTTTATATATTGACATTCAATTTAAACATATTTCATATTTGGAATATACATCAAATTTGTATAATTACAATTTTCAGAGGAAGGATAAGCAAGATCCTATGAAGCAAAATTATGAAAAAGAAGCCATCTTCTAAAAAAGATGGTGACTCTTAACAAATAAGATTAGAAAAACATGAATTTTCATTCTTATAATAAACACAAAGAGTTGACTTTTTAGACTAATATGGATGTATAAGTAACTCACAAAAACAACTAGAACTTTAAAAAAATGTACAAGTAGTGGAAGTGAGAGAAAATAAAAGATGAATGCAAGAACATAGCAAAATGGGACAAACTAGAAAAGTATGTACAAGTTTACTGTGTATGAGAGATTCTAAAACTGGGAAAATTTTTGTCACCAGGGGTTAGCAGAGTATTTTTCACAAAGCATATGTTTAACAAATGCTTGTTGTAAGAACGAATGACTAAGGGATAGCTAGGTGGCACAGTGGATAAAACACTGGCCCTGAAGTCAGGAGGACCTGAGTTCAAATCCAGCCTCAGACCAAACACTTGACACTTACTTGACACTGGGCAAGTCACTTAACCCCAATTGCTTAAAAATAAAAAAAAATTAAGAATGGATGAATAAAAAGATTTCTTTAACCCTCCCCTAGAACCCCAAGTAACTTTTAGTTCCCTCACATGGAACAACAACTCAATATATTAAAATTTATTCCTATTTCATTCTTTCTCATGTCCCTAATCCCCACATTACACACTCTTAGGTGTGTAGTTGGTTAATCTCTTAGACATTTCTTATTTCCTTGGTCTATATATCTGCCCACTACCATCTAACTCACCTCACATTATCCTTAGAGCAGTTTCTCATCCATGTATAGGGATAATCACTAATCAATAAGGAAGAAGTTATCTTTGGGACAATGTGGTTTGTTCAATAAACACTGCAAGATATGTAGCGAAACTTTGTTATGAGTTAATACACATAAAACAACATATTAAAGATTATTTTCATTGGTGTGTTATTGCAGGTAAGAATTGTTTCAGAGCTTGACTGCTTTATGGAACTTCCTTTTTCACCCTTTTGATCTGTATCTCTACTTCTATACAATGTTATTTGTAACCTCCTTATTTCAGACCTCTAAAAAATTAAACTTGAGTAGTAAGTTTCAGATTCTATTTATATCCAGTCAGATTTTCTGGTTCTCACAAAGCACTTTGATTCAGAAACTCCTATGTTTATGCTCTTCAAATTGAATGGTGTTATTTAAATTTTAAAAGAAAAATAAATATGGTATCATTAAAGTTTAGAAAGGGAGCTAAACACTTGTATTCAAAATGAAGTAGCACACTGAGGGAGCTTTCCTTAAGCAAGCATCTATGGATGCTAACCATGCCGTAATGATGTGTGTTTCTGTGTGATTTTCCTTTGTAGGGAAACGTACTTAAAAAGTAACAGGTCACAATTGCTGATTTACAGCTGGCCTTCCTTTTCCTAAATCTTTAAAAATTTCACTGAAGCATAGTATCACCTATACCTATAATTAAGGATAACTATATTATTCTATGCCTTTTTCATTAGCTATTTCCATAGTCTTCAACAATGTTCAGCAAAAAATATACAGGAATCAGCCCATTTCCTGGGTTTTAGTTTTTACCATGATCCTTAATAAAGTAAAATTTTAAATATGAATGTCAACATGTTGCAACACCTTTATTTATAGGGTCATAGAGGCTTACAATTATATTCTCAAATAGATCTGTGATTTCATCTGTATGAATATTTTGTTCAATGATGTCGATAACAACCCATCCATGCTGGCCATCTGTGCTATCAAATAATTTCAGTGTAGACAGTTTAACAGAAATGTTGAAGGCCTTCTTTGTTTTTATCTGATATCATGGATATCAGCAAAGCACTTGAACTCTTCATTTTTCATCCCTCACTTTCATCAAATGCCCAGTCCATCTTCACTTCCTGTGATACATTTCCCTGATGACATCTTTAACCCTTTCTTCCAACTTCACTGTTTTATTTAAATTTCAGTCTACTCACATTGACAACAAACCTCTTGTCAGCTTGATATTTACTGTAAATTTTTCCAAGACTCATGTGTCTCAAAAATCATACAACAACAAAAGTACTATAAGATATTAGTAATAAAATAGGAGCTTTTGTTTCCAGGAGAAAGTAGGGATCACTAAAAAAAGTTTCACCATTTCTGGGAGGAAATGCAATGTTTTCCTCACCTGGTGTCACATTTAAAATAAAGAACACATGTAAAGGTATTTTCAAATTTTAATGAGCTATATAAATGGAATTTGTTTGGTTATTATTGCTATTATCATTAAGAACTTATTTTTCCTTATAGGAAGCACCCACCAATACAACATGACATCTGTTCTTCAACTTATAGTCTTAGCATCAAATGAAATAATATGTGTAAATCACTAAGCACAGTGGCTGGCATATAGTACTTGCTTAATAAACGTTTGTTCCCTTCTGTCTATCACATCCATCTGAGAGAGCTGCCTGGGATCACAGAACTTTTAAGTGGTTTTTCCAGGGCTAAGATACAATACACCTGCATTGTAAGATGGATCTTGATGCCAGGACTTAATTTGAGCTCAGGTCTCCCTAACTTCAGGCCTAGCACTCTATCTACTATATTGCCTTAAAGATCATGTATTTCAAATTTCTCACTTTACAGATAATGAAGCTGAAACTCAGCATAAGTGATTTCCCAAGATAACACAGAAAGTGTAGCGGAGCTAGAATTCTGACTTAAATCTGCTAACTACAAATAAATCATTTTTAATATTATACATCTATTTGTTTCATTCAGTACCTTCCTGAGTATCTTGTTCCACAATATTCTATTTTTCCCAATCACATGTTAAAAATTTTAATATTTTTAAAGTTTTAACTTCTAAATTTGATCTCTTCTTCCCTCTCCTCCACCTATATGTACCCTAAATACTATCTTCAGTTGTACAGAATAACCAATAGCAAAGTCAATTTAGTTCTTCAGTAATTAACTTCCTTTATTTAGACCAGGGGTCTTCAAATATTTTTTGAACGTTGGCCCATTTGGCAGGCTGATTAAACATATGCATCCCTTATCAGAACAATATTTTTAAGTATTTAATTTTAGCTATAGATTAATGAAAATAATGTGATAAAAGCAAATGTCTATCTATCATCTACCTCTCCATCTATACCATATAGATATCTAGGTAGGTGGACACACATTTGTTCTCACTGTTTCACATCAGACAGAGAAAGAGAGAGAGAGAGAGAGAGATGGGGAGAGAGAGAGAGATGGGGAGAGAGAGAGAGAGAGAGAGAGAGAGAGAGAGAGAGAGAGAGAGAGAGAGAGAGAGAGAGAGAGAGAGGGGGAGAGAGAGAGAGAGAGGGGGAGAGAGAGAGAGAGAGAGAGAGAGAGAGAGAGAGAGAGAGAGAGAGAGAGAGAGAGAGAGAGAGAGAGATTTTCTTTCCATACAAGCTCATGGAGCCATTTGTTGTCTACAGACTATAGATTAAGAACCTTTACTTTAGAGGGTCCCATGTTCTAAAGCTAGAATGTACTTCAGAGGACATCAAATACAATCAATTTATTTTACAGATGAGGAAACTGAGAATCAGGGAGATTAAATGCCTTCTCCACAGATTCTAAGAATCAAAAGTAGATTTTGATCATAAACCTTCTGAATCCAGACCTAATATTCTTTCCACTGTACCACACTGTCTGTAAACATACTGCTGTATTATATCCAATCAAACTCTATAGTGAATAGTAAGAAGTACAAGGTATGTGACAATCATTTTTCTGCATCTTTCCCCTTAAATATACTGCTTCCCATTTAGAGATTTGATGCTCAGTACCTAAGGTGGTTTCTTCCTGAAGGATTATACTCAGTTTTGCTGGGTAGGTGATTCTTGGTTGTAATCCTATCTCCTTTGCCCTCCGGAATATTATATTCTATGCCCTGTGGTCCTTTAATGTAGAAGCTGCTAAATCTTGTGTTATCCTGATTGTGTTTCCACAGTACTTGAATTGTTTCTTTCTGGCAGCTGGTAATATTTTCTCCTTGAACTGGGCACTCTGGAATTTGGCTATAATATTCCTAGGAGTTTTCCTTTGGGGATCTCTTTCAGGAGGAGATCTGTGGATTCTTTCAATTTCTATTTTGCCCTCTGGTTCTACTATATCAGGGCAGTTTTCCTTGATAATTTCTTGAAAGATGATGTCTAGGCTCTTTTTTAGATCATGGCTTTCTGATAGTCCAATAATTTTTAAATTCTCTCTCCTGGATCTATTTTCCAGATCAGTTGTTTTTCCAATGAGATATTTCACATTGTTTTCTAATTTTTCATTCTTTTGGATTTGTTTTACAGTGTCTTGATTTCTCATAAAGTCACTGTCTTCCAATTGCTCTATTCTAATTTTAAGGAAGTATTTTCTTCAGTAATCTTTTGGACTTCCTTTTCCATTTGGCCAATTTTTTTTTAGGGCATTTTTCTCCTCATTGGCTTTTTGGACCTCTTTTGCCATTTGGGTTAGGCTATTTTTTAAGGTGTTATTTTCTTCAGTATTTTTTTGGGTCTCCTTTAGCAAGCTGTTGACTTGTTTTTCATGATTTTCTTGCATCACTCTCATTTCTTTCCCAGTTTTTCCTCTACTTCCCTTACTTGCTTCTCAAAATCCTTTTGAGCACTTCCATGGCCTGGGACTGAGTCATATTTTTCTTGTAGGCTTTGGATGTAGGAGCTTTGATTTTATTGTCTTCTTCTGGTTGTATATTTTGATCTTTTTCACCAAAGTAAGATAATGTAGTCTGACTCTTTTTGCTCTGCTTGCTCATGATCCCAGCCAATTACTTGAGTTTTAAACTCCTTGTTAAGGTAAGAGTCTGCTTCCAATGTGGAGAATGTACTGTCCCAAGCTTCAGGGGTTTGTACAGCTGTTTTCAGAGATATTTGTAGGGACCTGTAAATTTTCAGTTCTTCCAAGGTGGTATGATAAGGGGCAAGGTGTTTACTCCTTTCCTGGCCTGTGACCACAAGTATTCCTTTCTGTCCTGTAACTGTGAGGAGGGGTTCCTCTCTATAGCCACTACAAGCTCCACCACGCCAGCGCTCCTCCTCACCCCAGTACTGCCGCCCAGAACTGTGACCCAGATCCACACACGGGCAAAGCAAGAGATTCCTGCCTCAGCACTGGCAAAGAGATCCCTGCAATCCCTCTCTGATCAGCCACTGAATTCCCCCTCCCTCTTTGGGCCAGAAGCTCGGGAAGCAGCTGCCCCCACCCCGCCAGGCTCTTGGGGAGTGGAGCTGAGACCCCACCTTCCTCTCTGACCACGGACAGAAACAGACTT
Organism: Phascolarctos cinereus; assembly: GCF_003287225.1. NCBI lineage: Eukaryota > Metazoa > Chordata > Mammalia > Diprotodontia > Phascolarctidae > Phascolarctos > Phascolarctos cinereus. The sequence continues at coordinate 138,321,676 of NW_027555514.1, forward strand.
TTCCCACTGACCTTCTAAGTTGTCTTTGGCATTGGTGGATTGAGGAGTCTGGAAACCTCCACAGCTGCCCGCAATTCAGTCCTCTGAGGCCTGCTCCAGGTTTGCTGCGGCCTGTATGCCCACACCGCTGCGCTCCCAGCCCTGCGCGATACACCTTTCTGATCAATCATCCAGGTTGTCTTGGGCTGGAAATTTGTTTCACTCTGTCTTTTTGTGGGTTCTACTGCTTCAGAATTTGTTTTTAGCCATTTTTTTATGAGTATTTGGAGTGGTTCGGGGAGAGCTCAAGCAAGTCACTGCTTTCACTCCGCCATCTTGGCTCCCCCCCCCCCAAGGTGGTTTCTTACAGATTTTTTTTTAAATTTAGAAGCTGCTATTTCTCTCTAATGAGGAAAATCTTAATTTAAAAAAACTATTTTTTTTTACTTCTAAGCCTTAAATATACAGCAGCTATCTGCTTCAAAGTAAAAATAGATTCTAAAAGCATAAAATACAAGTGCCCTATTTGCTATCAGGTAGAAATTTACCTTATGTCTTAATTCAGAATTCGTCACTTTCTAGTCATCCATGATGATTCACCCTAATAAAATATCTAAAGATATGCACAACTGGAAAATCAAATTAAGTGAATTTAACTCTGCACAATGAAATCAACTAAATTAGAAAAAAGAATAGTGGGTGGCTTATGTATCTGGGATTTCAGATAATGAATTGGCTTTATTAATTGATATATGTATGCCTGTATACATATATATATATATATGCAAAACATATATATATCTTTATATTCTTGTCTATATGTACACATATACATACACATAAATGTATGAGTGTATGTCTTTGTGTGTGTTTTTATGAAAGTTTATTTCTGGTACTATTTATTTCATCACAAAAGAATTCCCAACATAATAGCACATTTTATACAGGACATTAGGAAAATGTAAAATGAACAAAACTATTTAAAATAGAAAATTGTAATGTGAGCACCTAAATAAAATTGTTTGCCTCAGATTTCTATTGTAAAGATCAATCTGCTATATCCTTCTCTTAGCAATAGACAACACTTCTTTATTTATTCTACCTTAAAATTTGCATAATACTACTTATTTTATAAAATATTTATTTACATAAATGGGCATTATAAATATATTTCAAATGAAAATTACAACATGGCATGACTGTAAAGAAAACCTCGAAATTATTGAGTTTTGATATATAAATAGGCAGATTTTTTAAAAATTTTTTGTCTTTGTTTAGATTGTTCCCCATTTGTAAATAAGATTCAAGACAACCTCTAAGAAGAAGAATCAATTAATAAATTGATTAGTAAACATTTATTAAGGTAGTACTATATAACAGGAACTGTGCTAGAAGTGAGGGAGTAAAAGAAAAGAAGAGAAAAGAAACTATCCTTGTCCTCAAAGAGTACATATTCAATTACCGGAATCAACATGTAAATATGAAAGTACATAAAATATAGCAATAAAATAAATATAAATTTTTCTTTTTTCAGTGAGAATGGGGAGAAATAACAGCAGCTTATAGAATATAGCCCTTAAACTGAAATTTGAAGAAATGAAGGAATTCTAAAAGGCAGAAATAAAGGTTGTATTATATTCTTGGCCCATGAAAAGACATTTAGTATTGCTTGTGAGGAAGAGCAGGAAGGCCAATTAGTCTGGAATGTAGACTTGTGAAAGGCAGTTATCTTAGAAAGGGAAATTAGAGACAAGTTACTAATAGCATAGGTACCTTATGTGGTGTATTTGAGTAAATTGTATTGGAAGTAGGTATGTCTTTTGGTTTTTTTTCTCCCTTGTACTGACAAAGATACAACTGGGGAAAGATATTTTAGGTTGGTACCTCTTCCTCGGCCACCACAAGTTTCTCTCTTAGTTTCAAGAGAAGGAGCTAGGGGTTATAATGAGGTGGGTGTATATTCTGGGAGTCAGTTTTCTGGTAAGATCTAAGACTATGAAACAGTCTTTCTGGAAGTCTCTGAGGCCTTTATGGCTCAGTTGCATTTATTAAATGGCTATAGTTGCATTTATTAAATATAAGAAAAATGTTTTATTTTATTTTAATAAAAGGTACTTTCCAAAAATTGCACCCCCTTAACCCACTTTAAAAGTACATTTGCCCTAGTTAAATCATCCATTGTTTAAAGAAAGGAATGATGCATGTTTAAACACTAACAGTATAGTGTTAACATAGACCTTACTATACTACCTGACCCCAATTTTGCTCTGTCTCTATGTTGAATTAATTTGCTATATTTATTGCACATACTATTCGTTCAGCTCTGGTTTCTTACTCTGTGTCAATTCATATAAGTCTTCCCACGTTTTTTGGAATCCCCCATATTTGTCATTCCTTAAAGTAATATTCCATTATTTTCACATATTGTGATTTGTTCAGCTATTCTTCAATTGCTTGACACATATTTTTGTTTCAAGCTTTTATGTTATCACAAATAATGTTACTGTGAACATCTTTGTACATTTCTGTCATGCTGTCATTAATCTCTTTGTAATATAGTCACAGTAATTAAAGCTTTTGTTCAAAGGCTATAAACAAGTTAGTAATTTACTAACTTTTTTTTTGCATAATTCAAAATTGTTTTCCAGAATGGCTGAACCAATTTAATTCCATCAGCAATAAATTAGCTTGGCTGTGTCCCTATATCCCCTCAAACAATTTTTGAAACTTTTAGCATATTTATTAACATGATTGGTACAAGGTGATACCTCAAGATTGTTTGAATTTGTATTTTTTTTCATTCTGAACACTTTTCATATGGTTATTGACAGTTTTACTTGAAATCCATTCATATCCTTTGACAATTCATATATCAGTGAATGACTTAATCTTATGTATTTGTGTTAGTTGTAATTTTATTTGGATTTTCATATATTGGAGATATTTAATGTAATGCATTTTCTAGTATTTTATCTTTTGTTCTGATTCTAGATACATAGATGTTATTTGAACACTGAAAAAAAATTCAAATAACTAATTGCTTTTTATTTTTGTCATTTACTATCTCTTTTATCACTTTCCTGTTTAAACTTTTCCCCTATCCATAATTTTGAAAGATATTGCTTTCTAATGCCCTCTATTTTTTTATTGTGACTTTTTGCATTTAGGTCATTCAAATATATGAAATTTATTATTGCATAAAGCATAAGACTGATATAAACTTACTTTTCACAGATTGCTTTCTGGTTCCCCCAGAAGTTCATGACAAATAAGTGTCTACTCCTCTAAAACATAACTTCATAGTTGCTAAAATCATTTACCTAAGATTTTCTAGCTCAAAATCCTCTTTGGCTTTTTATGGATTATAAGAAAAGTGCATACTCCTCAGCATGTCATTCAAAATACCTCTGCAATCCTGTCCAATGTACTCATCTCATTTTAAATTGCTTTCATACACTCCTCATTTCAGTCAAACTGGACTACCAGCTTTGCTCTAAACGCAAAATATCTTCTCCCAACTTTACATATTCACTCAAGCAATCTTGCATTCCTAAAATGGACCCCATCTTCATAATGTGGCAAATTAATTTTCCTCGAAGGCTTAGTTCAGGTGCCACCTTTTCTGGTCAAGCACTCTCTAATCCCCCTAGGTCTTAAGTCTCACCTCAAATTTTTCCTAGAATCTTAGTATGAATCTACACTTTCTGCCTCACCTCCTCCAACTCTTACATTATTCTTATATGTGTTCACACCTTTCTTCTTATTGCAGTGAAACTTCTAATGACAATGAGTCATTTTTCAGTTTTGTATTCCTAGTGTCAAGCATAGTGCTTGGAACACAATATGCAATTCAACATCTATAGGAAAAATACAATTGAATGATTATTAAATGCAAATCACTTAAAGCATTCTTTTGGCCTCAAGTTAAAATTAAATGAAGAGATAAAACAAGCATGCAAATAACTCTAATTCATGATATACAACATGTTATGAGAGATACAGAGCATGAGAAGATCAGGAAGACCTTCAGGACGGAGGATGCATTTGAGCTAGGGTTCTGAAGGTTATTAGACTTTCTGCAGGTGGAGAGGTATGGATAAAATGAGAAGATTATTCTGGGTAAAGGGAATTGTATGAGATAAGTACGGAGAGAGAAATCACATGCTAAGTTTGGAATAGTATGTATGATACAACTATGTATACCTGGATAGTATGTATAGGGGTTCCTAACCTTGAGTCAACACACAGATTCCCCAAAGAATCTGTGGAGAGCTTTCAGGTGATCTATGGACTTGAATAGGAATACATATACATATCTTCATTGAAATATAATTTGTATGATATATAATACAATTATATTTATGACACTTAAATATAATTTGTTTTCTCTGTAATCCTATGTGTTTTATTTTATGTGATTACTTTATTTATTTTATGTGATTAAAAATATTATTCTAAGGAGTCTAAGTGTTCACTTGACTGCCAAAGGGCTCTGTTGTATACATAAAACAAAACAAAATAAACAAATAAAAAAAAGCAAAATGTTTAAACTTTCCAGATTTGCAAGATGTGCAGGTAGCATCTATAAGGGAGCATCTATAAGGAAATAATGGTGGAAATGTAAGTTGGTACCAGAACATGGAGAGCCTTGGAGTCTAGAAAAAGGAATGCAGACCCAATACAAAAAGAAAGGAGGATTTTAAACAGAAGCTTGGCAAAACTTCAATTCAGAAATGTTATTATTCTGACTGTTATTCATAGGGGAGTTTGGAAGAGACAAGATACTGGCGATAGGGAGACAAATTAGGTCATTATACTAGTCAGTCACTAAGTACATAAGCATTTATTAAGTTCATACTATGTGCCAGTCACAATGCTAATCATCAAAGACACAAAGAAAGGCAAAAGAAAGGATCTCAGAATCTAAGGGAGGAGACAGCATGAAAACAACTATGCATCCCAAACATTTAGCACACAGTCTAATATATAAAAAGCATGTGATAAATGCTTTTTGACTGACTATGCATGAAGAAGATATATAGAACAAATTAGGTATAATCAGCAGAAGGAAGTGAGTATAATTAAGGTGTGTGTGTGTGTGTGGTGTGTGTGTGTGTGTGATTCTAATAGAAGGACCCTATAATAGGCCTCAAACTTTAATATAATGTTCATTATTTGTTCACCAGGTGTGGAGCTTACTTGCACAACCACAAGAATGCTGACAAAAGTATCTATCTCCATCCTGTTTCACTCAAATTCCAAACCAAGTATGTGTGGTGGCATGGTGCAGAAAGTCTTCCCCCCCACTATATGTTCTAGGAGAATATGTATAGTTTGCATCATCTCTTCCTGACTAACCGAAGGAGGAGCTCATCCATCCTGTGACTGCCTAGTCAATGGAGATATTTCTTGCTTCACCCATTTCATGACCCTACTAACATATCACTTTTACTTATTTTAGCTTATGCATCATATGTCAACCAATGAGATTCTGTATTTCACCATGCCTCTTTTGCATATTTGGGTATCAAACTGTATAAATAGAAGGTCTTGAAAGAAGTGGGCCTCTCAGACCATGAGGGAGATCTGAGGTCCAATTCTTTAGAGGGGACTATGGACCCATTAATAAAGGGCCATTGGCTCAGAGCTCGGCCTCTTGTAGGTTGGACAATTTTAACCCCACAATATTTCATCAAAGGGATATTAGATAGGTAGATAGATAGATAGATAGATAGATAGATAGATAGATAGATAGATGACAGATAGAGATAGATAGATCAATAGATATGTTTAATATAAGGCTGGAGTGACAAGGCAAAAGAAAAATTAACATAGAAGAGATTAATGTGCACTCTGCATATTGCAGGATGAATCAATCATTAACACTTGGAGAAAGGAGGACAGATACAGAGGTGGTGGAATTTGCCTTAAGCCAAGAAAGAATACAAAGAATCTGAAAGATATAGCTAGTAGGGGAGGGATAGTGAGTGAGGGACATACCCCAGATATGATTGTCCTGATGCACTGAGGCTAATGATGAGTTTCTGAGTTCAGGAAACAGCTGATATTCAAGTTTGGCTGAAACAAAGAGGGCATGTAAAATAAGCTTGGAGCTATATTGTGGAGGGCTATCAATAACAAGCTGAGGATGTTCTATTTTATCCAAGAGAGAGTAGGGAATCACTCAAATTTTTAAGGAGGGTAGTAGCAAACCTTTACTATAATACAATGTTTTAGATGGTCCTGTGAGAGATTAGAGAAGGAAGAGAATATGGATAGGGAGATAAATGGGTCATAATAAATAAGAGAAGTGATAATGAAGGCCCTAATTAGGGTAGTAGCAATGTCACTAGGGAGAAGGAAATACATATGAGAAATAAGATAGTTATAAAACTGAAAAAACTTGGGAAATTACTCAAAACAGGAGCATCCTCTGGCACTTAAAGCTGTTGCTATTGTTGTAGCTTCTTGCTCTTCCAGACTTCTTACAAATCATTCTCCCCCACATTATGTATTATACAGTTGCATTAGCCTGCTTGAGTTCCTCCATTGGAACACTCCATCTTCTGTTGCCATGCCTTTGCATTGGCTATCTCCCATGCCTGAAATGGTCTTCCTTATCACCTTTGCTTAAGTATTCCTAGCTTCCTTCAAGACTCAGCTCAAATTCCCCCTTCTGCAGTAGGTTATTAACCTATTCCCTCTGGTACTAGTGCCTTTCCCTCTGAAATTACTTATCATCAGTTTGTTTTGCACATGTGGTCTATTTCTTTAGAATGTAAACTCCTTGAGGGCAGGGACTATTTTCAGTACTTGGCACAGTGCCTGGCATATAGTATAAACATTTGTTGATGGATTGATTGAGGGAGAAGAAAAAGTCAAAGTCTTCTCCATGGTTAAAACTTGGGTGATCAGGAAGATGGTGCCCTTGGCAGAAATAGGTCTTGTAATAATAAATATTTAATACTATTTATTATTTATTAATATTTTATATTACTATTTAACTATTTAAAGTTCTGCATAAACATTTCCTCCAATCCTCAAAGTAATCTTATAGGGTAGGCATTATTATTATCACCTATTTTATAGATAATAAAACTGAGTTTGAGAAAAATTACATAGTTTTCCCCAATATCATGTATTTATCAGCAAATATCTGAAGGTAGGTTAAAAACTCATGCATTTCTTACTCCAAATCCACCATTCCATACTCTACTCCACTAATTTCTAGCAGGAAGTCTAAGAATCAATGATAAGTAATCATCTAGAAATGCAGCAGTGGAGTTCAGGAAAGGATTAGAGCTGCAAGTCATTTTGTGTAAGATAATTGTAATAATGGATAAAGATGAAATCACTGAAATTAATGAAGAGAGGGAAAAGAAGGTTGCTCTGAACAAATTCCTGGAGAACAGGCAAGTGCAGTATAGCCAAGATATGGATGATGCTACAACAAAGTTGCCTAAGAAGGAACAATTGGGCAATTTTGATTAGAAAGAGGGGCAAAGAGGAAAGAAAAACCATGATTAGAAAACAGCCTTTTTCAGAAAGAAAGGAGTGCTTGGTAGTACAAAAAGTTGCATCATAGAGGAGGGGGATCAAGAGAAAAATTCAGCAATGAAGAGAGCATTTTTAAAATTGGAGGGAGCAATTTCAGTGGAACAAATGAGGTCAGGAATTCAGATTGAAAATTAAAAAGATTAAAAGGGAGAGGCAAAGGGCATAGTTGGACATGTACTTTTAGGAAAGTATCAGTGAGAACGTGCCTTTATTAATTAAATGTATTTGGTTTTTTTTTTATGGAGATAGGATGAGAGAAATTTTTTTTTTTGTAATTTCAGACAGTAGAAACAGAACCTAAATAAAATTTTAGATTTAGAATTTTAAGGGACTTTAGAGGCCATGTGACCCAATTCACTCATTTTATAGGTAAAGGAACTGTGACCCAGATAGAGGAAGTTACTTGATAAGATCATACAAAAATGTGTTAAAGATGAGATTCAAATTTGGTTTCCCCAACTTGAGAAATAGTACTAAACCCAGGATGGTTTTGTGTCAAAAGTAAAATCAGAAGGTTTTTTCAAGAGAGGGAAAAGGGTAACCTCATTCTCTGATCCAAGTTCTGCTGAAGAATTTGGGTAAAGATACAGTAAGTAAGGAGCTCATGATAGCCTCATTTTTGCTCAGTAAAGTGTAAGTAAAGGTTATCTCTTGCAAAAGATGGTTTCCCAGAGGTCTTCTAAAATTGTTCCCTATTAATTATTTTATTTATCAATTTGTTGGCTATTATTCAATTGTACATAATTTGGTCCCTATAATTTCCAATGAAGGGAGTATAATGAGATATGTATCTATGTGCAATTATGTATTGTAATAGACAGATGGAAATAGTTGATGGAAATAATATCACTTTTCAATGTTAATTAATCTGATATCTCACTGTATAATAAGCTTCCCCTTTTCTAAGACTTCAGAGTAAGGTGTTTATGTTCACTGCATTTTTTATTAGAGTATAACTGGATCTACAGACGGCTGCCTTAAAAAAAGTACATCATGGTCCAAAAGAACAATTTAAACTGTTGGTTAATCTGCTGGTGGAAATAGAAAGAAGTTTGAGCATCTGACTGAGATAGTGTTTCAGGTGTGTGAGAAAGGAGAAAGAAGAGAGGAGTAACAGTCTAATTTTCATCAACTGACAGTAATTTCATTCTCATGATTCTGAGAGAGTACTGAATATCATGGAACTTACTCTTCTGCTATTTCTTTCCCTCTTACTTCCATTTTACCTATCTTCACTTGTTCCCTTAGAAACACACAATCTTTGAATTTTAGAACTGAAAGGGACTTTAGAGATCAGCTAGTCATTTTACAGATGAAGAAACTAAAGGTGAAAGAACTTGTACAAGGCCCGATAATTCATAAGTGACTGAGCAAGGGCTTGAATTTTGATTTGAGGACCACTGCTCTTTTCTCTGCACCCTGCTATTGTATAATCTAGAGTATGCAATATGATTAGGTAAATTTTCTAAAGATATCTTAATTATCATTTACAGGACTTTGCTGAGATTCAGCTGTAAAGGCGGATGTTAAACTCCTCTTACCCACTGATGATATTATAGCTATGATAGTATGTTAATAGTATGATAGTATGTTAATTTTGTTTGTGTCATATTATCATGTCTGACAGCATATTTTATTTGTGTTCTATACATGTTATCTCCCCCATTCTAATGTGAGCACCTTGATAGAGGGGACTTTAATTTTTTTCTTTGTAACCTCTGTACTTAACACAATGTTTTCCACATAGTAAGTGCTTAATAAATGTTTTTTTTTAATTCATTCACTCATTCATTAAATCAGTCCATGAGGAAGGATAAAATTTATTTTTGAAACATTCAATTTCACCCAACAACTAGCACAGTGCTTTGGGCCCTGTAGGTCCTTAATAAATGTTATCAAATCAAATGCTGAAAATACCCAGTTAGCAACCTAGTCCTTTTATCTTAGCTATAGGCATTTGGCCTCAGGTAATCACGTATATGACATTCTTTGTTCTACAGATTCCTTATCTTCCAGAGAGTCTCAGACTTTAGAGGGATCTTAGAGGAAATTCCTATGCTGAATTTTATTTGTGATTAAGCATATTGAAACTATTAGACCCTTAAATAATTCTGTAAATAATTTCTGCCTTATGATATACTCTTCTATTTTCTTTTCCTTTTGGAGGATAGGTGAGTGAAGAACTCAATGATGAACAGAGTACGTCCTTCTAAAATTTAATGAATATCTATAGAGCTATTTAATTTTCTTCTTAAACAGTAATCACTGGCTATCCTCCCTAGAAACATGGTTCTGTACTAAATGCATCAGAATTAAGCAATCTGCATAGGATCAAAATACTCATGCTGGAATGGAAGCCATCTAAATCAATCAGCTCATTTTGCCATTGAGCAAACTAAGGCCCAAAGAATGTCTTTTAAAACAATTGGCTGCCAAAGGCAGGATTTGAACAAAGATCCTCTGAATTAAGAAGTAATAACCTTTCTACTTTGTCATTCTGCCTCTTGGATCTTATAGAACAAGTACCAGAAAGCACACACTAGAGACAGGAAGAGGATTTTGATAAATTTTCTAACATAAAAAGAAGTCTTGGCAACCTCTCACTTTTAGTTGATTCTCTAGGATTCTTTAAGTATTGCTAGTTTAATTTGGTGTGACATCAAATTATTAATGGATTTTCTCTGCCTCGTCAACTTCTGTGATAATATTGTACATAAGTTGGAATTATGGTGGTCTTTTTGCAAATGCTCATCATGTTTTCTGTAAGACCTGATGACTAATACACTAAAATACACTAGAGGTGCATTTTTTGTTTCAAAGTACATGTAGACACCCATTGACTAGGAGAATTGTGTCACTACAGAATGAAGCTCTAGACTGACAAACAACACAAGATCAATCTATGCTGCAGATTTTCATTTATAACATGTAGGGTTTTTTTTTCCTTTGTGAATTAGACAACAATAGTTAAGACTGAAAGGGATAAAGTGTAACGATCAGTATGTTATCCTCAATTAGGACATACACAGAGGCTGATTGTTATGCACAAAATAAGCAATTAATCAATATTTGTTAAATGAATTAATAATTACCATCACTGAAATTTATTATCAGAAAAGGTAGTGGGTCATGTGGATAAATTATGGACAATCTTAACTATATTTTTATTCCCACTCTAGTAAAGCAGGCAAACAACAATGACAACAATAGCAACAGAGGAAAGTTTCTGTTCATTGGGTGAATCTTTTATGATAGAAAAAGAAAGAAGTGAACAAGAGTGACATGTGACAAAAACATGTATGAGTTGCACTGGAATAATTTTTAAGGTAGTTCTTAATCTGAGACTCCAATGTATCATGTTCACAACTTTTGATAGTAATCTTTCCATTGCATAAATCTGATCATGTCATTCCACTACTGAAAGAACTTTCCCTGAATCTTACCTTTTGCCTGTTAAATATGAATTCTGTTAACCAGTATTTATAACTTTCCAAAACCTGACCCCAATTTTGTAAATACATAACTTTCAGATTACTCTCCTGTTTTTTTTCAGTTTCAGCCACTCATCTTGATTCTACCCTGGTCCTCATATTAAGAAATATCGGTGGCTATCAATGTCCACTGAAAAATTATGGAATCATAATTTCTCAATAACCATGATGTTCATGACCAAATTTTGACTATAATTCAACCACAAACAGAAGTGTTCATACTGTTTATCTCATCATTACCTTTAATGTTACCAATGACTTCCTTGGTGTTAAATTCTGAAATTCATTTAGAATGATTTAATGAATGCATGGATAAGTAAAGAGATGGATGGATAAAAATGCATTTATTTAACAAGGGTCAGGTAAAGAGTCAGACACTGTGCGAAGTGTTGAGGATATAAATACAAAAAATAAAACAGGATTTACATGCCACTACAAAAAGAGCTTTTATAAATACTTTTCTACAGACAGGCCATTTTCCTTTTACTTTTACCTCTTTGGGATACAGACTTAGTAGTGGCATTTCTGGGTTAAAGGGTAGGCACAGCTTTATGGCCCTTTGGACATAGTCTCAAATTGCTCCAGAATGAATGGATCAGTTCACAACTCCACCAACAGTGCATTAGTGTCCCAATTTTTCCACATTCCCTCCAATAACATTTGTTATTTTCCTTTTCTGTCATATTACTCAATCTGATAGGTGTGAGATGGTACTGCAGAGTTGTTTTGATTTATATTTTTTAATCAATACTGATTTAGCATATTTTATATGACTATATTTAGCTTTTCGTTTCTTCTGAAATCTTTCACTTTATATCCTTTGACCATTTTGGTCTATCCTTTCACCTCCCCCCCAGTTTCATGCTCTCCTTCTCATCTTGTCTGCATTGGTTTTGTTTATGCAAAACCTTTTTGATTGAATATAATCAAAATTATCCATTTTATATCCTGTGATTCTCTCCATCTTTCATTTAGTCATAAATTCTTCACTTTTCCATATATCTAACAGGTAAAATTTTCCATGCTCCCTTAAATTGCTTATATCACCCTTTATGTCTAAATCATGTACCCATTTTGACCTTATCTTGGTATATGGTGTGAGATATTGGCTTATGCCTAGTTCCTGCCAAATTATTTTCTAGTTTTCCCAAGTATTTTTTGCCAAATAATGAGTTATTGTTCCAAAAGCTTGATTTATCAAAGCTCTGATTTATCAAACACTAGATTACTGTGGTCATTTACTACTGTATATTGAGTACCTAATCTATTCCACTGATCTATCACTCTATTTCTTAGGCAGTACCAAATTGTTTTGATAATTTTCATTTTTTAACATATTTTGAGATCTAGTACCAATAGGCCACCTTTCTTTATATTTTAAAAATTGATTCCCTTGATATTCTTGAACTTTTGTTGTTCTAGATGAATTTTGCTACTATTTTTTCAGCTTTATAAAATAAATTTTGGTGGTTTCATTTGTATGCCAATGAATTAGTAATTTAATTTAGGTAACACTGTGATTTAATTTATACCAGCTTGGCCTAGCAATGAGCAATTATTTCTCTAATTGTTTAGATCTGTTGTTATTTGCACAAAAAATGTGTTTTGTAATTGTTTTCATATAATCTCAGAGTTTATCTTGGAAGGTAGACTCCTAAATATTTAATATTGTCTGCAGTTATTTTAGATGGAATTTATCTCTCTACCTCTTCCCATTGGGCTTTGTCGGTAATATGTTAAAATGTTTATGATTTAAGTTGATTTGTTTTCTGTTTGTATTCTGCAACTTTGCTGAAGTTGATAATTGTTTCAAATATTTTAGTTGATTCTCTAGGATTCTCTAAGTATTGCTAGTTTAATTTGGAGTAACATTACACTATTAATGGAATTTTCTCTGACTCTTCATCTTATGCAACAATATTGTACATAAGATGTAATAATTATTGTGATCTTTTCACAAATGCTCATCATGTATTCTGTAAGACCTGATAACTAAGAGTTTCCATGAAATGATGTTTCTGGTTGCCTTCAGAGACAAGATAAAACCATTTTCATCACTTCCTTAATTTGCCTCTCCAATGATTATCTATGAGTCACCCTTCCAATTGGCTGCTACTACCTTTTATATTCTGGGCCCATTGGTAGTGACAGCACCAAGATATAATCCAATTTTTATCATAGTACATGTCCTTATAAGACATCAGGCAAGCATTTCACATTTAGTCTGTCAACAAATTGATGTTCACAAATGGTCTAAATATAATGTGATTCTTAAGATCCCTATAATCCTTTATGGCAATACCATAATTACTGCATACAGTGAAGGAAACCTCATAGAACTGAACACCTTTTTGCAATTTTCTTTATTTGCTGTGATACCATGGTCAAAGAATTCATCACTAGTTATCATCCTATTGGTAATAAGCCTCTTTGTATGCATCTAGTCTGGTCCTATGAATGCAGATATGATACATTGCCAAAACCACACATGAAGCTTTTACAAGATGATAGAATAACAGATTTAGTTCTGCAAGGTATCTAAAGAGACCATTCATGCCAATGTCTTCATTTTACAAATGAGGAACTTGGTCTCAGAGAGATTAAGGGACTTGTTGAAGGTAAGACAGATTGTAAGTGGCAGAACTGGAATATAAAATTAGGTGTTCCAATTCTGAATCTGAATCTGATATAGCACTCTGCACTAAAGTCAGAGCTTGTCTCTTCACTGGCACAGCATCTGAGAAGCCAGATTCACCTCTGTACCATATGAGACAGCATAGTATTAAGGGCAATGATATAACAAAGTGAAAAAGTCAATATGGACACACAATAAACCTCTGGTTAAATGTAATAGCTATTGGTATGATGATAATATCATTTAAAAGATGTATCCTTCCTTCCTGTTAATAACTGATAAATTAAATTTTGTAGTAAATGCACTTTGAGGGGAAAGCACAAAAGGATGTTTTCAAGAAAATATACTTTGAGTAAAAGCAAAGTCCATCATCACAGTAAAAAAAATTAGTAGAATTACTGTGTCAGTTGAGAGAAAAGTATGTATTTTCTGTTGTTCAATTACAATCAAGTGATACTTACAGGGTGATACTTTCATTAATTCTGTCATCAGGATCTTACTTTAAGTTCTCAGTTACAATATCTTTACAATTATTATCTATAGCTAATGAGTCTGGAAAAGGGGAGATCTGGGTAGTCTCATAAAAAAGCTAAATTGGGAATAAATCTTTCTGTCTAATAGTTCATTTCTCTACAACTTATCTTTCATAATTTGAATAACAATGTGACAGAGCCCCTAAAACAAATGAACAGACAACAGAACAGGGGTTCCAGCTGGCACAGTGCCATTAGTTGTCAGAAAAGGGCACAGATTCAGGAGGGGAAGGGTTAAGACAGACAAGAGAATAACGGTATAGGCTGAGATAGGAAGAAAAATTGATTTTTGTCTAAACAGATGATAATATCGAATCATAGATAGGATTTGGAGGAAAACAAAATAGAGATTTGCTAACCTCTACCCAGGAGAAGCAGCAAGTGACGTCTAGCCTACATCAGCTTGTAGAATAAGTAATTCCTGAGGTGAGGTACTGATGAGAAGGGTGGTGCCCCCTCATTTGACTGTATGTGATGCAGGGAAAGTCTGAGCTTATGACAACTGGGAGGATCCTGGAGGTGAGAATAGCCTTTTTCAATGGAACCTATTAATTAGAAGGAAGCTCTTAATTGTTGAATAAATGATTTGATTGATTGATTGATTGATTGTTTGAAATGAAACTCAGAAAGGAGATCTTGTGCCAGAGAGTAGAAGAGTAAAGTTTAAGTTGAGGGAATTAACTTTGGTAATATGTTCCAAATGAACTAAATGGTGTGACAAGAATAGTTTGTGATATTAAAAGAGCTTTAAATTCAAAAGAAAGAAGATAACTTGTATTTCAAACTATTCTCTAACTCACTGTAAGAAAAAAAAAAAAGGAATATTTATATGGAGAGGTCTGACTGCAGTCAGCATGGGAATAGATGATACCATTAAAAATCAGTTCTACATCTACTTTGGGGCCAAGCTTGAGGGAAAAATTATTCTTCACACATAGGTTATGAATCTCCAGTTAGGTAAAGTAGGATGAGATTTGTAAATCTGTGAGGTCTCCTTTATATCTACAGGGACATGTTCTTTAAGGCGAAACATAATTTAATGAAGCTTACTTTGCAATTTCTGGGTTTAGAAGCCCCATGTATGGACTACATTTTTTCTGATTTAGGTACTGTAAGATGACTGAATATGTAACTGGTCAGTCAATTAGTACTTATTAACTACTTACTTTGTGCCAGCCACTATGCTAAGCACTGAGAGATCCAAAGAAAAGCAAAAAGCAAAACAAAGTAAGCTGTAGTGTATGCTATGCTTTATATGACCTTTTGACATTGTGCTATGAAGAGTGTATGTCTCCAAAGATGTCTGTAACCTCTATACCCCTTTGAAATTCCCCTTGCACCCAGTCTGTGGTCTGACTTCCTGCAACCAATGGAGCAATCGATTTCCTTACTCCTGCCCATTTGCTGGCCAGTCCAAAGTATCCCACTCACCTGAAAGATAATCAGGAAAAATAGGACAGAAGAATGGCCAGCCCTTAGGCCCCCTTAGGAACTGCTTGACTCAACCAACCTAGGAACCAGTTCTAGCCTGTTACTCCTGATAGGATTTGATACACCCCCCCATAAGAAAGTCATAAAAATCCCTTGAAGTCTCCTTCCAATTGACAGCTCCTACTTCTGAGCCCAGAGCTATGTGTGTACTATCGACATTTGGCTTATCCCAGAGGAAACTTTATCTGCTCCTTTAGGCATTACCTATAGCTCCACCAGTTGTTCCTTCAGGTCTTTTTTCCCCTCACCCACTATTTCTATTCAGCTCTAGACCTTGCTTCTCTCACTCCCAAGCACCAGCTAATGTCAAGTTGATGTACCACCAAAATCTCTCCCTGGTGACTTAGAAGTCTATCCTTTCCTTCTGGTACTCTACAAAGCAAGTATAGGCTAGGGGTGGGCAATTCTCCTAATATTTATGAGGTGCTGTCAGACTCTTAGCCGCTGTCTCACTATCCTGATCAGCATGATCCTGATTTGAGACTTGAACACAATGCTTAGGCTTTCAATCTCATTCCCTAACAAAGGCCCCCTTGCCTGTAGAACTTCAAAGGAATGGGAAAACATGTGAAACACACATACACACACACACACACACACACACACACACACACATGCACACACACACACACACACCAAGATGCTTCTCAAAGATTTTAAAGTCCAATGGGGAGAACAACATTACATACAAACAAATTTCATATACAGGATAAAGTGGAAATTATCAACAAAGAAAGCACAAGTGTTAAGAGGAACTGGAAAACATTAGTCCACATATTGTTATTGCCTATAATCTATCATCTACCAGTCAACAGCATCATCAATACCTAATCTACCTGTCAATCTTGTCGTTTCTTATTTATGCCCCTATCATTCAACACTGCAAACACCTAGATGTAGGCCCTGGTCAGCTTATGCTTGGACTATGGCAAAAGCATTCTTGATGGTCTACCTTCTGCAAGTCTGTCCATCTACCAATTGTCCATCCTCAATTTAATCCTTACTATGCCACCCTACCCACACAATAAATACCAGTGCTTACCTATCACTTCCAAGATCAACTATGAATCCCTCTGTCACTCAAAGCCTTTCATAATCTGATCCACTCCCCAATATACATGCACACTTTTCCAGTCTTCATACAACTTCCTCCCCTCTGGGTACATTGTGATTCAGTGACACTGGCCTCCTTACTGTTCATTGCATGAAATACTCCATCTCTGGGCATTTTCACTGACTGTACCCTATATCTAGAAGCCACTTTCTCATCATTTTTGCTTCCTGGCTTCCCTAGTTTCCTTCAAGTCCCAATTAAAACCGCACTTTTTACCAGAAACTTTTATTGTTGTTGTTCTTGTTCAGTTGTTTCCACTGTTTCCATTCCATTCAGATTTTTTCAGTTGTTTCCATTCCATTCAGACTTTTCATGACCCAATGTTGGGGTTTTCCTAGTATAAGTATTAGAGTGTAGTATCCTTCTCCAGATCATGTTACACAGCAGGAAACTGAGGCAAGGAAGGTTAAGTGACTTGCCCTGAGCCTCGCAGCTAATAAGTATCTGAGGCCAGATTTGAACTTAGATCTTCCTGACTCCAGGCTAAGGGCTCTATCCACTGTACCACCCAGTTGCCCTACCAGAAACTTCACCCAATTCTTAAAATTTTAAATTATCCTTGATACCTTTTTTTTTTTCTGAGAACTGGCACCATTATATTTTTCATTTTAATACTGAGAAGAATAATTGATAGCACTATGGTCTTTGAAAAGTTTGAGACGGGTTTTACATACTTTATCTCATTTGGGTAAGACAACAACTTTAAGAGGGAGTTATTACAAACAAGATTATTCCCATTTTAGAGATGAAAAAACTGAGGCTCAGAGAAATAAAAAAACTTGGATCAGATCAAAGAACTAGTAGGTATTAGGGATGGATTTTGAAGACAGGTTCTCCTGATTCCAGATGTCTAATGGCATTTTAGCCATTACAACACAGGAGAGAACCTTTAACATGGCAGAAGAATAGAAGACATTTTATTTGAAGAGAGACCCAAGTCTGAGTTAGCCCAGTGAAAAAACCTGACCCTTCTTTGAAAGGAGGTACTTGGGACTTATAGCATCAGATTTGATCAGATGGTTGAAATAGTCACATTCTCTTATTCAGTTACATCTCTTCTCCAGAATATTTTTTCTGCTGACATGTTCTATAGCTGAAACTGTTGGGAAGGCCACTGCTGTTTTAACTCAGTTATATTTAGGTCCTTAGCACTAACTTAAGTGAGAATTGATTTCATTCAATGTGTGTAATTATTTGTGAAATTCACAGATATTTGGTTTACCATTCTGAGCACTTTGTGTGGAGAAAATAGCCCCTGCTCCAGACAGGATGAAAGTGACTCATAGTTGTAATTTATTTTTAAAAGAAAATAAAGCCAACCAACAACAATAATGACCCCCATTGCCACTAGAAATATCATTTAAAAGTCACCAGAAAGACATTTGCTCTCTTCACTATTACAAGCATGTGTTTTATTGCTTTAAAAAGCATCTTCAGACTTTTCTCCAGAATGTCACATAAAACTGTTATGGAAATGTAACATCTGCTTGGCAGTATTAGCACAACACATTAGAAAATCAAGTTATAAAAGGCATTTCAGTCTTCTATAGCATTATTTATCTTTCTAATGTCCTACTGATAATGTAATATTTCATCTTTGAAAACCAAAGCTTGGATCATCTGATAAAGATTGGCAGAGAGATGAATAATGGACTGCATTATCTGAAGACATGAATGATAAATTAGCATTTAGAAAGAATACTACTGATGATGTTCTCATTAAGTAAAAAAAAATACCATGTAAGATTCTTCATTTATGTTTTTCCCCCTACTATATAAGAGGTTTCTTGGGAACTGCAGTTTAGGGGAAATGCTTCAGACACACACTAGGAGAAGCTAGACAAAAACAAGAGTTTGTTGATTTGGTTTTATGCAATTTTCATGAGAAACCTAGGTGAAAATGTCAACAAACTTCCAAAATATCCTTGTTCATATCACACAACCTTAGAAGTTCATTCCTAAAATAACCACTTCACAACCAATGCTGGAAATTAGAACTCTGTCAAAGAATAAAATGGTTTCTAGAATTTTTGATGTTGTAGGGTATCTTCTGTTTTTCATCCATTCTAATTCTTTGTGTGTGTGTGTGTGTGTGTGTGTGTGTGTGTGTGTGTTTTCCATTTTCTGGAACAAATGCTATTCTGTGCCATTGGTACTTTGAATGTTTGGTAATGGTTTGAGGAACTTTTCCCATGCATATACAGTATCAAGATCTAGAGACAAGCAATATCAGAGATATATTCTGAAATTGCTCAGAGGCAAATTAAGATGGGAACAATACAATTTTAGGAGATGGTGATTTTGGATTACCTCCAAGATTGAAGCCAGTTGGTATAAGCCCAGATTTTGCAGTACTGAGTCATGAGTTATAATCATTCCCCTCAAGCCTCTCCTTCTCCCCAAGGGGAATTACTTTCAATTGCCCACTCATCTCACTATGAAATAATTGAAATAAATGAAATAATTGAACTGGATATCAACAGGGATTTTTCTAAAGTTTGGCATAAACTTAGTGAAAGCTCAAAAGTTTGGCATAAACTTAGTGAAAGCAGATCTTATTCTATCATTCTTCTGGAATGAATGAATGAATGAATGAATGAATGAATGAATTATAAAGAATTAGGTGCATAGTATATGAAAATCATTGAGAGGATGGGAAAGAAAATTCAATAAGAGAGAGAATCAGAATGATACAGTAGGGTTCTAAAACCTTCATTCAAAGCTTTGGTCTTAGTATATGTCTTCAGAAATCACTTAGCTTTTCTAGGACTTATCTGTAATAGGTAAGTTTTATGGTTCTTTCCTGCTCTAATTCCTCCAATCTATGACATGTAGAAAGAAGAATAAAAGGAAAAATGGAGGGACAAAGAGAGTGAAAGGTAGGAATCATTAGACTGAAAGTATCTCTAAGGCAAGGGTTCATTTATTTATATACAAAGAATTTATAGTGTTTACTATGTGAAAGACATTATGCAAGCACTAGGGATATAAAGACAAAATTAAAAAAAAACATCCTTGCCTTCAAAAAACTTATATTTTACTGAGAATACAACATTTATATGAATAAGTGCAGGATAATTTGAGGATGGAGAGGACAATCTCAATTAGAAGGATGAATGCATGAATTTAAAAAAAAGCTTTTCAAATATGGGCAAAGAACTGTGTTAAAAGCTGGGAATACAAATAGAAGATGAGACAGTGCCTGCTGTTAAGGACTTTGTATTGTAATAGGATTGAAAAACACATACTGGAATTTTCTGGTTCAAGTCAAGTAGAACAGCCCCATGGTTCTTAGGGTACAGCAGAAAATGAGATGGCAATGCATCTTCCTTGCTGATAATGATGTATCAGCTTCTGAGGTTGAACAACGTCAATATGAAGGACCTTAGCATATGAAGTCAGCAAGAAAGGGAAGTGAATAGCATTTATATAACACCTACTATATGCCAGGCACTGAGTTAAGCATCTTCAAAGAGACTGTTAGCAACTGAGGAAAGTGGTTATCATGGAAAATACTATGTTAAAACATGCATCCAAATATTACTCAATAAAGCACATGGCTTGTGTTTATATGCTAACAATAAGTGAAGATTAGGAGAGAGATTAGGACAGATCCTCAGACTAATATCCTTTCATTCTCCTCCTTCACCAAATATTCAAAACATCAGAGCACCAGATGCTCGTTCCTTTACAAGCCTTTATATCAGTTATTAAGTTAAGTGTTACAATGAGGGCTACTTTGATTCTTTTCCTCCTCTAGGTTGTTCACAGAATCAACTTTTGGTGGGTTTGCCATTTACAGGCATCATAAAGGATATAGAAGAGATTGCTTGTTAGCTATATGAAGAGAGCCAGATGGGAAAATGAAGCACTGAAAATGCTCTGAAAGCATAAACATTCTGAAGGGAGAGAATCATTCTTTAATTCAGTCTAATAGGACATAGAAAACAGAGTGATGAGGAAATAGATGAAATTAAACAAAAGGTAGAGATCAAAGCAATGATATTTATGGTTGGTTAATTTTATTATATTCAGAGAACAATCACCCAGAATACCTAATATGGTCAAAAATATAATTTAATGAGAATTTGAAGAAAAACTTTATTAACCTCAGAGGAACAAGAAACTAAAAAAGGACAATATTAGGTTTTTATTTTGCTAATTTATAGATAAATCTATGGAGAAAATAATCTTTATTTTTCTAGAACAAGGAAACTGGTTGACTTAACAACACTCTATCACTTATCTGAAAGGATAGTTAATTTTTCCTCATTTTGTAGATCTCTAGATCACAAACTTCTAACCACAACTGAGATAAGGCAAAATAATAGTTTTAAGATCCATGCACACCAAAATAACAGATTAAAAGAAAGAATCATTAAAATTGGAAAAACAAAAAGTTTGTGAATTTGACCACTAGTGAAATTATAAAACATATAAAAGAAAGCTCCATAAGCAATTTATTGTGGATTTCTGAGTATCCAATAAAAAGTTAATATTAGAATCATAGCTATTAACAGTAAGAGTAAATCAAGTATCCATTCATACCACAAGCATCACTTTTTATTCAATTTTATTATTTTGGCTTCAAAATTCTCTTGCTTACCCATCCATTGAGAAGGCAAGAAAAACCAAAAGAATAATGAATATGTGTAATCAAGCAAATCAATTTCCATGTTACTTATCTTACAAGAAAGAAATTAATGAAAAAAGGAATATAGACGGATAGATAGATGGATACAAAGAAAGGAAGAAATATAAAGAAAAGAGGAAAGAAGAAAAGAAAGAAGGAAGGAAGGAAGGAAGGAAGGAAGGAAGGAAGGAAGAAGAAGAAAGAAGAAAGAAAGGAAAGAAGGAAAGAAGGAGAGAACAAAGAGAAAGAAAAGAAATATGCTTCATTGTGCACTATGTTTATCAGTTTTCTACCTGGAGGTGAATAGGTTCTATCAGGAATCCTTTGGAACTACAGTAAGTCATTGTGTTGATCAGTTACTTCTTAAAGTTGATTGTATTTAGAATATTGCTGTTACCAAGTATATTCTCTTGGTTCTTCTCACTTCAATTTTCATCCATTCATGCAAGTCTTCACAAGTTTTTTTTTTTTCTGAAACCATTCCCTTCATCATTTCTTATAACATAATATATTCCATCATATTCATATACCATAACTTTTTCAGCCATTCCTCAAATGATTAACATCCCTTCAGTTTCTGATTCTTTGCTACCACAAAAGGAAAGCTATAAATATGTTGTATGTAACAATTTCTTTCCTCTTTCTTTGATCTTTTTTGGGGGATATATCAAATAGCATTATTTCTGCATCAAAGAGTATGCACATTTTTTAAAATTTTATTAATACAAATTTATTTATTTTTAGTTTTCAACATTCACTTCCACAAGTTTTTAGTTCCAAATTTTCACCCCATCTCCCCACTTCCCCACCCAAGATGGCATGCAATCTGAATATCCCTTCCCCTAGTCTGTATTCTCTTCTATCTCTTCCCCCCCCTTCTCTTATCGCCTCCCTCTTCTATTTTCCTGTAGGGCAGGATAGACTTCTTTACCCCATTTCCTGTATTTCTTACTCCCCAGTAGCATGTGAAAACATTTTTTTAAAATATGTTTTTAAAACTTTAGTTTCAAATTTTCTCTTCCTCCCTCCCCACCCACCCTCATTGAAAAGACAAGCAACTCAATATAGGTTGTACATGTGCAGTTATGCAAAACAATTCCACAGTAGACATGTTGTGAAAAACTAACTCTCCCTTAATCCTATCCTGGCCTCCTATTTATTCTATTCTTTCTTTTGACCCTGTCCCTCCTCAGAAGTATTTACTCCTGATTACCCCTTTCCCAATCTGCCCTCCTCTCTATCATCCCCCTGCTCTCTTGTCCCCTTCTCCCCTATTTTCCTGTAGGGTAAGACAGATTTCCATACCCAATTGAATGTGTATGTTATTCCCTCCTTAAGCCAAATCCTATGAGAATAAGATTCACTCATTCCCTCTCACCTTCCCCCATTTCCCCTCCACTGTAAGAGACTTTTCTGTTTTTTTTTGTGAGATAATTTACCCCATTCTACCTCTCCCTTTCTTCTCCGAGTATCATCCTCTCTCATCCCTTAATTTTATTCTCCAGATATGACCCCTTCATCTTCAACTCACCCTGTGCCCTCTATCTATCTATCTATCTATACATACATATAATTTTTTTCCTTCAACTACCCTAATACTGACAAAGGTCTCATGAGTTACAAATATCATCTTTCCATGCAGGAATGTAAACAGTTCAATCTTAATAAGTCTCTTATGATTTCTCTTTCCTGTTTACCTCTTCATGTTCCACTTGAGTCCTGTATTTGAAAGTCAAATTTTCTATTCAGCTCTGGTCTTTTCATCAAGAATGCTTGAAAGTCCTCTATTTCACTGAATGACCATTTTTTCCCCTGAAGGATTATACTCAGTTTTGCTGGGTAGGTGATTCTTGGTTGTAATACTATCTCCTTTGCCCTCCGGAATATTATATTCCATGCCCTGCGTCCTTTAATGTAGAAGCTGCTAAATCTTGTGTTATCCTGATTGTGTTTCCACAGTACTTGAATTGTTTCCTTCTGGCAGCTTGTAATATTTTCTCCTTGACCTGGGAACTCTGGAATTTGGCTATAATATTCCTAGGAGTTTTCCTTTGGGGATCTCTTTCAGGAGGAGATCTGTGGATTCTTTCAATTTCTATTTTGCCCTCTGGTTCTAATATATCAGGGCAGTTTTCCTTGATAATTTCTTGAAAGATGATGTCTAGGCTCTTTTTTTGATCATGGCTTTCAGATAGTCCAATAATTTTTAAATTCTCTCTCCTGGATCTTTTTCCAGGTCAGTTGTTTTCCATGAGTATTTCACATTGTTTTCTAATTTTTCATTCTTTTGGATTTGTTTACTGTCTGATTTCTCATAAAGTCACTATCTTCCAATTGCTCTATTCTAATTTTTAAGGAAGTATTTTCTTCAGTAAGCTTTTGGACTTCCTTTTCCATTTGGCCAATTTTTCTTTTTAGGGCATTCTTTCCTCATTGGCTTTTTGGACCTCTTTTGCCATTTGGGTTAGGCTATTTTTTAAGGTGTTATTTTCTTCAGTATTTTTTGGGTCTCCTTTAGCAAGCTGTTGACTTGTTTTTGATTTTCTTGCATCACTCTCAGCTTTTCCTCTACTTCCCTTACTTTTTCAAACCCTTTGAGCTCTTCCAAGGCCTGGGACTGATTCATATTTTTCTTGGAGGCTTTGGATGTAGGAGCTTTGACTTTGTTGTCTTCTTCTGGTTGTATATTTTGATCTTCTTTTTCCCCAAAGTAAGGTAATATAGTTTGACTCTTTTTGATCTGCTTGCTCATGATCCCGGCGAATTACTTGAGTATTAAACTCTTTGTTAGGGTACCAATCTGCCTCCAATGTGGAGAATGTACTGTCCCAAGCTTTGGGAGGGTTGTACAGCTGTTTTTAGAGATACTTGTAGGGACCTGCAAATTTTCAGTTCTTCCAAGGTGGTATGATAAGGGTCAAGGTGTTTACTCCTTTCCTGGCCTTTGACCACAAGTACTCCTTTCTGTCCTGTAACTGTGAGGAGGGGCTCCTTCTCCACAGCCACTACAAGCTCAACCATGCCAGCATTCATCCTCAGGCCAGCACTGTGGCCCAGAACTGCGACCCAGATCCAAACAAGGGCAAAGCAAGAGATTTCTGCCTCAGCACTGGCAAAGAGATCCCTGCAATCCCTCTCTGATCAGCCACTGGATTCCCCCTCAGGCTGAGGGCCCGAAGTTCAGGAGGCAGCTGCCCCCCAACTCCAGGGCCTAGCTCTTGGGGAATGGAGCTGAGATCCTGCCTTCCTTTCTCAGCACTGACAGAAACAGACTTTTCCCACTGACCTTCTAAGTTGTCTATGGCCTTGGTGGATTGAGGAGTCTGGAAACCTCCACAGCTGCCCGCAATTCAGTCCTCTGAGGCTGCTCCAGGTTCGCTGCTGTGGCCTATGCCCCAAGCTGTGCTCCCAGCCTTGCGCGATACACCTTTCTGATCAATCATCTAAGTTGTCTTGGGATGGAAATTTGTTTCACTCTGTCTTTTTGTGGGTTCTACTGCTTCAGAATTTGTTTAGAGCCATTTTTTATGAGTATTTGGAGGGGTTTGGAGGAGAGCTCAAGCAAGTCACTGCTTTCACTCCACAGTATGCACAATTTAATAGCTTTGGGAGCATAGTTTCAAATTGCTTTCCAGAATGGTTGGACTACTTACAGATCCATTGATAGTGTATTCACATATATATTTTCCCACATTCCTTATAATATTTGTGATGTTCCCTTTTTTGTAGTATATAACGTGAACATAAATGTGTACCCATGAATATATACAAAATAAATATTGAAATGCTTGACAATTGGAAAAAAAGAAGTAAAAGCTATAGAGAACGGAAAAAGCCTCATGTGGAATCTGAAGCTTGAGCTAGGTTTTTCAAGCTAAGCTGTTGAAAATTTATAATAAAAGAGATTTTAGAATGTGGAGACAAGGAAGGAAGGAATTTCAGGCACGAGGTATAGCTGGTATGAAAGCATGGAAAGTAGAGATTGAAGAGCATGTGTAAAGGACAGTGAGAAAGCCAGGATAATTATCCAAAAGAAAGCTTAATTGGGGGAAAAAAACATGTAAAATGACTCAGAAGTAGATTGGAACCAGTCTTTGAAGGGCATTTCATGACAGAAAAGGAAGGAAGAAGAGAAAACTGACAAACTACAGCATTCAGAAAGGCTTTACATGAGAGTTGATACCGTGAAACTTGAAAAGAACAAATGAATTCAAAGAAACAGGAGTGTGCATTGAGTATATTCTAGACATGGACAGAGTTTATGGGAATTCCCATAAGCAGGGAATGAAATATTGATTTGGGAACTAGCAGTTTGT
Organism: Phascolarctos cinereus; assembly: GCF_003287225.1. Lineage (NCBI taxonomy): Eukaryota > Metazoa > Chordata > Mammalia > Diprotodontia > Phascolarctidae > Phascolarctos > Phascolarctos cinereus. Next base: position 138,347,425 of record NW_027555514.1, read on the forward strand.
TTTGAAAATAAAAAAGTTTGTGAAATTACAAAGTTGGAAAAGTAATCTGTTGTCAGAATGTGGCAGGACTTAAATACTAAGCTAAAAAGTTCCTGTTTCACCCAATACTCCATACAGGGTCACAACAGGGCAGTAGAATATTCAGATTTATATTTTAGGAACATTAATGTGCCAGCTGTCTGTAGGAACAAATTAGAGATGGGAGAGACTTCAACAAAAATGTTGACTAGGTGATTATTCTAAAAGTTAAGGAAAAAGGTGACAAGGATTGAGTTAGGGCAGTTGACCATGCAAGTGAAGAAACAGGGATAAATCTCAGAAGTGCTGAGAAAATGAATTAATAATAATTGTCAACTGACTTGAAACAGTAGAAGAGTAAAGGAGAGAGAAGAACTCTGGCTGGTTTTGTGGTTGTGAACCTGGGTAATTGGAAGAATACTAGGACCCTCAACAACAACAACAACAACAAAATTAAAGGAGGTTTGAATTAGGAACAGGCTTTTTGGAGGGAACAATCAATTTCACTTTGTATATACAGAGTTGGAAATTTTGATGGGGAATCCAAGTGAAGATGCTCTTCAGAAAGCTGGTGCAGTTTATATAGGAATTTAGGGAAGACTAGGGCATGATACACAGAGTTGGGAGTCATTTGCAAATTGTGATGACTTAATTCCTACAAGCAAACAAGAACACCAAGGGAAAGAGACTCATGTGGTTTCTTAGGATCTAATAGAGGGCCTGTCACCATTAAGTAGGCACTTAATGAATTATTGTTAATTGATAAATTTTATGGGGGAAAGAATCTAGATCTGATACCAGATGACCTGGAACCAAATGCTATTTATTTCACTTACTACAAGTCACAACCAATCTAAGCTTAAATATCCTTATCTGGAAAATGAGGGAATTGTATCCTATGACCTTTAAGCTTTCAGCTCTTAACCCATGATCCTATGAGGAGAAACTCCTAATTATAACTTTTAATTGTGTAACATATAATTTTCTTTTATGTAAAGCACCTAATTTTACTCTGATAATAAGGCTGCATGATTAGTAGGGCAGAAATTAAGAAATTGGACACTTATCAGTTCCAAAGTTCATAGACATAATCCAAACTTTCTACCTCTTATCCCACAGTTTGTTCTATCATCCCTGTCCCAACCTTCATTCTTCCTCTATTTATTGCCTCCTCCTCTGCTGCTTACAGGTACGCTCAAGGCTTCCTCATGCATAAAAAGTCGTTGCTAGATTCTAACTTTTTCAGGACAGAATTAGAAACAATGGGGGGAAGTCGCAAAGACACAACGTAGCCTTGATATCAGGGAGACAAATAAAAAAAATTCTTTGAAATTATAGCTTTCTAAAGAGTAATAGTATGCCTCAAGAGATGGTATAGTCCCCCTCCCTGGAGGTCTTCAAGCAAATGTTGAATGTATACTTTTTAGGGATGATATAATGGGAATTCCTTTCTGTATGAGCTTGTCTAGATGGCCCTTGAGGTCAGGGGTGCCCTTTAAATGTCCTCACTGTTTTTTTTTTTAAGTGAGGCAATTGAGGTTAAGTGACTTGCCCAGAGTCACATAGCTAGGAAGTATTGTGTGTCTGAGGCCCGATTTGAACTCAGGTCCTCCTGACTCCAGGGCCAGTGCTCTATCCATTGTACCACCTAGCTGCCCCAAATGTCCTCAGTTTTAAAATATCCAACTCTCTGCTTTCCATCTGAAGCTCTACTTGTTTTGAAATCCATGGAACAAGATGTTGGAAATCTCCTCATCATGCTGCTTAATACAGCCTTGGATACTCAACCCTTTTCCAACTCTCTAAGTTTACTCTCCCTTCTGATTGGAGGGCTGGTTGTTTTTGTTAAGTCATGTCTGACTCTGTGACCCCATTTGAGGTTTTCTTGCCAAAGATATTGGCGTAGTTTGCTATTTCCTACTCCAGCTCATTTTCTAGATGGGGAAACAGAGGCAAGGAGGACTAAGTGACTTGAAGTCACAAAGAGTCAGACACAACCAAAAAATGACTGCACAACATAAATCTCTGGTCTCTGGGTTTTCATAAATTTGCTCTCTCCCTTGATTCTCCTCCTATCTGTGTGATTGTTTTTCCTCAGTCCCTCCTGCTAGATAATCTTCCATCTCACACTCACTAATTTTAGGTATCCCTTAAGGCTTTGTCCTGAGTCCTTTTCTTTCCATACCCTGTGGTTTGGTCAGTTTATTAGTTCCCATTATGTTCAATTAGCACTTCTATTCAAATTATTGACAACTCTAGCCTCTTTTCCAAAATCCAGTCCTACATTATGAACCATTCACTGCACAATTTGGACTAGATGTCCTGTTTCATCTCAAAATCAACATGTCTAAAACAAAAACTATTTTCTTTCTCACCAAACCCACCCCCCCTTAATAACTTCTCTGTTACTGTCTGTTGAGTACACCAGTAGTCGTTAAGAACCAAGTTTGTCATCTTTAGCTCCTCACTCTCAATTTAAAGAATTTATCAAATGCTGTCATTTTTTTTATTTTCACTGATTCTTTCCTATATATATTTTCTTCTTTATATTCATAAAATTGCCACCATAATTTATTGCCAATTACCTACAAACCTGCTGTTTTCCTTACCTTAAATTTTTCCTGTCTCCCTTCTATCTTCTACACTTTTACCAAAGTGATTTTTCTAAGGTGTATGCCTGATCATTTCACCCCACCCCCTGCTCTTAATATAAACCAGTGGCTTCCTTTTACTTCTAGGATCAAACATAAAGTCCTCTGTTTGGCATTTAAAATTCTTTGTAGTCTGCACTCTTTCTATCTTTCCCGTCCATTTATACGTCATTCACATTCACAATTCTACATTCCAGGCCATCCTGGCTTATTTGCTGTTTCTCTCACACACAGCAGTCCTGTGAGCCCTGTTCTTTTGTACTGACTGTGTTTAAACTTAGAATACTGTTCTCATTCTTACCTCGGTATCTTAGGATACTCAGCTTTCTTCGAATTTTGGCTCAAGTGTTACCTTGTAGCAGAGCTTTTCTTGCCTCACCTGCCTACTGTCTTCCTCTCTAAAATATATTATGTCTACTCTGTACATTTTTATAAATCCCTATATAAATAAATATTGTCTTACCTATTAGAATGCAAGCCCTTTTAAAGAAGGCGTTGTTTCCCCATTTGCTTTGTTTCTCAAGTACTTAAAAATTACCTGGCATTTATCTCTTCATAAGGGCTTGTCATGTGAAGAACCAAAGGTGCCTATCACTCCTCTGATTTGGAGTACATTTTAACCAGCAATCTAGAATATTCTTGGTATGGGAACTGCGATAATATCAATCACTGTTTTTTTGTCTTCATGATGAATCTTAATAAAATTGTTATCTTTTACTAACCTGGACTCTCTCTTTTTTGTTTCCTGGACTACAGAATATGGATTACATAATCACATTTCATATCTTGGATTTTGGCAGTTTTCCTACTTAAAATGTATTCCTGATATTGAAAATCCTCCCATACTTTATAATGTCTGGCTGATCACTATCATTAGATACAACCACAATTCATTAGGTGACACATAGCCAAACAGGGTACTGTATGAGTTTTAATTTTCAGGAGCCAGGTGTCTTCTTATTGTTTTTTTAACTGTGAAATATGTAGTAGGTAAACAAAAGATAGAAGGTGAGTATATTTTCTTACAATCTTGTGCTTATAAAGGAAACCAAGGCTTTGAATCTGGAATCAATGATTTAATGAAATAATAAAAGAAAAATCAATTTTAAGTACTATGAGTGAATCACTATGCATAGAGCTGAAGATATGGTCCTTAGTCTCATGGACTGCATATGCTCATAGAAGACCACATGTAAAGGAGGTCTTCCTGGCAGAAGGAAGTCAGCTCAAAAGTGTTTTGTAGGCTACAGCAGTCAGAGTGCAATGCATCTTCTTTCATGTTATCTCCATTAATAAATCAAATTGGATACTGAAATTGAATCATTTGACACTGCCAGGATCTTGGTGATGAACTTTATTTCCTGGTTTTCAGCAGCTATGGCTTCTAAGGAGGTGAAACCTGCAGAACCCAAAGAAGAGCCTGCCAGGGAGTACCTCTACAAGCACTGCTTCCTTACTGAAGACAACCTAAATCAGCCCCAACAACAACATAGTTACTGATGACAGATACATTCACTAATAGAGGAGTTAGATGGCATGAGCACGTGCCTCCAGAAATACATCTTTCTATTTTCAGATTGTCACATCTCCTTTGCACCTTTATCTCAAGTGAACTGCTTCTGGAAGAAAACTCTCACAGGACTAACAGGAATTATTGTGTCTAAATCAACTCAGTCAAGTGTGAAGCAAAATAGAAAAAAAGAGGCTGATTATGCATAAGATTTCCAGATGCCCAGTTTTCCCCAGACAAAACATTTAGCACTCCATTTCAAAACAAAACAAAATTATTTGACAATGAGATGTTTTAATGATAATCATATTTGCCCAGAAATTAAGTCTATAGAGTTGTTTGTATACATATATTTGAGTGGGTCTACATTGCTACTGTTTTTCCAATACAAAGTTTCTTCAGTTATTTTCTAACCTTGTTCCCACAGTGCCATGTTATCTTCCCCAGGACCATTTTGTCTTCCATGGCACCTGCCCAGGAGCCAAACTCATTGCTGCCCCCTCTGGATACTTTTGCCCCATTACTATTTCAAATTCTAGTGGGAAAATTGGATGGAAAGGATCTCTTTAGTAGCATGAGATGGCTCAGCTTAAACTTCATAACTCATTGCTTTCCCCCCTAAATTCATACCCATAAATGTTCCAGTTATGGTTCCTGTCTTTGAAATTTCATTACTGCCCTTGTGAATGGCATCCTAGAGTAAGATACTTACAGAGGACTTCAAAAGAACATCTAGTTCAGATTTACAGATTAAATCCTCCATATACTAGATCTGAATCTCCCCTTTAGGACAGTATTTGCTTTTGTATAACATGCTAACTGCTAACTGGTTTCCTTAGTTATACTCTATCGAATGGCTTCTCATGTTCAGGCTCAATAAAAGTAGTGTCCCTTTCATTTTAAGAAAATGGCACACATTTAAAAACCTGTAAAAATAAATCAAATTATTCCAAAAATAAGAGAATTTTGTGGCATGGTAGAATAGATAACATTTTTATCTTAGAGTCAGAAAGACCACTAAACAAATTTGGTCTCTGGCATATGCTAGTTGTGTGATCCTAGGTAAGTTATTTAACTTATCATTGCTCATAGTAACTCTATAACATCAAAATGTGCAGAAAAGACTGCATCCTGCACTAGTAGAGAGAATATCCTCATCTAGAATTTCTCAATTCCAATGTAACCACAGGTTTTCTATCTGTGTCTGTCTTTCTGTGTCTGTCTGTCTCTTTCTGTCTCTCTGTCTTTGTCTTTTTCTGGATCTCTCTCTCTCTCTCTCTCTCTCTCAAAAATTAAAAGACAAATTTTGTCCTAAACAAAGCATACATTATAATTTTTAAAAAAACACCTAAATCCCATACAGCATTTAGTATATTATTTTATAGATTTATGATTTAGAGACAGATTTTCAGGAACACATCTATTGTATAAAATGAGTTACATCACACTAATTATAATTTTCCTAAGTGCTAATGTTTTCTTCTGAAAAGAAGCCTCATCATCTGATTACTAAAACAATAGTCTGTGAGGGACTGTTAAATGTAGAGTGGGCCAGCGCATTTTGATCAACACAGCAACGTTGTGTGGCCTAATGAAAAAACTGAAATTGGCAAGAAGAGACACGAGCTGCAAGTACAGCTCTGTCCTTTAGTAGCTGGGGGACTTCAAGTGAGTGATGTCATTCCTCTTCCCAGCCTCAGGTTCTTCATATACAAAATGAAATTTTTCAATTAGATATGCTACAGAATAGGAGAAAAGGGGGATATTGTCCTGATTTCCAAAATAAGAAGAGAATGCAATTCACAGACCATAAACCAATGAACTTGACTTCAATTCTGGGCAAACTCTAGTGTTTTTTTTTTTTTATTAAATGGATGGTTAGTGATGCTTATGAGCTAGTACAATAGTGGACAGAGTGCCAAACCCGGAGTCAAGAAGACTACTTGGCAGCTGTGTAATCCTAGACAAGTCACTTAACTCTGTTTGCCTCAGTTTCCTCATCTGTAAAATGAGCTGGAGAAGAAAATGGCAATACCACTCCTGTTGTCTTTGCCAAGAAAACCCTAGATGGGGTCAAAAAGAGTCAGACATGACTAAGAAACAACTGAAATACCAGAGGGGAAGAAAAAGATGAATAAAGTATCATAAATGGTCTGACTGGTTTATGTGCAAAATTCACCCCCTCCCACTAAACTGAGAGAATAAAAAAATGCTGAGTATAGTTTGCCTATATTTTAGTAGAACATTTGACAAAGTATTTAATGCTATCCTTATGAAGATGATTGGATTAAACATTAATATAGTTGGAGGGATTCAGAACTAGTTGAACGACCAGAACCAAAGAGTAAATATGAGTAATTAGATAACAGCTTGGAGAAAGCTCTGAAGTGAAGTGCCCCAGGGATCTGGACTTTCTCTTGTAACTTAAACATGTTTATAATTTACTTAGATAAAGGCTCACATGGAATACTTAGCAAGTTTTCAAATACAAAGCTAGAAGGGAGCCCTAAACATTTTGAAAGATAAAGTCAGGATACACAAAATCTCAACAGCCTTAGTCTGAATCTAAAAAAGATAAAATTGAATAGTGATAAACTGAGAGCCTTACAACTGAAGTTAAAAATAATAAATTTCACAAGCACAAGACTGATCATTTCAAAAAGTTCCATGAGTTTTAGTGGACCTTGAAATTAATATGTATAAGTCACCAATAAGGTATGACACTCTAACAAGGTAATGTGGCTGGCTAAGCAGTCAGGCATTAAGACAGGCATAATGACCAGGACTAAGGAAGTGACAGTGTCACCATACTCTGCCTTATCAGATTATGCCCAAAATATTATACTAATTCTGGGTGCTACATCTGAAGAAGGATATTGACAACCTGAAGAGAGTCCAGAATAGAATGACTGGATCTTAAGATGATATCACGACAAATGAAAAGCAGAAGAAGTAGGTGATATTTATCCTGGTAAAGATTAATTAAAGGTGGAATTTTAGTACCTTTTAAAAAGTATTTAGAAAGCCCTCCTATGAAACAGAGATTAAATTTATTCTGCTTAGCTCCCGAGAACCAAGCTAAAAATAATTTGATGAAAGTTTCACAGAGACAGACATAGGCATAGCAAATGACAAAAATCTCTGACAATCAGAACTATCTACAAGTAGAAAGGGTTACTTCAAAAGGTAGAGGATCCCAACCATGTTTAGTATGATCACTTGCTAGGTGTGAAATATATACTTTTTGATGTACATGTATGATCAGATGGCACCTTTAGGTTTTTTTCCAACTTCATGAGTTTGTGACTCTTTGATTTTGAGATCTCCAAAGCCTCTTCTGCCTCAAAGGTGTTAGGATTCCATTAGTTACATAATCTATTCTGAATATAAGGGTTTTTAGTATCCAACAATCTCATTATTTTTACCTCTGCATCTCCCCCATATTATCTTACAAAAATTTCAGTGATTCTACTATGAAGTTTAAATTTAAGGAGGCCTGAATACATAAATGGAAGTAAATGCTTATCAATTACTGTACTAGAGAATTGGCCTTCACTTGCCTGGTATGATGAAGAATGAATGTTTGATTCCTTCCTCCCCATTTATCTAATTGGAATACTAATCATTAGAAGACCATTAAGCCTTATATGTAATTTCATAGCTACAAATATGAAACTCTGTAAACTTTACCTAAAGCTCATAAAACACAAGTGAATTATCATTATCTTCACATTCCCTGGAGAAGGGATAAAAGATAAAGATCTGGGATAAAACTTGCTTGAGTCTACACAACAGAGCCAGTAGGTGAACTAATGAAGATTCAATGGCTAAACATGTTTCCCAAAGGATGTTTGATGACAGGATTATCATGAATTCATTAACTGACCTACTCAGATACAGTGGAAGAGATTATTATATGTAATTTTACATGAAGCATATCATGCTGATTGCCTTGGAAGACAGATTTAACCAGCATTTATTACAAGGATACTACAAACTAGGCATTTACCTAGAGTCCAACATTAATCAAATGAATCTGTTATCTCATAGATTTAAGAGTTCCTTTCAATGAAACAGAGAGTAATTCATGCCTGCCAATCTTGTGCAACACTTCACCATGTTCTCTCAAAAGTTTTCAATAGAGAATCAACCTCATGTTTCCCTGAAATTAAAAATATCCTCTGGGATCACTCTGACTGACCATTTGTCATCCCTCATTCTTACCATGTAACCAGTCAATTTTCCTTTCTTGTCACACAATTCTTATATTACATATTTTAATCTAAAACTTCTTTAGACTTTCTCTTTGTTTCTGTGTTGTCACCTGTTCAGCCCCAACCTAAACCTCTTTATTATTCTCTGATGGATAGTCTGTTTCAGTTCTTCGGAGTAGTTACATTTGATGTCTCACAGCAATAACACAATCCTGGTAGAATATCACTAGGAAAAAAGATGAACCATTGTTTTCATGGAAATTATGTAATCACCAAAGAGGCTTTACAACTTACAAAAGTCAATTCCCCTTCCATTTTTCATCAGTAACTCCAGTTGGTTTCCACTTTAGGAAATGTTTTGCCTCCTGCAAGGTAAACTGATTACCTGAAATCTTAGCAACATTCAGTTTGACTCAGTGTTTGGATACTTGATACCTCTTCATCTCCCTCAGTTGTTTTTCTGTCTTATTGGTGGGCTGGTGGGTACAGTAATAAATTCCTTCCAATGTCTTCTTTTACAGAGGGTTCAGAAATCTGCAGGTAATTCTCTATTTTCCATCAGTAGTCTGCTTGATTTCCACTCCTCAAAAAATCATACCCTGTGCCAACTAACTGCTGTTTTCCCCTCCCTCCTTTTCAGTTTAATTTAATTAATTTGTGTTTTATCCCCCTTCTCCAATAAACTTTAAGCTCCTTAAGGATAATTTGTTCTTATTTGTAGCTCTTAGCTCAGTGCCTAATATGCTGTAGGTACTTAATAAGTGCTTATTGAATTGAAATTCAGCTCACTTTCCTCTGCCTGTTCAATTGTGGGTACAAATATATGTCCATGTATGCTATCAAAGATATGCATACTATAAAAGAAGTTCTATAGATTCATTATCCAAATGCTGGTTTAAATGTATACAGTATACATTTTTACTCACTTTCTCTTTTATGTGTGGATGTATTTGGCAATGTCTTTAACTGATTACAGATTTTTTCACAGACACCTGAAGTATGTTGGGGCTTAATGCAACCAACACAATTCCAGCCGTATACACAAGCATCTGGCGTACCTCACCATTGACAAGGAATTATTCTCTGACTTGGACTATACACTAGACCTCCTTAACCATGGTGATAGATTGCTTTGGCAAATAGGCATTTTATGCCTCACCTAAATTTTGTAATCATAGTATTATATGAGGAGGGAAATATCAGCTATTTTATCAAAGAATCTTGTATGATTTTAATATATGGGAAATACATGATTTTAACAATGCCTATAAGATGGAAATTTGTTCTTATAAAATATAGAGTTCTTATTTTCATAATTGCCAGAAAATGAACACAATAGGATATTCTATTTTCTGCATCTAATAATTAAGAAATCATAAAGATGTGGTCCTTTGTTTAATACTCCTTCTGAAAGCATGGTTGTTGCTCACTGAAGATGCCTAGGACTACACAGATAACTTTTATAAAGATTTTGTATAGATGCAGGAACATGAATATGTAATGCAGGAACTCCACTCCTGGCAGGGTCACATTAGATTTCGCCAAACCAAAAAAGGACAATGGAACAACAGATAGGGCATTCACACCAGTTGACTTCTTTCCTCAGGGTGGGTGAGGAGTTGAGTTTGACCTACTTGCAGCACCTAGTGTAGGTTTTTTCAAGTACCTTTTATGGTCTTTAGTTTATTCTAGGTTGTGTGTCTCATGTTCTTAAATGACTATACTCTCCTTTTTATCTACCCTTCTTTTTCTGTTCCTTCTTTTAAAATATGAATTTAATCTGAATAACTGTGTCACAGGAAGACATGGAGTTCACAGAGCCAAGATTAGAAGACAAGTCCACTGACTTCAAACATGATGCTTTTTCCATTATCAAACCATTTTGGATTAATTCTTCCTATAGCTACATTAATCACTATATCCAATTATTCCTTTTTTCATAATTTTCTTTGTGTCATCAAAATCCCATTCTTGTCAGCTTCCTATACTTTAGGGTCTGCCTTTCTCTTCAAATATGATATCATACCTCTCATTTCTTTGAATTCTTTGAAATCTGCTCCCCTAAAATCTAGGGTACATGTGGCATTACACCTATTTTCCCAAACCTCAACTATGAATTCCAAGGGATATAACTACATTCTGTCTAGGTTCCTTTTGAAAGCAGTGCTCTCTTACTAATCAGATTGAGTTGAAGAATAGTGCTTCTTTTCACTAATTCCTTTATTTTGTGACAGATGAATTTTCCAAGAAAGAAAATCAAGAATTTCTCAGTTGTTTCGATAGATATATATGCAACAGATTAATAGATAATTCACCTTCCTCATTACTACTATATCTTACTCTTCAGCCTTCAAACCTATAATCTACCTCTGCAACTCATCAAGTAAGATGTTTTGGCTGGGAGGTCATTGGTATATTACCAGCAAAATACTCCTTCTCCTTCGTTGAATGCTTCTAATCAGAATGATTTCCATGATAATTGTATATCTTCTCCTATCTTTTATTCATGAATTAGTGTACAGGAATAAATACATATATATATATATGCATATATGTGTGTATATATATTACATATATATGTATGCATATATATATATATGCATATATATATATGCATATATGTGTGTGTATATATTACATATATATGTATGCATATATATATATGTGTGTGTGTGTGTGTGTGTGTGTGTGTGTGTGTAGTGCTTCAAAATATCATACAGCTTTGAAATTGTCTTATGTTTAAGTGCTCTAGGTTTAAATTAATGCTTCCTGAAATATGTTTTATAACTACAACTAAGAGTAGAATTCTTAAACAAATAATGGATATTGGTGGCAAAAAATATAACACATACCCTTTCAATTATATAAAATGAAAGTTCCTTTACATGAATAAATTCAAAGCACCTAAAAAAGGAAAATTATCAAGTGGGGAAAAATAAAATATCTTTTGATGCATGAACCCTCATGAAATTCCAATATTTAAGACATATAGATAGCCTTATAAAGTATATAAAACAAATATCAATCCCCAGAAAAAAGGTTAAATGATATGAATTATAGTTTTTAAAGAATTGAATTATAATTTTTCAGAAAATATTACAAATCTCTTATGAAGTAAATACAAGTAAAGACAACTGAAGATTCACTGCACATCCGGGAAACAGGAAAAGCTGATAAGTTATGTAATCAGTCAATTTTTGACAGGTGTAGGAAAATAGGAGAATTGTGACATAATTTGTAGAGCTATGAATTGGTTCCTGGCATTCTGTAAAACAATTTTAATCATGAGAAAATAGTCGTTAAACTGCTAATTATTTTTATATCAATCTCTTTGCTTGGCATATGAACAATAATTCAAATTCTAGAAGTTCCCCATGTTAATAAAATGTTCATAGCAGTGCTTTATGGGGTAGTAAAATACAAACAATGTACATACACATTAATTAAGATGTAGCTAAAAATTATAATATATGAACGTAGCAGCATCATAATTCCCTGCAAGGAAGAATATGAGGAATTCAAAGAAATGTGGAGAGAAAGAGAAGTATGATGAACTGAGACAAATAGAAATAAGTAAAAATAGGAAGAGAAAAAAAAACATGATATACATTCTTTTTTTTTTTTAAATCACTACATGGAAATCAACCTCTAAATTCAGTAATTTAGTGACCAATCTTTTTCCCAAAAGTATATGATGAAACACAATTCTGCCATTTTGGCACAGGGGTATGGCACAACTTATGTAGGCTTAGTAATGGAAAAATAGCAATTGATGACCTAAATGAGGTACAAGCAATTGCCTTTGTCTGTATTGTATAAACTGGATCTCTCAGATTGAGAACAACATAAAGAATAGCAACAATAATGATAATTTGGTAGTATCCGTATGGTACAGAGAGTTACAAGGTGTTTTACATGCGTTATTTCATTCAACACTGAAAACAACCCTGTGATGTAGTATGATTATCCCCATTTCATATATGAGGAAATAAAAGCTCAAAGAGGTTATGTGTCTTGTCCAAAGTCACACACTAGTAAATGTCTGAAGAAGGATTTAAATCTAGGCCTTGCTGATAACCTTGAAATGTTACATCACAGGGAAAGTCTTTGCTTTGCTTAAAGTATTGAGGCCTTAGTCACTCCGTGACTTTGAACAAATCATTCCAGAGCACAAATCCCCTCATTTACTTCATCTGTGAAAAAGAAATGTTAAAAAGACTTTATCAAAATAAGACTGAAATGTCATTTGCTGAAAAAGTGCTACTAAATCAGAACGCTGCCCTTTGGGTCACTTATGTGCAAGCAAAGATAAGATATTTGTGTGAATTTGGTCAGCTTGCTATATACTTTAAGTTGCTCTAGTTTTTTTTTCTTTTCTGGGAAAAATGGAAGTTTCTTTTTAATTCAGTAATGCTTAAACAAACATTAATTAAGTTTCTAGTACCTACAAAGTGATATTGTAGGACCTAAAGGAGATAGAAAGAAAATTAAGGCATGGGATCTGCCATGAAGTGGTGAAGTATCTAGTCTTAGGGAGGACAGAAACAAAAATAAATGTGATGCAAAATAGATTTCAAGTAAATGCAAGTAGCATCACCAATATATCATGAGATTTCCAAGAAAAGAAAAATAATTTCTTAGGTGACAGATCAGACAATTGAAAATGGAAGCAATTGGCAAAATTCTTATCATGGGAAATAAATCTACACAAATCTCACAGTTATATTCACAAAGAGCAAATTAAACAGAAAAATGTGCATCCTAGAATGAAATGTCCAATTTTATTTCTTGGAAAAAAAACCATGCAAATTTGATTGTCTATGGTTTAAGCATAGGTCTGATAACTTCAGAAAGCATGTTTCACATCTTTCTTAAAGAGAAAAAATAGAGAGCAAGGAAAAATGCAGTAAGCACCATCACTATGTACAGTGATGAGACAGATTAAATCTTAGCTTCTAACTCAGCAATCCATGAAAAATGGGGAAATGGCATTCAAAAACAAAAGTAAGAAAATAGGTTGAGCTCTGGGTTCAATTTATTCAATTTTAAATAACATTTTATTTAGGAAAAAACAAAGCAATATTGTAAGCACTTAAGGAATGGATAAGCCCTTACTGTTTTAGAGAATATTAGAAAAATCAGAATAGGGTAATGAAGAAATTAAGAAAAGAATTAAGACATTTTGCAATCAGGCAAGGCACATTTTTAATTGGATTATTAAATATATGAACCACATAGATACCTTTAACACCTACAATAAACCACTGACATATAAACATAAATAATCTTTACCTTTTAAAACTGATGCCAAAGATTCATGTTGAGTGAAAGAAAACATATAAGTCGAGAAATGCATCGCGATCTCAATATAGCATGAAAGATTCCAAATAAAATGGAAGAATAAAAAAATTAGAGATAGAATTAATCACAAGAAAAACCTCTTGGAAAAATTATCAGAGTGAGAGAAAAAAATGCAATAAATAGCAAACAAGAGAACTCAGGAAAATGAATCAATATTATAGGATAAAAGAAACTGAAACAAAGCCTAGGAAGGGAAGGATAATATCCCAACAACTAAACTCCCAGAAATGAAAGCAGAACAACTTCAAGACCTTCCAGAGATATTAAGAAGCCCAATAAGAGAATTGAGGGAAGAAGTGAGAATGATGTTTTAGATGGAAATTGGACCCTCACAAAAGAACTCCTAGGAAAAATAGGCCTTCATTATATTAGAAAACAAAGAATTCAATAGGAAATGAAACAAATTCAGTGGAAGAAACTAGAAAGCAGCTCAGTAAAAGTAGGCTCAGTCTAACACCTTAAATAAACCTGATAGCAAACTAATCTTACATGGAAAAAATATTAAATATTAAAAGTAAAACAATAATAAAAGAGTAGAATATAAAGTTAAAAGTATCCAGATCTGTGAAGAGGAAAAATTAAACTTCTTATCTTTTTTTTAACATTAACATCTTGCTATGTTCTACTTCCCAACCTTATTTTTTGAAGTTTACTTTTTAATGCAGATATTTAACTTTACATTTATGTCTACTTAAGTTTATTATGCTGTATTAGATTATCAGTAATTTGGTCAGTCAATTAGCATTTATTAAGTGTACACTATGTACCAGGCATTCTGCAAATCACAGGGGATATGAGGAAAAGAAATAATTTTGATGTTACATCCAGAGAAATATAGTAAGTTTAAAAAGTAAGGGGAAGTAATGGCTAAAAAATTTGGTTATTTCCTTGACCATTGGACAGTGCCTTTATGACCTCAATTCATAAGTTATTCATCAGAAAATTGAAGTTCAACCACCTCAACTGCCCCTTTTCTTCTCAATATTTTAGCCTGGCAGAATTATAGTGCATGAAAAAAAACACAGCAGTTCTTTCAAAAAGTTTATTAACAAACCTAAATGGGAATCTACATAAATCACAAATATGCTCTAATTTCAAAATAGGGAATTGTGTGTATGTGTAAGAGTGTGGCATATTTGTGTGTGTGTGTGTTTGTGTATGTGTGTATGTAAGAGAGAGGGGAGAAGGAAGGAAGGAAAGAAGGGAAAGGAAGAAAGATATTAAGGGTAGAGAGAGTTATTAAGGGTAAAAGAGGGTGAAAAATCAGATATTTTCTCAGTGATCCATGTTCAAAATGCTGTTGAATTACAACAGTTGTTTGAAGTGTTATGTGGCATTCCTTTAAATGTGAAGCAGAATGTTCATGTACTTATTTCAGTGCTTTGAAAGATCTGTCATCTCAGTTACATGGGTACTAACTCTAGTCTTAATATTTCATGAACATCAGTACAATATTTCAATTGTAATCTGTTATCCCTCTTCCTAGATATATTTGTAAGAACCTCCACATTTTCCCATATAATATGTTTTTGGATGGTGTGTTTTGTTATTCACTGTGTGCAAGTATAACCTGTGATGCAGGGCCCTACAAAAATCTAGGCTTTTAATATTATGAGTTTGGTTCTGGGGAATTGTCTCCAAAGAGTCCATTTCTCTCTTTAGTTTGATTCCACTACATGGAGAACTCAAAGAAAATCTCTAATTGTACTTAAACCTGATGCCTAGCATTGTTCCACATAGTATGGGTCTATAATTCATTTGCAGTAGAGTGCTGAGGATGAATTTCTGCTCACAGAAGTAATGTCCTCAAAGCTGGGGTCCATAAGACTCTAGAAGAGTAATAACTATGTGAACCTTAAAAAGACTGGTGACTTGCCCTTACTGAAAAGGAGAAATCTGCAGAAATTGAGATGTGCCAAGGGCCCTAACTTTAGAGTTCTTGAATATTATCACACATAGCCAGGCAGAAGCAATCAGACACTTTGTCATCTTCAAAGTGTCAAAGCACTAAGTCAGCAAACATAGATGGCTGAAAGCATGCAAGGCAGCTCTACATGTGATATGCTATATATTTCATTGTTGAATGTTTGGGAAGGCATTCATTATTGTTCAGAGGAAGTATGAATCAAAAAACATCTTCACTCCAAATGTTCAGATGGACCAACTATCTGGTGGAGCCTTCCAAGCTCGTGTTGGTCTGATCAGCCACAGTTGGACACACTGTACATGTCCCTGACATAGTGGTGTCATTTTAGTCCTCTTTGAGGACAAAGGACTATAACCACCATCCAAGGGAATAATCAAGGCAGGGAGAAAGGCATGCCACAGGTAGCAAGGTAGAGCAATATTTATATGTGGGCAAACAAGTGATCTCGGTCTTTTATCATTCTTTTTGCTTTGTTCTTGAGGACTTGAAATCTGTCATTCATTTGGTGTAGCTTCAGGGTTACTAAAAGAGAGAAAAGCAAAAGATTTGTGGGGATGGTAACAAGAAGGCAGCAGATGATTAGTGAGATCAGTGGCTGCTGTTGCATCTGAAATGTTCTCTGGTAGTCAAAGGAGCTGAATGAAGAACAGAACTTGTGGTATGGAAAGAACCACTTTCTTCTTCATCATGATTTATCTCAGGTCATCCTTGGACACCTACATGGATTTAGAACTATGATTACTCTTTGTGATCTTTCCATTACCTTCAGGTACCAGTGTGATCTGGGGCATCTCTTTAGGCCCTCAGAAATGGTAAGAGTAACCCAAAGCATCAATAGGATGTAATTCAGAGAAGTGCCATATGAAATAGATAACAACAAGTTTCTTAATTTTCTTTGTACCAAAGACTATGGAATCACAGCAGACACTGCTTGTGTAACATAAAATATCAATGGCCAGTTGGAATAAAGGAAATTTCCAGGATAAGGATTCAGGATATAGACTAAAAGTGATTTTCTGATAATACTTTCAACTAAATAGAGCAACGAGTGTTTTTAATACTGTAACAACAATACCCAATTGGTATCAGTGTCCACTGTACCTTGAGGAGTATGGAGTTAGGTCATGTGTATATATACTAAATATACATATATATACACATACGGAAACATACCAAAATAGTATGTTATTGGTATAGTGAATGGACAGCTGATCTTTATGTCATGAAGAACCGAGTACAAGTCTTCTTTCCGAAACATGGAGTTAAATGACCGTGAGCATATTACTTACCCTCTTAGCATCCTAGGCAACTTGCTTACACTATAAGTTTGAGACAATATGTCCACCTGTATTGATAGAACTAGAAATCTTCATCTATGAGGTCCCTATACCAATGAATTCAGCTATTCATCCAGTCCTCTTCCCTATCCCCTATCTTATGCATGCATACATACACATATCTTTTATATAGGTTAGAGATTCCAACATATGTATTATCCCTAGAAGTGGTAAATAATAGGTAAGTATCATTCTTAGGATTCATATATCATCTAAAAGAAAGCAAGGACCGAAGTAAGGAGGATACAGATGATGTAGGTTATAATGGGGTAACAGGAAGAGAAAAGTCTTAATCACTTGGGCAGGTGTTACATAAAACTAGGTGTTATTTTGAAGGCACCTGACAACTGGGAAAGACAGTATAGAATTGTGGAAAGAGTAGTTAATCTGGATTCAAAGAATCAAAGTTGTGATCCTGAGTGATATTAACTAATTATGTGACTGGGGATATTTTCTTTTGCTTCTCAGAACCTCAATTTCCTCTGAAGAAAAAATAGGGTTAATGATTATTGAAATATCTACTTTCTAGAACTATTGCAAGGAGTATTGTTTAGATGCTAATGCACAAGCTGTTATTTTTAAGAAGGTGAGAGAGAAAAGAGAAAGAAAGGTGTACTAGGCAAGGTTGCATAGTGGGTAGTGTTAAACTTAGAGTCAGGAAGCTGAGTGGTCATTTATAATTGTTTGACTCTGAATAAGTTATTTTGTCTCCTGAAACCCTAATTTCCTTATCTGTAAAAATGGAGATAATAATAGCATCTATTTTTACAAAATTGTCATAAGTATCAAATGAGATAATACATGTATATGTCCACATGTTTGTGTACAGTACTTTGCAAACCTTAAAACACTATGTAGAAGATGGCAGAGTAAAATGGTAGTTCCTCTCACCCTCCTCTATCAACCTTTGAAAACCCAGAAAATATTACCCCAGAGGAAAAAAAAAGCCCTGGAACAGCTGAACTAGAAGAAAGACAGGGAACAGCAGTGCAGCAGCCTGGCAAACAGGTCTCCCAGTGACTCAGCAAAAATAAGGGATGTAGCATTACAAAGGGCCCCAGGCAGATAAGCACCCTGCAGCATTCATCTGAAAGGAGCTGAAGAAAGCAAGCTAAAGTCTTCCTAAAGTCCCAGCCTTGCTGATTCCAGCCCAACAACAGCTAAGCTGTCAGAACCTCCAACTGGAAACCAGGAAGAGAACCTGAAGCCCAGGTGGTAGAGCATGCAAACACCAACACCTGGACCTCTGAGTGCCTCAGTGAGGGTGGGAAAACTGGTGGAAACCAGCTCAGAAAACCACCGGGTGCCTCAGCACTCTACTGAAAAGGAATCTCCCAGTGCATTAGCAGAAACGAGGGAGACAACACTGCAAGGGGCCCCAGGCAGATAAATACCCTGCAGCACCCATGTAAAAGGAGCTGAAGAAAGCTAAAGGAAAGGAAAAGCAGGCAACCTAGAATTGCCTGAAAGTTCCATCTAGCCCAACACGAGGTAAGCTGCCAAAACTCTACACTCCAACTGCCAACATAAAAGGCCCCATCACAAAAACCAGTGACCAAGACCTAGGCTCCCAACACAAGAAGCTTGGGTTAGTGCCCTCTGTTCCCCAGCAGGAGAGCTCAATCTCTTTAAAGGCCAGGGAATAAAGAAACACCATGAGTAAAAAGAAATGTACCATAGATTCATATTAGGAGAAGAGTGAAGATCAAGACAGAAATTCTGAAGAGTACAACATTGTCAACAAACCCACATTTGCAACAACAAAAGGGAATACGAACTGGTCTGAAGCCCAAAAAGCCTTCTTAGAAGAGCTCAAGATTTTAAAAGTCTAATGAGAGAGGCAGAAAAGTCCTTAAAAAAATACAATTGGTCAACTGGAAAAAAAGTGCACTGAAGAAAACAAGTCCCTAAAAAGCACAATTGGCAAACTGGAAAAAAGTACACTGAAGAAAACAAATCCCTTAAAAATACAATTGGCCAATTGGAGAAGGAAGTACAAAAACTAATAGAAGAAAACAATCTGTAAGAGCTAGAATTGGACAAATTTAAACTAATGACTCTATAAGAGAGCAAGAATCAAACAGAAACAAAAAAAAAATGAAAAAATAGATGAAAACATAAAATACCTCATCAGTAAAACAACCGACCTATAAAGACTTCCTGAAAATCATGATGAATAAAAGAGCCTGGACAGTATCTTTCAGGAAATCATAAAGGAAACCTGCCCTGAAATCCTAGAACGAGAAGGTAAAATAACCATTGAAAGAATACACTGGTCACCACCTCAAAGAGATCCCAAATTGACAATGCCAAGGAATATAATAGCAAAATTCCAAAATTACCAGATGAAAGAGAAGGTGCTGCAAGCAGCCAGAAAGAAACAATTTAAACATCATGGAACCACAGTCAGGATTACACAGGACCTTGCAGCTTCTACATTAAAAGTCCGCAGGGCATGGAACACAATATTCTGTAGGGCAAAGGAACGTGGATTACAGCCAAGCATCAACTACCCTGCAAAAACAAGCATGATTTTTCAAGGGAGGAAATGGATATTCAATGAAATAGGGGACTTCCAAGCCTTCCTGATAAAAAGACCACAGCTCAATAAAAAATTTGACCTTCAAGTAGAAGATTCAAGAAAGACATGGAAAGGCAAATGGGACAGAAAGATACAATATGTTGTTCATAAAGGTGGAGTGTTTACGTCCCTACAAGGGTAGATGACAGTTGCATCTCTTGAGAACTCTATTGTTATTACACCATGTTAAAGAAGTATACATAAAGGGGGTGGATATTGGTTGACTTTGATGTAATGATTAAAAAAATCTAATCAAGTGGGTTAAATTGATCCAAGTAAGTGGATCAATCCGATCTTAGAAATGTACTGAGAAAGGAGGAGGCAGACAAGGGTAAATTACATTACAGGAAAAGACACAAAATCCTATTACAGCAGAGGGAAAGAAGGGAGGGGAGTGACCATTGTTTGAACCTTACTCTCATCAGATTTGGCTCAAGAAGGGAATAACATAATCAGTTAGGTATAGAAATCTAACTTGCCCTATAGACAATAGGAGAGAAAAGGGGAAAGAAAAGGGAGGGGGGATAGAAGGGAGGAAAGAAGCTGTGAGGCTAAAGAGGAAGAAGAGGGAAAGGGAGGGAGGGACTGAGGGAGGTGGTGGTCAAAAGCAAAACACTAGTGAGAATTTGTACTTACAACTTCACTAATGTGAAAATATGTTTAATAGGAAAGTAAATGTATAGCATATATCACATTGTGCACCATCTTGGGGAGGGTGGTAGGGAGGAAGGGGGAGAAAAATTTTAAACTCAAAAGCATATGGAAGTGATTGTTGATAAATCAAAATAAATTAATAAAATTTTAAAAAGTAAAAAAAAAACATTGTGTAAATTTATCTGTATGTTTGTGATTATTGTTCCTGGATCTTCAATTTTTGTCTAGGGCCACCTTTGGATTGAAGAAATTCCAATATTTTGGGAGCACTATGTCTTTGAATGCTATGCAGTCCTTGAATTTTTCCATACATTTCAGCAGCCCAGATCACTGGATCCTCTGCCCAAGGCAACTTGCCCACTCCAGATCACCTAGATCACCTAACAAAATAATAATAATACACATTTTATATAGGACACTATCATTTATATTGCTTTAAAACTGAATATAAAGGAATATGTTGAATATTCTCAGAGATCTATACAATGAAGTAGAATGAATACTAGTGAGTAGAGCAGTGAATTGAGCTGATCTACATCAACTTCTAAGTGGATGATTTAGGAAAGTCACTTATAACCCTAGTACCTACTATCCTAGTAATTCCATTCTCTATATGTAGGTTAAATATTTAGGCCCAATTTTCAGGGTTTTCACTTAGAAGTACTCTATCAAAATGTATTAGACATTGTCTATAAGAACATTATAGCTTCCTAGGAGAATGAAGCAAGAAAGTAATTTTGAAATATAGCGATATTTCAACTGACATATTGGCAATCACAATATTTATTTGTATAATTTTCCCATTACATACTTTTCTTTCTTTCTTCATGCATTACCCCTACTTAAAAATTAGCCTACTAAGAAAACTCATTTTTTTTTAAATGTCCATAGAATAAGTCAAATCCATCTTTCATTTTCTGGCCTTTCAAAAATTTAAAGATACAATATTCTAACTTAATTTTCTTCAGACATTGAAGAAGACACCAAAAACGTTAGTCCACAATGATAATTTCATCCAAGTTCAGCATTTTATAAATTGGGAAATTGAGGCCCCCAAAATTAAAGTGACTGTCTATGATTTTATATTAAGCTCATGATAGGCCCAATAAATTTTCAAACTACACTGCTCTAGGACCACTGAGGCTAATTCTGAATAGGAACAAGTTTTCTCAGCTAATCATGTGCTAATGAATTCAGTACATTCTCTTTACATATTTTAATATATTTTATTTCTTATTCAGTACAAAAATAGTATTCCTGGTTCACATCAACATATATAAGGCTTTTCAGTGTAAAACTTTGGAGTTTTGGAGTCACTAGTAAATCTCTCCTTACTGTAGCTACAAGATTTTGCAGCAATCAGAATCGGTTTTGAGATGTAATAGGAACTTTGAGTGCTTGGGGGAAAAAAAACTACATACTATCACATGTAACTGTATTGATGGATAACTGTAAAAATTGGGAAATTTTCCTAACTGAGCTAAAATTTTCTCCTATGTAATTTCCAACTACTGTCCCTAATCGTCACCTTTGGAGTTACCAAGAATCAATCAATTAATTAAAAAAAAATAAATGCCTACGGAATATGTCAGAACCATCTTTCACATACTGACCTTTCCATTATCTAGAGATAGTATGTTCTTATTTAATCTTCTTTAGACACATCATGACCTTTAAGTAGTCCTCAGATGACATAGTTTTGAGTTTTCTGACCATTCTAGGTGTTTAGCTATTTAAACCCTAGTTTATGAATACCATTCCTAAACTGTACAGTTAAAGAAATATGTTAAAAAAAAAAACTCTTGAAAACACTGGTGGTATAGGAATTCCCTTCCATTTCTCTTCCAGAGAAAAGCAAGGTAGGTTCTATTGGTGAAATAAATATATTAAAACATGAACCACAGTCCATATTCATTTCAAAGAGTGATTTGTTTTCCTATGGATTTTATTTTCTTTTACAATTAAAAAAAAATCATTCTTTAATACATCTCTCACTTCCCTGAAATCTACCTCTAAATCCATTCTGAAAAGTAGTCTCTGATACAAAAAAAGCAACTAACATGATGTGTTAAATAAGCATCCATTGATCACCTCCTATCTAGCAAGAGGATATTCACTCCCACATTAGAAATCTGTTGTAAATATTAATCATTGCTTTCATGTAAATTATGTTAATTTTTCATTTTAATTATTGTATGTATTTTTTCTCCTGGTTATGCTTTCTTTGCTCTATATTTTTCTATATGTCTTAACATATTTACTTTTTTCCTGAATTCTTCCTTTCCCTTATTTCTATAGGAACAGCAATATCCTATTACATTCATATATAAAATGTCTTTAACCATTATGATTCTGATAAAAGTTTTAGACTAATCAATATCATTAGTCTCTACTTAGTCTCTGTTTTTAGGATCTTACAAATTTCTAGGTACTAATTAAAAGGAAAAATGATATGACCACCTTTTAAAAACTGAATTTTTAGCAATAGGACATATATTACAAAAAATGCATATTTAAAACTCCTTGAAAAGCTCTTTACAAATAGGGTAATAAACTGCCAAGTCTACATGCTAGGATCATCTCTGGAAGATTAATCAACTAATCACAAAGGTAATTAAATATTAGTGGTTACATGACCTATCAGGGTAAGTTTCCATTTAAATAACAATAAATGGTATTCAAAGGAGACTTTGAATACCTAATAATTTACAAAACAATTTGGCTATGGAATAGGCATATCAAATAGGTTATGGAATTGATGAGGTTTGGGGTTGCTTGGCACCCTGAAATGTCAGGGTACAGAGCTGTGTCTGCCTGGAATGAATTCACTCGCTCAAACAGTCTTCCAGTCAAGTGACAAGGTTTATTGTAAAGCCCATAGAAGCTGGCAGGGTTCCTTGTGAACCAGCAAGTTAAAGGGGGTGAGGCTAATGCTTATATACAAAAAGGACAGTGAAAGGATCTGGATGGGATTAAGGAGTGGTAAGTAGTCTGGGGTGGGCCAAGAGAACAATGAGAGGATGTCAAGTAAGCTATTTAGGTGATATAGGTGGTCTAGAATGGGTTAGTTGCCTTAGGCATAGGATCCAGTGATCTGGGCTGCTGAAATGTATGGGAAAATTCAGGGACTGCATTGCACTCAAAGACATAGTATTTTCCTTTTAGGGGTCCGGGTCCCATCACCTCATCAAAATGGGACTCAGATTCTATTTAATTCAACAAGCATGCATTGACTCCTACTATAGGCAACACACTTGGGGGATATAGACATAAAGCAAACAACCAAGCAATAATAATATTTAAAAAAAAAAAACCTTCCTGCCTTCCAGAAGTTTACATTTGGGGCCCACAACATTTGCCCAGAAAAGTAAATAAAATTTCTCCTGAAGCCAGAAAATATTCTGTGGGGTAAACTTTCATTTAGGGATTGACACCTTAGCTGAGCTTTGAAAAGTGCCTACACAGGCATATTTCAAAGGATGGATAAATGACTTAAATTAGTTTGCCATGTGATAACAACATATGTGGTAGCAATAATGTGAGCCTTCTGAAATAGGATGGACTTTTTTACACTCAGCTCAGGTTTATTTCCCAAATTTTGGTTCAAGCTGAATGTTTATTATGTCTATAGTTTTCAAGACTATGGACAACAGATGTGCACAAAGATTGACTAAGAAAAAGAAAATAGGGAAATAGAAATCAATGGAGTAAGAATGAGTTATTTAAAGAAGACAAAGTTCTTTGGTTTCTCTTATGCATGTTTATATCATAGGATCATAAACTTAGGGTTAAAGGTACCTTGTAGGTCGGTTCAATCAACTCATATTACAGATCAAGAAACTGAAGCCCAGAAAGATTAAATTATTCCATGTAAGTTATATAATTATTGATGACAGTAACTCAAGAAGTTTGTGAATAAATGAATGAATAAACAAAAATCATTTATTAAGTAGTTACTATGGGCCCAACACTGTGCTAAGTGTGGGGAATGAAAATACAAGTGAATAAGGCAGTCCCTACTATCATGGAACTTTCATTATAGTGGTGGGAGACAGTATATTTTGAGGAAGTAGAGTTGGAAAGAAGAAGGTATTCAGAAAGGTCAAGAAACATAGCAATATATCTTGGGATTTACAGGCTAGATTAATTTCTTAGGGACCATGCCTTAAATTTAAATCACTCTGGCACTCGCTGATTGGCCAACAATAGATCCCAGATCAAACCCTACTTGTTCATTGGGCCCTGACTCAGAGTGAATGTCAGTAGGAATTATTTCTGTTTTAGCCAAAAACTCTGAGGACTTTCCTCTACTAGTTTAAGATTTTTTTTTCCTGGACTAGGTTAAAGAGGCCATTCTTAGCCTCACTTTTTTTTTATCTAGTCTTAATCATTGAATGGGTGCTACCTCAGTCAAACTGAGAACTTCTAAAGACCTTACCTTTAAAAGACCAAGGTCTTCCACCTCATCTGGGGCCATTAATGGTCATCTTGATGTGTATCTGACAATTGGACCCAGTTGCTTCAGAGATGAAAGTGAGGCTGGTGATTTTGCAGAGCCCTCCTTAGATTAAATCCAATTCACTTGCATGTCATGGCATCATCTTCATGATGTCATGGTCCTCTTCAAGGAAAACAAAGGACAAACAACAACAACAGAGTCCAGTAAAGAGCCAGAAACAGGCCAGAGTAGCTACTGCATAGTTTAGACATGGTCAGCAAGTGGCATGGTAACTGTGTTTTGGGCAAGATAAAGAGATAGCCAACATATCAGCACCTTAATACCAGAGGCAGGAATCTAATTGCCAGTGGGAGTGCTGGTGTTAAGGCAGAATTCTCTTGTTTTGCCCATGTTTGGATCTGGGTGACAGTTCTGGGTGATGGTCCTGGAACCAAGAGGTATGCTGGCATAGTGGAGCTGATAGTGATGGTAGAGAGGAAATCCTCCTCACAGTTCCAAGGCAGAAAAGAGTGTTTGTGGTCACTCACAGGCCAGAATACAGGCCAGGAAAGGAGTAAACACCTTCCCTTTGATCTTACCACCTTGGAAAAACTGAAAATTTACAGGTCCCTAGAAGTATCTCTGAAAACAGCTGCAGAAAACCCCTGAATCTTGGGACAGTATATTCTCTATACTGGAAGCAAATCACATAATTGGCTGGGATCATAAGTAACAAAGGCACAAAAAAGTCAGCATCTTTCTTTGGTGACAAAGAAGATGAAAACATACAACCAGAAGAAGAAAACAAAGTCAAAGATCCTACATCCAAAGCCTCCAAGAAAAAATATGAATTGGTCCCAGGCCACAGAAGAGCTCAAAAAGGATTTTGAGAACCAAGTAAGAGGAGAGGAAAAACTGGGAAGAGAATTGAGAGTGATGTAAGAAAGTCATGAAAAATAAGTCAATAGCTTGATAAAGGAGACCCAAAAAGATACTGAGGAAAATAACACCTTAAAAAAATAGCATAACCCAAATGTCAAAAGTGGTCCAAAAAGTCAGTGAGGAGAAGAAAGCCTTAAAAACAAAACAGGCCAAATGGAAAAGGAAGCCCAAATGCTTACTGAAGAAAATACTTCCTTAAAAATTAGAATGGATCAATTGGAGGCTAATGACTTTATAAGAAATCAAGGCATTGTAAAACAAATCCAAAAGAATGTGAAATATCTCATTGGAAAAACAATTGACCTGGAAAATAGATCCAGGAGAGAATAATTTAAAAATTATTGGACTCTCTGAAAGCCATGATCTAAAAAGAACCCTAGACATCATCTTTCAAGAAATTATAAAGGAAACCTGCCCTGATATTTTACAACCAGAGAGCAAAATAGAAATTGAAAGAATCTACCAATCACCTCCTGAAAGAGATCCCCAAAGGAAAACTCCTAGGAATATCGTAGCTAAATTTCAGAGTTCCCAGGTGAAAGACAAAGCATTGCAAGCAGCCAGAAAGAAACAATTCAAGTATCGTGAAAACACAATCAGGATAACATAAGATTTAGCAGCTTCTATGTTAAGGGACCAGAGGGCATGGAATGTAATATTCTGGAGGGCAAAGGATATAGGTATACAACCAAGAATCACCCACCGAGTAAAACTGAGTACAGTCCTTCAGGGGAAAAAAATGGACATTCAATGAAATAGAGAACTTTCAAACATTCTTGATGAAAAGACCAGAGCTGAATGGAAAATTTGACCTTCAAATACAAGACTCAAGTGAAACATGAAAAGGTAAACAGGAAAGAGAAATCATAAGGGATTTATTAGGGTTGAACTATTTACATTCCTACATGGAAAGATGATATTTGTAACTCATGAGACTTTTGTCAGCATTAGGGTAGTTGGAGGGAAAAAAATTATATGTAGATAGATAGATAGATAGATAGATAGATAGATAGATAGATAGATATAGGGCACAGGGTGAGTTGAAGATGAAGGGGTGATATCTGGAAAATAAAATTAAGGGGTCAGAAAGGATTATACTGAGAGAAGGAGAAAGGGAGAGGTAGAATGGGGTAAATTATCTCATAAAACAGACAAGAAAAGGCTTTAACATTGGAGGGGAAACAGGGGAAGGTGAGAGGGAATGGATGAATCTTATTCTCATTGGATTTGGCTTAAGGAGAGAATAACATATGCACTCAATTGGGTATGGAAATCTATCTTACCCTACAGGAAAATATAAGGGAAAAAGGGACAAGAGAGCAAGAGGATGTTAGAGGGGAGGGCAGATTGCGAGAGGGGGTAATTAGAAGCAAACTTTTCAAAGGGGGGACAGGGTCAAAAGAGAGAATAGAATAAATAGGGGGTGGGATAGCATGAAGGGAAATATACTTAGTTTTTTTACAAACTGACTACTATGGAAGTGTTTTGCATGACTACACATGTATAACCTGTATTGAGTTGCTTGCCTTCTCCCAAATGGAGGCAAAGTTTCCAAACTTCCTCTCCCCTTTCTACCTGGTATTTTTTTTTTTAGTGAAAGAACATACGTTGACATATACTCCCAATTTAAAGCATAAATTAGAAGCAAGCTGTTTCCTGATTATTATAGGTGAATGAATATAGCATAATGAATAGATTGCCCAGATTTTGATCAGCAAGGTCTGATTTAAAATCGTATTTCTGAAACCATGTGACCATGGGCAAGTCATTTAATCTCTCTGATTCTCAATTCCCTAATCTGTAAAATAGGGATCCAATAATCAGAAGAATGTATCAAGTGACTATTATATGCCAATTCTATACCAGGGTCAGGACACCTGGCATGCCTACCTCATGAAGCTCAAGTGA
The DNA here is from genome assembly GCF_003287225.1 of Phascolarctos cinereus. Taxonomy (NCBI): domain Eukaryota; kingdom Metazoa; phylum Chordata; class Mammalia; order Diprotodontia; family Phascolarctidae; genus Phascolarctos; species Phascolarctos cinereus. Next base: position 138,374,966 of record NW_027555514.1, read on the forward strand.
AATAATGAAATAATGTATGTGAAGCATTTTGTAAATGTTAAAGTCCTATGTAGATGCTGTTGATTATTATACTCATCATTCTTATCAGAAAACTATATGTACTCAACTCCTAAGTCAAGAAAAAAGTCTTATAGAAAGCTCAAATGATTTTACTTTAATTATTAGAATAACAAATCAAAAGCCAACTTAATATCCAGAATGCACATTTTTTTAATCTGGTCTAAACTTTATACTAAGTAATAAAACTGTCTTTTAATTTCACTAAAGGCTATAACTCTTTCCCAGTAATACCTAAAGTGAAGTGACATTAACAATAAAGAGTGATGTGAAGCCTGCTGTTATTACAGAGCACACTAGGACATCTGTCATGGCTGTAATCTCATTCACCTAGAGTAATTGAGGAGAAAGGTTAACTTGATTCCTATTAGAGTTGGATATTATAGGACAATATCTGGATCATCCGTGAGTCCTTGTGACATCAGGGAATTCACAAAGAAAAGTATAAGGATAATCACTTAAATCCAGCATGTGAAATGAATTTTTTAAATAATACATTAAAAGAAAACCATTTACTAAGCACTTATTTGCACCCTCTTGTGAAAAGTACTAGGGATATTCAAGATAAAAATGAAGACAGTTTCTGTCTCCCAAATGGCCAAATGGGAGGGGATACCTTTAAGGGAATAGTCATAATAAAGAGGTGTGTACAGCTAAAAGACTGGCAAGTGCAGACAAGGGGGAGTGTATTGATACATCTTCTAGATCATAAATGTCAGTATAGTTCATTTTGGTTCTATTGCTAAAAGAAAGATGAGGGAGGGAGCAGGCCTCAAGGGAACTCTAATATTCTAGAGATTTATAAAACCAGTACAGTGTTTTCCAGAATTAGAAACATCTAGAGGTTCTTATCAACTTTGGGGAATCTATCTTCTATCTAAATTCCTGCACAGAACATCTTCCATGACAATGAGGATCATTTTTTAATGACCATACCGTTGACCCCCACGGTTATTTCACATTATTATAAAAATATTTTATGAAAATGCTCAACATACACATTGTCAGCACCATTTCTCATACAAATGCCATTGATGCAAACAGTTCCTACAAAAAGATAGCTGGAAAGATCCAAGGAACTGCCTCATCCAGATGCAGATTACTTACATTAAAAAAACAAACATGATTAAAATGAAATAACAAAATATCCCCCCTCCAGAAATAAAATGAGAAACCAAATGAATTTACATTGAAAAATATTAATGAAACTGAGATAGAATGGTGTGTATGTTCATAGGTGGGGGGAAGTATCTTACATACTTGAATTGGGCAGGTCCAAAGAATGATGATGTTACAATTCTTGATTCAAAGCCTTTGAGACAAATGTTTGTTGGTCTCAGAAAAAAAAATGTTGTTTGGGCATTGCTTCTAGTACATGCTGGACTGTCCCACAACTCTCAATCTTAGACAACTTCTCTACTATACTAAATCAGTTCTTTCTATCAACCTTAGACTGATCCTTTTCACTCCCATGCCTATTCTAATACCACATACTTCCAATGTGGGTGGATTATAAGATTTAAAGCTGGAAGGGACGTTTAAAATTATCTGTTTCAATTTCCTCATAAAATGAGGAAATAGAGAAGGAAACATGTTTTCAAGTTACAAATTTTGACTTGGGATCTTGGGCAAATTAATTGGCCTTTCAATGCTCTAGGCAACTCTCTAAGAGTCTAAGTTACAGAGAAAGTGACACTCTACATAGGTAGAGGTAGTTTCCTAATCTAGCAGTGCCATATACCAATGAAATCACAGGCTCAGTCCTTACCATCTATCACATAAAACTCCTTAGTTTATAATAAACATATCATCTATATCTCTGCTGCTTTAACATTAATTTTGCTGGGGTTTATGAAAAACTATGAATTTTGAAAATGATCTTGACACATATAGTAGTGAAGAAGATCAAAGAATCATGGGGACATTCTTAAACAGTCTGAGGAATTGAGCTCTTCTTATTTTTAGACATTCAGATGAATTCTATCTTGGAGCTACTTAAAGAGACAAGACGTGCATTCATATATATAGATATGTGTATCTATACATATATACACATACATATATACATATGCACATATGTGTATACACATAAATACACATATGAATGAAATATAGGTAAATATGTTATACATGTTACATATGAGTGTGTGTATAAATATATACATATATACATACACACATATATATATTTTATGTATACACACAAACACACACATACATATTCTCTTTAAAATGGGATAAAAATGTAGCCAAAGGGATAAGAATTACCAAATCTACTTTTCTCATGAACTGGACACATCTTTTTCTTTCTTTCTTTCTTTCTTTCTTTCTTTCTTTCTTTCTTTCTTTCTTTCTTTCTTTCTTTCTTTCTTTCTTTCTTTTTAAATAAAAATTTATTTATTTTTAGTTTTCAACATTCACTTTCACAAGTTTTTGAGTTCCCAATTTTCACCCCATCTCACCCCTCCCCCAACACCAAGATGGCATGCATTCTGAATATCCCTTCCCCTAGTCTGTACTCTCTTCTATCTCTTCTCCACCCCCTTCTCTTATTCCCTTCCCTTCTATTTTCCTGTAGGACAGGATAGACTTCTTTACCCCATTTCCTGTATTTCTTACTCCCCAGTAGCATGTGAAAACATTTTTTTAAACATATGTTTTTAAAAATTTAGGTTTCAGATTTTCTCTCTTCCTCCCCCTCCACCCACCTCGCTGAAAAGGCAAGCAACTCCACATAGGTTGTACATGTGCAGTTATGCAAAACAATTCCACAGTAGACATGTTGTGAAAAACTAACTCTATTTCCCTTAATCTTATCCTGGCCTCCCATTTATTCTATTCTTTCTTTTGACCCTGTCCCTCCTCAGAAGTATTTACTCCTGATTACCCCCTTTCCCAATCTGCCCTCCTCTCTATCATCCCCCTGCTCTCTTGTCCCCTTCTCCCCCTATTTTCCTGTAGGGTAAGACAGATTTCCATACCCAATTGAATGTATATGTTATTCCCTCCTTAAGCCAAATCCTATGAGAATAAGATTCACTCATTCCCTCTCACCTTCCCCCACTTCCCCTTCACTGTAAGAGACTTTTCTTTTCTGTTTTTTTTTTGTGAGATAATTTAACCCATTCTACCTCTCCCTTTCTTCTCGGAGTATCATCCTCTTTCATCCCTTAATTTTATTCTCCAGATATGACCCCTTAATCTTCAGCTCACCCTGTGCCTCTATCTATCTCTCTATCTATACATACATACAATTTTTTTCCTCAACTACCCTAATACTGACAAAGTTCTCATGAGTTATAAATATCATCTTTCCATGCAGGAATGTAAACAGTTCAATCTTAATAAGTCTTTTATGATTTCTCTTTCCTGTTTACTTCTTCATGTTCCACTTGAGTCCTGTACTGGACAATCAAATTTTCTATTCAGCTCTGGTCTTTTCATCAAGAATCCTTGAAAGTCCTCTATTTCACTGAATGACCATTTTTTCCCCTGAAGGATTATACTCAGTTTTTCTGGGTAGGTGATTCTTGGTTGTAATCCTACCTCCTTTGCTCTGCGGAATATTATATTCCATGCCCTGCGGTCCTTTAATGTAGAAGCTGTGGATTCTTTCAATTTCTATTTTGCCCTCTGGTTCTAATATATCAGGGTAGTTTTCCTTGTTAATTCCTTGAAAGATGATGTCTAGGCTCTTTTTTTGATCATGCCTTTCAGATAGTCCAATAATTTTTTAAATTCTCTCTCCTGGATCTATTTTCCAGGTCAGTTGTTTTTCCAATGAGATATTTCACATTGTTTTCTAAGTTTTCATTCTTTTGGATTTGTTTTACAGGGTCTTGATTTCTCATGAAGTCACTATCTTCCAATTGTTGTATTCTAATTTTTAAGGAAGTATTTCTTCAGTAATCTTTTGGACTTCCCTTTCCATTTGGCCAATTTTTCTTTTTAGGGCATTTTTCTCCTCATTGGCTTTTTGTACCTCTTTTGACATTTGGGTTAGGCTATTTTTTAAGGTGCTGTTTTCTTCTGTATTTTTTTGGATCTCCTTTAGCAAGCTGTTGACTTGTTTTTCATGATTTTCTTGCATCACTCTCATTTCTCTTCCCAGTTTTTCCTCTGCTTCCCTTACTTGCTTCTCAAAATCCCTTTTGAGCTCTCCTAAGGCCTGGGACTGAGTCATATTTTTCTTGGAGGCTTTGGATGCAGGAGCTTTGACTTTGTTGTCTTCTTCTGGTTGTATATTTTCATCTTCTTTGTCACCAAAGTAAGATAATAAAGTGTGACTCTTTTTGCGCTGCTTGCTCATGATCCCAGCCAATTACTTGAGCTTTAAACTCTTTGTTAAGGTAAGAGTCTGCTTCCAATGTGGAGAATGTACTGTCCCAAGCTTCGGAGGTTTGTACAGCTGTTTTCAGAGATATTTGTAGGGATCTGTAAATTTTCAGTTCTTCCAAGGTGGTATGATAATGGACAAGGTGTTTATTCCTTTCCTGACCTGTGACCACAAGTATTCCTTTCTGTCTTGTAACTGTGAGGAGGGTTTTTTCTGCACAGCCACTACAAGCTCCACCATGCCAGCATTCCTCCTCAGGCCAGCACTGTGGCCCAGAACTGCGACCCAGATCCAAACAAGGGCAAAGCAAGAGATTTCTGCCTCAACACTGGCAAAGAGATCCCTGCAATCCTTCTCTGATCAGCCACTGGATTCCCCCTCAGGCTGAGGGCCCGAAGTTCAGGAGGCAGCTGCCCCCCCACCCCAGGGCCTAGCTCTTGGGGAATGGAGCTGAGATCCTGCCTTCCTTCCTCAGCACGGACAGAAACAGACTTTTCCCACTGACCTTCTAAGTTGTCTTTGGCATTGGTGGATTGAGGAGTCTGGAAACCTCCACAGCTGCCTGTGATTCAGTCCTCTGAGGCCTGTTCCAGGTTCACTGTGGCCTGCATGTCCATGCTGCACTCCCAGCCTGGCGTGATACACCTTTCTGATCATTCATCCAGGTTGTCTTGGGTTGGAAATTTGTTTCACTCTGTCTTTTTGTGGGTTCTGCTGCTTCAGAATTTGTTTAGAGCCATTTTTTTTATGAGTATTTGGAAGGGTTTGGGGGAGAGTTCAAGGAAGTCACTGCTTTTGCTCCACCATCTTGGCTCCGCCTGACATTCCTTTTTCTTAAAGCTACTTTTCAGTCATATACTAGACACTTAGATATCAAAATTTTTCAAGTGAACTTCACATCCATTTTTGTTGCAAATATGATTTTTTAACTAGATATCATTTTATTGATATAAGGAAGTCTTGATGAGAAAAATGGCTCTAAGCATGAGATTCTAACCTTCTCTGTAACGTCTATTTTGTCTCAGAGAACTGCCTGGGAAAACCAACAGGTTACATAAATTACTCAGGTTCTACTAGACAGTATTATAAGAGGTAGGAAGGACTTGTATTCTTATCTTTGCCCCTAAGGTTGATTCTCTGTCCAGTAACATGATTCCTCTTGGACAATTTGTTGTTTAATTTAAATTTACCTCTCAATGACCTTTAATACTGGGTATTAGGAATCCATGTTTCTATTTAATAGTTTTTGTTGGTCCATGTCTGGTGCACAAATTCTGATGCACACCTTTTCCTGATTCTAATTTTACCTGATTGTTAGCGAGCTCTCATGTCTTTTTTTTTTTATGAATAATGTTTGATATTAGTTCATGTTCCAAATTCTTCAGTAATAAAATTAAAATTTAGATAATAATAATTTGGATCTGTTATAAGACTATTGAATATTCAAAGACAGAACTAAGGATTCCATCTTTTTGGTAGAAAAATGTCTATAGTAGCAGTAACATGGACTTGTGTTACTCTTAATCAGATTTGTATTATTCTCCCACGTAATTTGTTTGTTATTGGCCTGAATGGAATCATTTTGAGTCACCACCATGCCTATTGTTCAATGTGCTTGCTTACAGCTTGATAAAGTCTCTAAAGATTTTCTCTGCTGCTTTATTTCCAGCAACTTAATAAAAAGGTCAGCTCTGTCAGCTTTATGGTGTTTCTCTTCTACATTCCTTTGTATTTTTTCAGTTTGTATTTTGCATCAAGGAAATTGCCTTTTCTATAGCACGTTAAGAGATTTATAAATGAACACAGAGTTGGAGAAGGAATAATGAGACATGGTAAGAAAAATAAAATCAATGTCTAAGATCTGGCTGCTGGAAACAGTATACATTACTGGAACAGGGTTTCTCTAAGGACCTCACAGAATCAATCCATTGAGGTATAAGTGACCAAAAAACACAATAATTTGTTAATTTGGCTCATATATGTGACATCCCAAGTGTCATGTGTCCTAATGAATTAAACAATCTGATTAATCACATACCTGTATAGAACTTTAATCATAATTTTTCTAGAAAATGAATATGATTGGGTAGAGAAGGGAGAAGGACTGAAAAAGATTATTTGTAAGGCCCCTTACAGATTTTTTTAATATGAGCAATTCACAAATTTTACATCTAATATCTATAAAATATTTCCTTATCACAGGGAATAAAGAGGTTAAGAAGTATGGTTTTCTTTACCAGCTGCTATTGCTTTCTACCTCACCCTTATTCTAGAGTTTCAAGAGCTGAAACGTTATAGGGAAAAAAAAGCAATCATTCCTATGTTTAAATTCAACAAAGAAAGTATCATTGTCATAGACAAAACATCAGTAAAAATTCATACATCTATCCTTTCAAGAAATTTACCATCAATAGAGGATTCTGGGAAGATGGTTGAATAAGGCAGGAAATTACCTGGCTCTCCCAAATTCCACCACAAATAATTTAAAATAATGTCTCAAAGTGAACTTCAGAGTGGCAGAAATAATTAAAAGTCAGGGCAAAGTAGTAGTCCAGCCTAAGACAACTTGAATGAGTAACATTAGGAAAGCCGTGATCTCCAGAGGTGGCAGTGGTCTGTCCCAATTGAAGTGCAGATACCTCTAGGCAAATACTCACCAAATAAACAAACAACAAACTCTGGGTGGAGCTCTGCAGTTGCAGCCTTGGCTTCTGGAACTTTCTCCCTATGGGCAGTGCGCAGGCCAGAGGGCTGCTCAGTAAAGCACTGCTGGGCCCTTGCTGGTGCAGGACTCCTGACCCAGGTGACCTAACCAGACCCAGTCACAGGCTACTGGGGGAGGAGGAGCATGCACCGGTCAGTGAGTGGAGTGGCAGAGGGGTGGAGTCTTGCTAGCAGTGGGCATTCCCAAGAAAGGGAGTCCCTGGTTTCACTTTCAGGGTAGAGGCATCAACTGAAGCTTGTAGCCAAGGGAGGGACAGCAGGAAGTAAGAGCATTTGTGCTGACCTGGAGCTGGGGCCCCAGGTTGGTTTGGCCTCAGGCGAAGAGAAGAGTACCTCAGGTCAGGCCCCCCAGATAAAGCTCAGAAAAACCTGAAGCCTGTATCTTGAAGTCACTCAGTATCACTCCTTGAGAGACTATGGGACCAGAGCAGGACTCTAACATAAAGTTAACAACAATTTTACAAATGAAATGACATATCCAAAGCTACATGGATACTTAGAGAAGGCTTAGATCTGAACCATGATTTTTCTGGTTCTAAATTCAGGAACTTTCTTATTCCTTTGTACCATTCTTTTGAATGAACTATTATCATATCACGATCATCTGTTTCATATCTCAGTCTTAAGAGCAGAAAGGCAAAAATTAAGTCATGAAAGGATGGTGTTAAAGAGACATATGCAGGGGCTAGCCATCTTATGTCTCACTAGGCTTCAATCCAGGATTCTCCAATATTTCCCAGACACCTTTGCTTCTTCTCCCCCTTTAATTTCCTTATATGTATTGTCTTTCTCCATTTGAATGTAAGCTCCTTGAGGGCAAGAATTGCATTGTTTTTACCTTACATTTGTATTCCAAACCCTAGCATAGTACCTGGCATTCAGTATGCTTTTAGTTGAGTAAATGCTTGTTGACTGACAGCTAGGATGGAGTTAATGAAAGTGAGTGGTAGAGACTTCATCAATAGTTGAGCAAAAGCAACTTAGAGGTCAGATTCCACAACCCTAACCAGGAATAAATGAGGTTAGCCTGAAAGAATCTCAGTTACTAGTGCAATAGGAAAATTAACAACAACAGCAAATTGTGCTGAGCTGCAGAAGAGAGAGAGGGAGGAAAGCCATTGGTTTACACTCACTGAGAAGCATTAAACTCAAGCTGAAGACACTGATTTTACACATCTTTTCAGACTGAGGGAAGTTAAAAGAAAATATCTGTTCTTCCCCCAATTACTCCTCCAGGTTAATCTTCATATTCTGCTTGCTTTTTTATCTATACTTTCCCAATAACCCGAATTATGCCTCAACCATAAAATGACCAGGGAATACTTAAAGGTAACCATACATTAAGACTGTGGCAGAGTGGAGCACTTTCAGATACCAAGGGCACAGGGACCTTGACCCAAAGGATCAAAGGCCCTTCTTGACTAAGACCCTAAACACAGATTAGGAGAGCAGTGACCACAAGTCTCCCTGGATTATGCCACTTTGGAAGCACCAAAAACTTCCGGAATCTCAAACCAGTTCTGGAAACTGTAGTTCAAAACAGCCTGAAGCTTAGGAAATCCCGCTTCTAGCAACCTCCAAACAGAGATGAGTAGAAAATTTGACTTTCACATACGAGACTCAAGAAAAACATAAAAAGGTAAAAGATATCATAAGAGATTCAACGAGGTTAAATTCTTTACATATCTATATGGGGAAATGATACAGGTAACTTCTAAGAACTTTATCATTATTAGGGCAGCTACATAGAGAGCATATTAATAACATGATTATTTTGAGATGATAAAAAAAATAGATGGGCAAGAAAGAGAAATAAATAATAGAGAAAAAATGGAGTGGATTCATTTTTACCACTTCTTCTTACGTTGTTAAAGAATATTACTCTCCATGGACTTTCACATTGGTTTTGGGGAATAGTTTCCAAGAACTCACACTCTGAGGAGAGAAGGTGTTGCATTATGAATAAAATGCCTCTCATAGCTCCATCTTTCAGATAAGCATCTGTAGCTTACTCTTCCTCTGCTCTGCTTCTCACAGATTCATAGAATCCTTGGCAAAGGCCCAGAGTTTTCCTTGCCATTGTTGCTTCATTGCCTTTCCAGAGCCATCATCTTTTGAAATTTCATCCTCCATTCTTACTCCCTGCCTCCAAAACTGCTGTTCATTTCTTCTTTGCCAAACTTTAGCTAGTGAAATCTGCTGGAGCTAACAATTCCTGTTGTGGGTAATTCTTCTTCTCATGTGTGAGGGAAGGAGAGAAGGGAAATAATATTTTCTCTCTCTTTCTCTCTCTCTCTTCCTCTCCCTCTCTCTTTATTATACTGAACTGAGGCCAAAACATCTTGGAGGCTAATCAACACATTTTCAGCTTTTTTATTTTAAAGAAAAATATACCACACAGATGTGATGTGTTTAAAAATTGGTCAGGCAGGGGTCATGACCTTTTTTCTACTTGTCTTCCCTCATAGAATGGACCCCAATACTTATTCTCATCTTTTTCCTTGTAAATCAATTTCTTTCATCTTTCTATTGCTCCAAATTAAGGCTGTACATCAGTCCCATCATAATCTACAATTCCTAATAAATTTTTATGATTCTTCAAAAAAGATCATGTATTTCTTGATTTTTCTCCACACCTCTTGTTATAGAACATTTCAAATAAGAAAAATTGTCTTAAGGTTGGATAAACCCAAAGGAAGTACCCAATAACACAGGAGACAGAAGAGAGAGTTGGCAACTTTTTACTCTATATTGCTTCTGTGGTTCCATATAATGATGACGATAATGATAAATGTAGAATCTATGTAGCACTATAAGTTCTATGAGGTATTTTATATGTGTTGCCTTATTTGAGCTGGGTGCTGTTGTTATCCCCATTTTCTACTTAAGGAAACTATGACTAACAGTTAAATGACTTTCCCAGAGTCACATAGCTAGGAAATATCTGAGGCAGAACTTAAATCCATGTGTTCTTGAATCCAGGTCCAGTGCTCTATGCACTGCCCCACTTATGTTCCTCCTTATATTTATATATTTTCCAAGGTTTATAAAGTTATACAATCTCTACTCGAAATAACTTTGTAAAGTACCATTTACTGTTGATAATACTGTTAGTATTATTACTGTTTTATAGATAAGAAGACTGAAGCCCAGGTAGGTTAGGCCAAAGGCATAAGCCTAAGTAAAAAAGGGGGTATTTGAACTCAGGTCATCTTTCTCTAAAGTATACCACACTGCCTTCCCATTAACATATTGCATGGAAATTATTTTAAAAGAATGAGAAAAAAAATTGAAGTGTATTTTGAAAAATGCCAATTTGGCAGAGAAAATGCAAGCTGAGAAGTAAATTAATTCTTCTATAAAATAAATAATCATCCTACCATTTATTTATGGGGGATTTTGTGTTGTTTTGTTTTTAAATTTAGTGTTTCCTTTCTGCATGTGGGTAGAAAGTCTTTCCTTTTTGTGTCCATATGAGTTTTAAGTGAATTGAGAAAAAAGTAGAATCATTCTTTTTATTTATAATTCAGTTAAGCCTGGTGAGTAATAAATTGATGCCGTGCAATCTCAACTGGGTCCTCATTGATTGATACATGTTAATACTTTTTATCTTCTTTTATTGACTCTCTATCCATTCACCTTAGTATCTGTTCCAAACCTTCTCTGCTTTCCTCAAGAAACCTCTACTTTTCTGTTCAACACTCCACCCCCACCACCTCAAAAGAGGGCTTTGCCAAATACTTCACTAAAAATTTGTTGAGATATTTCATGGTGACCTTCCTCTTTTTCCCAACTAAAACCTTTAAATCATCATCCCAATATCACATTACACTTTCCCTTTTCTATGGAGGATGAAGTAGATCTTCTCTTTGCAAATATCAAAACAGCTGATTGTTTCCTTGATCAATTCCCTTTCTCTCCTCCAGATGATTACCCCCTGAAACATCTCCTCTATCCTTATCTGCTGACTACTTCCCTATAACTTACAAATGCTCCCAGAGTAACCTGATCCTGGAAAAAAAAGAAAACAAACAAAATTTCTATCATATTATCACTTTAAAATCCCGTTCTGTATTTTTGCTTCCTCTCATTGATAAATCCTTAATGGGAAAAAAGTTGTTACCATCAGCTCCTGTTTTCTCACTTCAAATTCACTTCTAAGCCACCTGACAATATGGCTTCCAGCCTTATCATTCAACTGAAACTATTCATTCCACAGTTAGCAGTGATATATTTGTTAGGGTGCGTGTCCTGGGCAATAATCCCATTACATATACATTGCCAAATCTGATAGGTTTTGCTCAGTCATTAACCTTCTTCACCTCTCTACAACATTTTGACCCTATCATTATGACAATGCTCTCTCCTGGTTCTAGCACTTTGCAACTCTACTGACCTGGCTATACAGTTTAATACTGGATTTATACATCCACCTCCAGTTTCTCTTTCTAGAATTCCAGCTCCACATCATTTATTGCTTATCAGGCATTCCCAAATGTGTTTTATATAGAAATCTCAAACTCAACATGTTAAAGACAGAACTGATCTCTACCCAACCCCCCACCCACAAACCTCTTATTTTCTTATACTTTTGTATTTCAGTTGAGGCTACTGTAATGCTTTCAGTTAATCCTATTCTCTCACCCCTCACATCCAATCAGATTACAAATTTTGTTGATTTTACCTCTGCAATACATCTGACATTTGTCAATTTCTTACCATTCACAGAGCCACCACCATAGTGCAATTCTTCACCTCTTCTTGCCTGGACTATGATAATAGCTTTGAAATTTGTCTTACTCTGGTTCCAGTCTACTTTTCCAGGCTGATTGTACATTTCTCTCCATCCCACCTGCATTCTAGGCACATTTGTCTTTGCATTTTCCCCATTCATAAAATTCAAATGTTATCCCTATGCTTTTAAACAGACTTCCCCTACCATCATTCCTCTCATACCTGGAATTCATTGCTTCTTAACCTCTGCCACATAGAATCCCTGGCATCCTTCAAGCCTCAACTTAAGAAATACTTCCTACAGAAACTATATATTGCATTAGTGCCCTTCCTCAAACATTGCTTTGTATACATTTTGTATTTGATTTTCTGTTTACAAGTTGTTTCCTCCCAAATAAAATTTGAGCTATTTGAGAGAAGGGGCCATTTTTTTCCCTCTTTTGATTTCCAGCAACTTGTATAATGCTTGGAAGGTTGTAGGCACTTAATAAATAATTGCTGAATTTAATATAATAAAGAATATTAAAAGGTACATGAAATTCTACCTTTAAGAAATTCTCCAGGGTTAAATATTATATAGGTTTCTTTGCCCAGGAAACAATGATCAATAATTGTTCTTCATTAGAAATAATATGATGAAAATTTTAGATATTTTCTTTTATTCAGCCTCCCCAATAAAAAATTTATTTCAATGGCATTTACTGGAGAGGGCTTTTATGCAAAGATTCCACCTCTGTGAAACCATGAGGAAGAATTGCCAAATATTTCCTTTTCCAATTCTGGGTGAGGAATAATCTTCAGTGACCAATCATAAAAATGTAAGTAGAGAAAGGACATTGAGTTCAGCACTCTGCCTTCAGGCTATTCCATAGAAAAGTCACCTCAGATAGGTAAAAATTTAACTTATTTTGACATTCTTTCTTATGTCTAGTCTAAATAATTCATTTTATACTTAAAATTCATTTTTTATTCTTTCGTCAGTCATATTCAGCGCTGCTAATCAGCCTTTTAAAAATAATATATCATATCTGAAAACCAGACACCTGTTTAAAGAGTTAGTATTACCTTGAAATTGCACATTATTTTATTCTGTAATAAAATGTAGTAACACTGGGTAAGGAGACAAAAGTGAGCTTGTTATAATGAGTAATACTCCTTATATATCATACATGGTGGTGGCACAATGTCTGATACATGAACTAACACATTCTATTTGACTGACTGATTAATTAGACCTAATTCTTGAAATTGATATGTTAGGTCAGATCATCATTTATTTTTGATTTGGAACCCCGACCTAATTAGAGTAGAGAACTCACAGTATGGATATTTCCTTCATCAATGCAGAGTAGGAATTTCTCTAGGGCCTAAGATTTGTCTAGGGCCACTGATGAGTAAAGAAGTTGTCCAAAATCAGATAACCAGGACATAGCAGAAAAAAAAAGAAACTTGAACACAGTTCTTCTAGACTCTAGGGCACTCTACCTACTATGATTCAATGCCTTTTAAATTAATTTAAGGCAATAAATAAGGCTCAGGCCTTAGGTTTAATCCCTATATAGACTTTTTAAATAAAATTTTATTTTTTGCATTATCAAACATTATTTCTCCTTCCTGAAATCCCACTCTCTAAAGCAGAAAAAGCAAAAAGAAAGAAAAAGAAAATTCTTGTAAAAATTAATAGGGTTAAGCAAAACAAATGTCTATATTGGGCATGTCCAAAAATGATGGTCTCATTCTGTATAGTATTCCATCAACTTTCGTTAGGAGACAGTACTGTTCTTCCTCAGGCTCTACTGGAAACATGATTGATCACTCTATTTGTCAGAGATTTTATGTATTCCAAAACTTTATTTTTATAATGTTAGCACTGTATTGTAAATTGTTCTCCTGGTTCTTCTCTTCATTTCTTACATCACTATAGTATTCCCTCTTGTTTATATACTATAATTTATTCATCCATTCCTTAACTGATGGGCAGCTTCTTAGTTACCAATTTTTAGGTTCTATATAAAAATAACTTATTTAAACAGTTTGTGCCAATTGGTCCTATTCCTCTTTCTTCAATCTCTTTGGGATATAGGACTTGTAATGAAATCTCTCAGTCAAGGAATATCACAGTTTAGTAACTTGTTGGCAGAATCCCAAATTCCTTTCCACAATGGCTGGACCACTTCACAACTTCATCAACAGTGTATTAATATATTCATTTCCCCATAAGTTCTCTGACATTTGTTATTTTTATTTTTATCAGCTCTGTCCACATAATGAATATGAGGTATAACCACGTAGTTGCCTTAGTTGTTTGGACTTTTTCTAATTATTAGCAAAGTCAAATGGCTATAGATGCTTGGATTTCTTCCACTGAGAACTGCATCTTCATATCCTTTGATTAATTTTTTCTAATTACTTTTATTTATTTCATTAAATATTTCTCAATTTCATGTAATTTTTTTAACAGCCATGTTTTAAACTTTTGAATTTCAAATACTCTCCCTCCCTCTCATAATATCCACCTACTTGAGAAGATAAGGAACTTCATATGGATTATGTAGGTGGAGTCATGCCAAGCATATTTGCATAATAGCCATGTTGCAAAATAAAACAAAAACAAAATTGAAAATTGAAAATTCAGTTTAAAATATGTTTCTGCCTGCATTCAGAATTCATCAGTTCTCTCTCCAAAGGGAGATGGCATTTTTTTTTATCATGGGTCCTTTGGAGTTGTCTTGTGTCATTGCCTTGATCAGAGTACTTAAGTCTTTCACAGTTGATCATCCTCACAATATTCCTGTTACTATGTACAATGTTCTCCTTGTTCTGCTTATTTAATTTTGCATGAGTTCATATAAATCTTCACAGGTTTTTTTTCTAAAACTAACCTGCTCATCATCTCTTATATCATAATAGCTTTGCATTTAAATTATATAATACAACTTGTTCAGCCATTCTCCAACTGATGGACATCCCCTCAATTTCCAATTCTTTGCCACCATGAAAAGATCTACCACAAATAGTTTACAACGACTAGATCACTTTCCTTTTTCTTTATCTCTTTGGAATATAGACCTACTAGTCATATTGCAGAATCAAAGGGTATACACAGATTGCCCTTTGAACCTAGTTTCAAATTGTTGGCTGGAATGGTTGGACAAGTTCACTAGTTCACCAACAGTTAATTAGTGCACCTATTTTTCTCTCATTTACTACTGCGTATTCCATACCTTTATTATGCTGATCCACCACTGCATTTCTTAGCTAGGACCAGATTATTTTGATGATTACTGTTTTGTAATAAGCTTGGAAATCTGAAACTGCAAGCCCATCTATCTTCACCTTTTTTTTTCATTGATTCCCTTGATATTCTTGAACTCTTTTTTTTTCTCCCAGATGAAATTTGTTACTATTTTTAGCTTTATAAAATAATTATTTAGTAGTCTGATTGTTATGGTATTGAATAAGCCAATTAACTTGGATCAGTTTTACTGGAATATACTTGGGCAAAATAACTTCTAATAATTGCTTTAATTTCACCTTCATTTGTAACACATTCATTCTTTTCATTTTTTTATACCACTAATTTGGTTTTCTTCTCTTTGAAATCAAACTAAGCAATGATTTAGCTATTAAAACCAGCTCCTCATGTTCCTGGTTCAATGGTTTTTTTCCTTTCATTTTTATTAATCATTTCTTTGATTTTCATGATTTCCATTTAGGTATTTAATTGGCTATTTTTTAGCTTTTTGTCCCTTTTTTTAGTTGTACATCCAATGTGTTGATCTGCTCTTTCTCTCTTTTATTGATATGTACCTATATATACATATGTATATGTATATACACACACACACACACATACACACACACACATATGTAGTTACATCGCACACATTTTAAAATGTTTTCTCATTGTTGTCATTCTCTCTAATGAAATCATTATTGGGGCAGTTAAAAATAGTTTACGTAGATAGAGGGCTTGGGTATGAGTTGATTATGTTGGAATGATCTCCAAAAAAGAAAGAAAGAAAAGGTGAAAAGAGGAAAGGGAGAGTTAAATTGGGGGAAAAAATTTCACATAAAAGAAGCACACAAGGAGGAACTTTTACAGTGAAGGGGCAAATGTGTAGGTGACAGCCAATACACTCTCATCAGAATTGGTTCAAAGAGGGAAGTATGTACTCAGTTGTATAAATGTATCTCTATATAAATTTATAAATATATATGTTTTCGTATGTATATGTGTGTGTGTGTGTGTGTGTGTGTGTGTGTGTGTGTGTATCTGGGAGGTGGAATTGTTGAGTGCCCAGGGATATAATGTTTATTTTCCCAAAGCAAAATTTAACAAAATTTTATTAAAAAGCAAAACAAAGATTTTTTTTTTTAATTTTCAGACTAATCAAGCCTAAAAATAACAAAATTATGTATATATAACTTTATAATAGAAGTTGTTTCACTTTGCTGTGATAGAAGCTAAATAAAAATTTTGGCTACATCTATGTATTAGATACAAAATGAGCATCTTTTAGTGATAATGACAGCTAATTCCAGATCCTTTGCATATAGCAAAAATAGATAACTGGTGCTTCTGTTCATTTGCTGATGAGACTATTGTAGAGATGAACTGGCTGGATCAGTTTTATCAAAAGTTATTATTACAATAGTTACATGACTTCCCTCTTCTCAAGCATATAGAAATAATCTTTTTTTATGATGTGTAACAATATATAAATTTTAATTTTGTAACATTAGTAGAGAAGATTAATATCATATATGATAATAGGTGTTCATCACTCCACATCCTGCTAAGCTCCCCTAACCATATGTAGCTTAGATAAGCACCATAGGAAATGAAACAGCTATCAGGGCATTCTCTTTTATTTAAATAGAATTGGGAAATTTCCCCAAGACTGTAAATATTTTTTTCTGAAAGTGACATCACTGTTTTCTACAACTGGAATTATTTGTTCTAGAACTACTGACCATCTATTATATTCTTGTTATTTTAAAATCAACTTGCTCTCAATAGGATAAAGATATGGTACATTCTATACAAATCTAAATCATATGAGATGGTATTCTTTGGAATTTTAAAGTCTAAGTGGACTTTACAAATTACTGTGATGTTGTTTGGATTTATTTCATTGCATTTTATAATGTGGCTTTATTCATCCACAAGGCTTAGTCAATTGCTTCAATCAGGCTATGTACATGCTTTTAGGTATTATGCTCAAGTCATATTCTAGTTCATGTTCTATTAGTATCTAGCCTTATTGTTTAAATGTTCTGCATCATTTGCTCTAATTGTATATTACAAATGAAGAAAATTTTAAGTGCTGCTGATTCAGAACATTTAGAATTAGTGCCTTCATTGCTTATTGGGCAATATTCCAGTCTGCTGTCTTTTCTAAAAGCAAACTCAAAATCAGAGTAAAAATAAACCACTGATCTATAGTTAACTTCTTCCAGGTGGAGAAATCATTTTTTCTTCTGCTTTGTCTTACTTTATCTTATTGATCTACTCACTGGAATGCCCAACATAATCTAGAAATATGTTTGATTTGGTGAAAAGTTAGGCCTAAATTTTGAAAAGGGGAAAATTGTGAGGAAGTCAACATCTCCATTTGGTATTTAAACTCTACCACTTTTTCTATTTGGAAGCCATATTTTTTCAAATTAGTTCTATGCTTAGTGTGTGAATAAAGGGCTGGTAGCTTTAAAAAATATAATCCTGGTTTTTCTTTTCCTATGGCAATGACTGTACACAATGGCAACAGATTACAAAAAAAGTTAACAATTAAATTATCTGAATCTCTTGCATATTTGATCTTACACTATCTGATTCCAAATAATCATATGGTTGATGTCACAAAAATTTCCTATATTGACATTGTGAAATGGTTATTGTTTCTGCCTAGCAATTAAGTATCTGTCATTATCTTACCTCTCCAATTTCATCTGCTATTACTAACCTCTAAAGCATCATACATTTTACAAGCATTATAGTTTGTTCCTCTTGATATTCATTCTATTCTTACAATCCATATTCCTTTTTTGTGGGATACCTTTTTGATTCTTCTTCATCTGATGAATCCTTAGGTATTTTAAGAACTAGTCATTTTTACTGGCATCTCCAGGATACCTTTTCTGATCCCCCATAGACTTTAATTTGTATCTCTACAATGTACTTATATTATTTTGGTTCTGTTTGGCTTTCAGCTGTTGAAAGAAGAGATTATGTGTCTTTTCTAAACTTTCAGTCTCGAGACCCCAGAGGCTAGTATTGTGCTTTGTACAAAAGAGATGGCTAATAAAAATCTACTGTTTTTTTGTATTCTATTTGTTTTCAGTTTTCATCTGAATGTGGTAACATCCACATGCACAGCCTATATTCCCTAGTAAAGTGAGTTATAAAACTGGACCTATTTTATAAAGCACTACCTCCCAGAAACACACACACACACACACACACACACGTTTTCATCTTAAATGAACAATTACTTGAGAGGCTTCTTCAGATTTCACATAACAATTTGTTTTATCCCTTCCTAAGACACTTGCAAATTATTGTTATTAATATAACAGTGACTATACTGGCCTCCATTACCTGAAGGCCAAGTCTGTTACATTTCACTCTCTCTGCTTGTGTTCTCTAGTAGGCATAGGGAAGTAGTGGTCTTCCATTTCTGCCATTGGCTCAATTCCTTACTGATTCTGTTCCTCCAATTATCAGGGTATAAGCACTCTAGTTCCATTTAAACACTTAACAGTTGGATTACCTTTAGCAAAATGATATTAATTTCAAAGGTATAGCAAGATCAAATATACAAGAACACCTCCTTGGTCTCTGTGGAAGGGAAGCAGATTAAGTTCTCATTTTAGCTCAGATCCTAAATAGCATCAGTCCCATCAAGTTCAAAGTCCAAAACACTCTCTGGTATTTTGTCTTGGTATCTAGGTTCTAAGGGATACTCTGCTAGGCTGCTACAACATCTGACCTAATATCTTGTTCTCCAAAGTCCCTTACCTCTCAAATTGAGTAACAAACAAAACAGACCAAAGCCACAAATCTGTTTCTTGGAGGCCCAGGGCTTAAAGAGAATGGCTACCCAGCTTACCTCATGGTGTCCCTGTCATAGGAAAACAATACCTTTACCACTATGAGTCAGAGAGTAAATGAAATGTTTTTATGACACAGACTGTTCTGACTACATAGTCAGTGGGAAAACCTGCCCCTATTCACACAGTAAGCCAATGCAAAATATCTTCTCCCAAAAGCAGGTCCTTGGTGTCTCCAATGTGGGTAATATCTCCAATGTGGGTAATCTGCACATAAGCACATAACCCTGATACATTATTTGTATTATGTATTTATATATCAACAGATTTTTACATATTAACATATTGTTATAAATCATCTATCTAGATATCTATCTCTATTTCTGTTCTTATTTCAATATCTATATAGCTATATAATTATGATGATAATAACGGTGATGGTGATGATGATGAGGATGATGAGAGACAGAGAGAATGAGAGAGAGAATCTTAAAGAACCTTAGAGAACTTTATAATCTTACTGGACTACTGGACTATAAACTTCATGAGGGCAGGAATAAGTATTACCTAAACTCTATAACTCCTCTAAATGCTGCTAGCATGTGACTCTATACACAATAGGTGTTTAATAAATGTTTGTTGAATAAATTGATTTAAATTATCTAGTATCAGCTGTACTCTAGGATTCTTCTAAGTACTCTAGACTCAAATTAGTTTACTCCTGGAGGTTGGGACCAAAGAGTTAAATTAATCTTTTATGGTTCATTCAGTCATCTGGGATGCTCTAGGGAACCTGCAGCCTTAAGCATGTGGCCCTCTAGATCCTTTGACTGGATTCAGCCAAAGGGCCACATTGGAAGACCTAGAAGGTGACATGTGGTCTTGAGTCCACAGGTTCCCACCCCTGCTCTAGGCAAATCTCTGAAAGAAAACTTGGGTCTACCTCATGCCTATATTTCCCCAAGTTTCACTAGATCTCTCAAAAGCACTCAATATACTTTATGGGTATTGGGTATAGGAGAGAATATTTTTATCTACCACAGAAAATGCATCAAATTCCAATGATCCTCAATACCACATGAACAGATATGGAAACACAAAACACAAAACAAAACATTAGACTCATTAGACTTCTCCCAGAAGGTAATCATTTTTAGGAACCACTAACCAAATAATTCCCCTTCACATTGAACTTCCACTGCCTGAGAGACTCACAGCAACTCAGGGTTGATAAGGTCTAGATTTCTTGCTCCATTATGGGATCATTTTGGAGCTTTGGAGTTCTTCTCTAAGGAGTATAACATTTAAACAATCTTCTCCCTCTTGTTGGCCAATATCCTACGAATCAAACCAAGACACTCTCAAATTTTGATTTCTCACAAGGTAACCCCAAAAGCCTGAAAATTCTACTTGTTTCTTTTTAGGTCACATAAAACACATGTTGGCCAGGTGAAGAAATTTCTTCTTGCAATACAGTGAGCACTTTTTCAGAAGCTTAGAGTCTAAGGCAGTTTCCTAGGGCATTGAGGACTTAAATGACTTGTTGAGACACACATAGCCAGTAGGTATCAGAGCAGGACTTACACACCTATGTGTTACAGTCCTGGCTTCAAAATTGGCTATTTATACCTAACATAGCAATTCTATTATTTCTCTTTTCTAATCTTTGTCTTCATTAATACTTTATGTGATATATGTGTTTATATATGTGTATATACATGCATAAATGTATGTAATATGTACATATATATGAAAGCTTAACATGAGCCTGATATAAAAAGGAGCACAATATATAATATGAAATTTAGAATCATAGAATATACAGGATGGGGCAAGATAGGAATTACAGGGATTTTTTTTTAACACTAAGTCAAATATTTGTCTGTGATGAAGGATCTGAAATCAACACCAAACACAGACAATCAATAATAAAGGACTGAATCTTGGCCTGAGGTATTCTGGCTGGCTTTTGACAGTTAACAATGTGATGTTTAAAAGCTGTACTTAAATATTAAAGAGCTATTAGCTTGACCTCACTGGGGCGATGTTTTCTCATCAGTTTTTCTTAGCCAATGGGAACAAAGAGCCTAGCTCATTGCCCAAAAGAATTGGAGCAGAAAAAATAATAATAACAGAGAGAATCTTGATGCCCATAAGATCAGCAGGAACACCTAGGAGAGAAAGCAAAGAGGGGGCATACAACAGAAACAATGTATGCAGCTGATGCATCTAAAGTAGACCAGAGGTCTTCTGTCCATCAGAGAGCAGTGCAATGATATCATCATAGAACATTGGCAGTCCTGTAGCATCAGAAATGGGTTATGGTAGTTACACTAATACCATGGTTACTCCAATGCCATAAGTGTATATATACCTATCATATATACAGACCACATGCTTTCCTCTCTTCTCAATGAATTTTCATTTGAATCTTCTCATCATGTGTCTAACATGATAAAATACAGAAAGGGTATTCTGTGTATAGATAGGGAAAGGAAGGAGTTATTCATTGTTTTGTTTTGTTTGTTTGGGTTTTTTTTTTTTTGCTTTGCTGTCTGATTAAATTCTATTTTGAACCAATATATTCTTTGGCTGACTGATAAAAATTAAACCAATTGGTGAGGATTTATGATCTATGCTTTTGAGGTGGTGACACAAAACTTGGATAGCTAATAAGAGAGGAGGTTTTAGACTTTAGGATGCCCTGGATTTGCATAGAATACATAGAATTTTAAAAATATCTATCTATCTATCGATCTATCTATCTATCTATCTATCTATCTATCTATCTATCTATCTATCATCTATCTATCTTTGTCTATCACTATATCTATCTGTCTATCTGTCCATCTATCTTTCCTTTCCTAGGCTGGGATAGGATAGAAAAATGTCCAATAATGTTTTACAAGATAGATCAGTTGTTCTGCCATAAATATTTTGTGTATTCATAAATGTTGTGTTAATATGGTTATAATTTAAACTAAAATGAGCAGGATAGACATTAAATCTAAGGAGTGTTGATGGTGAGCCATTAGAATTGATTTCCCATGAAGGATGTTTGATATTGAGTTCCCCTTGACACCAACGAGTATGACATTGAGAATTAATTTCATGTTACTGGTGGTATGTGGATTACTTGTGATTATTATAAATAGAAGACAGATTATAAGAGGACATATACAACTCTTTGTAGTCAATAAACGAGCTGAATCAGTGGCATGTGCCAGTACCTCTAGAGACTTAAAAGTTGAACAGAATGACCGAAAGCTAGTGACTAGACATCTTCCTTGCCATATCACTGAAGAAGAAGCACAGAAATAAAACTCAAGACATTCTCATGAAGAAAGTGAAACCCATATATAAAGCAAAATCAGTACTGGAATTGAAAGCAAGCTGGGTATGAGATGGTAGTATTTTTTTCTATATCAAGTTACAAACCATCTTAAAGAAGTTACTCTGATTGGGAGAAGAATAGCTCAAATTTCAGATAAACTGTCACCTGGATAGAGCACATTACTGAAATATCCCAACATAGGCGGGTAAAGTAAATGGAGAAATGGATCAAGCTACTGGAAACTCCTAGGAG
Source organism: Phascolarctos cinereus (assembly GCF_003287225.1). Classification (NCBI taxonomy): domain Eukaryota; kingdom Metazoa; phylum Chordata; class Mammalia; order Diprotodontia; family Phascolarctidae; genus Phascolarctos; species Phascolarctos cinereus. Next base: position 138,397,456 of record NW_027555514.1, read on the forward strand.
ACTAATATTTTTTCTGGCACACCATCTCAATATATAGACTTTCATATCATAGTATTTATATTAATTTACATTAATCTATGATTAGGAAAGGTTAAGTACCCCATCTCTAGAATGGCATTCCATGTGTGAGTAATCACATAAAGGAAAAAGCAGAAGCTCATTGGAGATCTGCAAAGCAATGAACAATGGATAAAATTACTTTCCCTAGAAAATAATAGATCATTGGACCAGAAGACATAGCAGCCAAACTTAAGGACCTAAAGAATGGAGCAAAGATGTAAAAACAGGGCAGTGTTTAGTTGCAAATGTGAACTCTATGAGCCTAAATATTCTTCATGCTCAAAAGAAGAATGGATAGTTGATATGCCAATAAATTAATGAATTAATAAGCATTTAGTAAGTCACTCCTTTATTCCAAGTACTGGTCTAGGCTAAGGAAAAATACAATAAATGAAACAACCCAACCTGCAAAATGCTTACACTGTAATGAGGGAAATAGCAAGGACACACATAAGTATATGCAAAATTAGTTTAAAAAAAAGAATAGAAATGAATAAAGGCCAGATACTTAAATATAAGATATGTTGAGAATGAGAGCACTTGCAGTCAAAGACATCAGAGAAGCTTCATGAAGAACATGATGCTGGAGCTGTATCATGAAGGAAGAGAGGGACACTATTGATGGTGATGGTGCATTCTAGGACTTAAGAACAGATAATTCGAAAGCATGGAGATGGAGATGGAGTATCATATGTGAACACAGAGAAGACAATTTTGTCTGCTTCCCAAAGTGTGGAAGACGGAATATTATACAATTGGTCAAGGTTGAGGCAAAGCCATGAAGTGTTTAAAAGTTAAACAGAGGAGTTGACCTTCAAACCTAGGAACCACTTGTATTTATGGGGTTCAGAGGTGCCGTGGTTATATCTGCATTTATGAAAAATCACCTTTGTGTTAATGGAAAATGAAATGAAATGAGAAAGACTTAAAAAATTGCTCCACCACCTTGACTTCTGGAAGTCAATAATATCCCACCTCTTTTGAATCTGGTTTCATGCCTCATCACTCATTTGAAACTTCTGTCTTCAAAGTTACCACTATTCCCTTATTTGCCAGATCAGATGATGTTACATAGCCATAAACTTTCTTGACACATTTGCTGCATTGGGCAGTATTGACCACCCTCTACTAGATATTATTTCCTTTGGGGGGGCTTTTGTTATATAACTTTTTCCAATTAAAAAATTGAGGTGTGTAAGCCAATTAGAAAGCTATTTCAGTAATCTTAGCAATGGCAATCAGGGTCTGCACTAAGATGGTAGCTATATGAATAATGAGAAGGTATCAGTAGTGACAGTTATTGTGGGTAAATAAATGGTAAGATTTAGCAACTGATAAGATATGAGGCATAAAGGATAGTTGAGATTCAAGGATAATGCCAAGGTTACTAACCAAGTAAACCAGGAGAATGTTATTGCTTTCAATACAGGTATAGAAATTTGGAAGAAGGGTATGTTGAGGTTTGGTAATATAATTAGTTCTATTTTGGACCTATCAAGTTTCAGAAGTCTCCAGGACATCTAGTTAAAACCACTCAATGGGCAACTGGTGATGTAGGATTGAAGCTTTGAGGAGAGACTGCAACTGGACAAATAGATCTGTAACTCACCAACTTACAGAAGATAATTAAACCCATGAGAGTCAATGAAGTCACCAAGGTATATAGTGTGTGTAGAAAGTGAAGGGCAGCAGAGACTTGGGTAAAAGCTGAAGTCAGGGGACGTAATATGAATTATGAACAAATAGAGGCACCTGAAAAGGAAAATCTATTGAGAGATTTGGAAAAAGTTATATAACAAAAGCCCCACCAAAAAGTAAATAATATCTAATAGTAGAGGGTGATCAATACTGCCCAATGCAGCAAATATGTCAAGAAAGTTTATGGCTATGTAACACCATCTGATCTGGCAAATAAGAGAATAGTGGTAACTTTGAAGACAGAAGTTTCAAATGAGTGATGAGGCATGAAACCAGATTCAAAAGAGGTGGGATATTATTGACTTCCAAAAGTCAAGGTGGTGGAGCAAGCAGTAAATTGCTGTAATTCCCCCATATTCATCTCTAAACACCCATAAAATAGTGCCCTGGGGCAAGTCCTGGAATGGTAGAAGCAGCAAAAAGATGGAATGAAACAATCTTTTAGCCCAAGAGATATGGACTATCAGAGGGAGGTATCCTTTTCACTTAGTTGAGAGGGGAGCACATTCCAAGAGGGCCAATGATAGGCCTCACCTCAGCAAATCAGTGTATATCCTGAGCTTCAGTATGGTGGAGTAGGCAAGCTTCAGGAACCCCACATGCCTAAGCATAGCCACGGGAACCAGCAGACTCCAGCTCCAAGAACCACCATGAGCTTCAGTGTAGCTCAAGGCCAAGAGGTATCCTCCAGTGGCCAGGCCTCCACATGTTTCAGTGTAGTCGCAGGAAAACCCAAAATATCTCACTGGGTCTTAGCACATGTCATACTGCATTAGGTCCCAAATTTAGCACCAAATAAGCTGCCATAGTTCCCTTTGGCCTCCAGCAGTGCCAGCCACCACCACCCCACCCCCTTAGCACAGCAGTAGACACAAGGGTCCCCTAGGGTCAAAACTTTAACACAGCATCAGGTAAACATCCAGAGCCTGCAGCCACAGGCACAAGAAGCTGGAGACAATTCTGCTTCTCCCCTAGAAGCAGAGCTCAAATTTAAAAGAAAGGAAGAAGGAAAGAAAATATGTGCCAAAAAAAAAAACAATGAACAAAGAATCTAACTATAGAAAGTTATTATGGTGAGAGGGAAGACCAAGACACAAACTCAGAAAAGGACAACAATGTCAAAACAACTAAGGGGAAAACCCCAAAGAAAACTGGAAAGTGGTCTTATGCCCAGAAAGAACTCATAGAAAAGCTCAAAAAGTAGCTTTAAAATCATACAAGAGTGGTAGAAGAAGAAAATGGAAAAAAAGAAATGAGAGTAATATAAGAAAATTATGGGAAAAAAGAGTCAACAGTTTGGAAAACTGCTTCAAAAGTAGAATTGGACAATTGGAAAGGTAGATGCAAAAATCCACTGAAGAAAACAGCTCCTTAAAGAATACAAGTGGCCAAATGGAAAAGAAAGTACAAAAGCTAATTGAGGAATATACCTTAAAAGTGAAAATTGAGTAAGTGGAAGCTAATGACACTATGGGACATCAAGAATCAATCAAACAAATTCAAAAGAATGAAAAAAAGTGGAAGAAAATGTAAAATAGCTCATGGGAAAAACAACTGACCTGGAAAAAAGATCGAGGAGAGACAATATCAGAATCATTGGACTACCTGAAAGCCATAATCAAAAGTAGCTGGACAGCATTGTTCAAGAAATTATCAAGGAAAACTGCCGTGATGTCCTGGAACCAAAGGGTAAAATAGGCATTGAAGGAATCTACTGATCACCTCAGGAAGGAGACCCCAAAATAAAAACTCCAGGGAACTTTACGGCCAAATTTCAGAACTATCAGGTCAAGAAGAAAATACTGCAAGTGGCCATAAACAATTCAAATATTGGGGAGTAACAATCAGGATTACATAAGAGTTCACAGCTGCAACATTAAAAGAAAAGAACATGGAACATATATTCCAGGAGGCAAGAAAGCTAGGAGAAAAAAAAAGAATCACTTATCCTGCAAAATTAAGCATAATACAGCCAAGAAAAAAAAATGATTATTCAATGAAATAAAAGGATTTCAAGCTTTCATAAGAAGACCAGAACTAAACCAAAAGTTTGACCTCCAATATCAAGAGCCAAGAGAAGCATAAGCAGATAAGAAGGGAAAAGAAAACAGAAGGGATTCAACAGAGCTAAACTATTCACATACCTACATGAGAAGATGATATTTGTAATTCTTAAAAAATATGTATCACTAATAGTACATCTAGAAGGAATATACATAGACAAGGGTATGGGTATAGGTGAATTTCAGGGAATAACAAAATTAATTAAGGGATGAAAAAGAGGAGTACAATGAGTGCAGAATGAAGGGAGAGGTAGAATAGAGTAAATTATTTCACATGAAGTGGTGAGAAAGGCTTATTACAGTGGAGGGGAAGATAGGAGGATGGGAAATGAGCATTTCTTGAACCTTACTCTCATCAGTATTGGCTCAAATTGGGAATCATATGCACAACCAGTTGAATATAGAAATCTGTCTTACTCAACATGGAAGAGGAGAAAGGAGGTCAAATAAGGGGTGCAGTGAGAACTAACAAAGGAAGGAGAGATCAGGGGAGGTGGTAGACAGAAGCAAAACATTGGTGAGGAGGGAATGGTGAAAGGAGAGAAAAGACAAATGGGGGAAGAATAAAATAGAGGGAAACACACAGGTAGTAATGATAACTGTGAATGTGAATGGGATAAACTCTTCCATAAAACAGAAGTGGATAGCAGAATCAATCAAAAACTAGAATCCTGTAATATATTGTTTACAAGAAACACACTTGAAAAAGAGAGACACACACAGAGTAAAGGTAAGGAGCTGGAGCAGAATCTATTATGCTTTAGCTAACATAAAAACAAAAGCAGCAGTAAAAATCCCAATCTCAGACAAAGTAAAAGCAAAAACAGACCTAATTAAAAGAGATAAGGAAGGAAATTATATCTTGCCAAAAGGTACCATAGACAGTGAAGCAATATGAATACTAAACATATATGTACCAAGTAGTATAGCATCCAAATTTTTAAAGGAGAAGTTAAGTGAGTTTCAAGAAGAAATAGATAGCAAAACTATACCAGTAGGGGACTTCAACTGTCACCTCTCAGAACACAATAAATCCAACCAAAAATCTATAAGAAGGAAACTAAGGAGGTAAATAAAATATTAGAAAAGTTAGATATGATAGACCTTTGACATGATTTAGACATCAAGGTTCACACCCTATGCAAATTAGAAGAGCAAGAAAGAGTCTGTTTGCTAGATCTGTGGGGAGGGGAAGAATTCATGACCAAACAAGAGATAAAGAGCATTACAAAATATAAAATTGATAATTTTGATTATATTGTTTAAAAGCTTTTATACAAACAAAATCAATGCAAACAAGATGAGAAGGAAAACAAAGATGGGAAACAATACTTCTGGCAAAGTGTCTCTGAGAAAGGCCTCATTTCTGAAATATTTGGAGAAATGTGTCAAATCTACAAGAATACAAGTAATTCCCCAATTGATAAATGGTCAAATGATATGAACAGTCAGTTTTCAGATAAAGAAATCGATGTTATCTATAGGAATATGATTAGAGAAAGTCAAATTAAAACAACTCTGAGATACCACCTCATACCTATCAGATTGGCTAATATGACTAAAAAGGAAAATGATACATGTTGGAGAGGATGGGGGAAAATTGGAACACTAATGCATTGTTGATGGAATTGAGAACTGATCCAAACTTTCAGGATAGCAATTTGCAATTGTGCCCAAAGAGTAACCAAACTATGCATAGTCTGATCCAGTAGTACATTACTAGGTCTGTATCCCAAAGATTTAATGAAAAATGGCAAAGAACCTACATGTGTAAGAAAATATTTATAGCACTCATTTTTGTTGTGACAAAATACTGGAAATTGAGGGGATGCCCATCAAATGGGGAATGGCTGAAGAAGCTGTGTCATATGAATGTAATGGGATACTAATGTGCAAGAAGAAATGATAAACAGGCAGATTTCAGAAATAAGCATGGAAAGACTTGTACAAACTGTTGCAAAATGAAATGAGTAGAATGAGGAAAATATTGTACATAGTATCATCAACATTTTGTGATGATTGACTGTGAATGACTCAGCTCTTTTTCACAACACAATGATCCAAGTAAGTACAAAGAACTCATGAAGGAAAATGCTATCCATATCCAGATGGACTCTGAATCCAATGGACTCTGAATGCAGATTGAAACATATTTTTCGCTTACTTTCTTCTTTCTCATGTTTTTTTTTCCTTTTGATCTGCTTCTTCTTTCACAACTGTTACTAACATGGAAATATTTTATGTATGCACATGTATAAAGTATATCAAACTGCCTAAAATTTTTAGAAGAGGAGAGGAGAGGGAGGGAGGGAGAGAGGGAGAAGAATTTAGAACTCAAAATCTTTTAAAAGTGAGTGGTGAAAATTTTCTTCTCATTTAACTGGGGAAAAATAAAATACTATTAAAGATAAACAAGCATATATATACATATATACATACATGCTACAAAAATACATAAAAGAGCTGAGGAATGAAAGAAATGGATAAGAAGTGGAGGCAATGAGTCAAGATAGCTTTTATTTTTCCTGCAAGTTTAGCTAGAAAGGAAAGAAAAGCACAGGATGATATCAAGCTTGATGTGATGGTAGGATCTATTAAAAAAAAAAGAATGGGGAATACTAGGGTATTTTTTAAGGCAGTAGAGAAGGAATTAGTAGAATTCTACTAATTTTGAAAATTAGAGTAAGAATATGATTGAGTTTGGATAATATGGTAAGGTATTGGATTAAAGGAACAAATAGAGGCAATGACTGATAAGAATAAGGACAATGTCATAATCAAAACTAGGGAAAAGAAGCACAGACTGGAAAAGATGTCAAAGTATTTTGAGAAGAGGCAATATATCATATAGTCAAGATTTTTTTAGTAGGTGCAGAGACAAACTCCTCAAATGAGATTTCAGAGAAGATAAAGAGATATAGAGGTTTAAGAACAGTAGAGAGAGTTTTGTATAGCTTTCATAGGGTATTGAGATAGGACTTAATTAGGAAAGAATAAAAAGATTTTCTTTCTGCATGGAACAGCTCAAAGTTAGATAACATTCATATAATTTGTGATATAACCAGTTATGTTATAATTTCCTCCAATTCTTTTCAGCAGCTGTTAATATGATATTAAAAGGAAAATAGGTACAGAAGGCTGAAGAAGGAGAAAATTTTGAGTTGAGTTTTGACAATAAGTGAGTGGCAATAGAACAGGAGAGTAAAATATTTAGTAGTACAGTGTTGACTTCAATTTGCTGATTAGAAGGATACAATTGGAAACTGTGGGAATTGAAGTTAAAGGAAAGATGATAATCTAATAAAGTAATACTTTTGGGGGGGATTAGGGATTTTGACTAGGACAAAGAGAAGTTGCAAGAAGCTAAATGAAACTTAACTGTTTTCAAAAAACATTACTTAAGTCAGCAATAAGACTTATCCTGAATTTTTTTTCCTTTTTAAAAAATTTAAACATTTATTTTTAGTTTGCAACATTCACTTCCACAAGATGTTGAGTTCTGAATTTTCTCCCCATCTCACCTCTCCTTCCACCTCAAGATGGTATGCATTCTCAATACCCATTCCCTTAATCTGCCCTCCTTTCTATCACACCCTGCCCCCTTCTCTTATCACCTTCCCCTTCTATTTTCTTGTAAGGCTGCACAGATTTCTATACCCCATTGCCTGGAAATCTTATTTCCCAGTTGCACATAAAAACAATTTTTAAAATTTGTTTTTAAAACTTTGGGTTCCAAACCCTTCTTCCCTCCCCCTCCCATGCACCCTCATTGAAAAGGCAAGCAACTTCATACAGGCTAGACATGTGTAGTCATGCAAAACACTTCCATACTAGTAATGTTGTGAAAAATTAAGTATATTTCACTTCATTCTATCCTACCCCCCATTTATTCTATTCTCTCTTTTGACCCTGTCTCTCCTCACAAGTGTTTACTTCTGATTATCCCCTCCCCCAATCTGTCTTCCCCTCTATCAACCCCCTGCTCTCTTGTCCCCTTCCCCACTTATTTTCTTGTAGGGTAAGACCGATTTCCATACCCCATTGTGTATGCTATTCCCTCCTTAAGCCAAATCCTTTGAGAATAAGATTCACTCATTCCCTCTCACCTTCCCCCATTTCCCCTCCACTGTAAAAGTCTTTTCTTGTCTGTTTCATGTGAGATAATGTACCAATTGTACCTCTCCCTTTCTCCTTCTCCCAGTATAATGCTCTCTCACCCCTTAATTCTATTTTCCAGATATCACCCCTTCATTTCCAACTCACCCTGTGCCATCCATCCATCCATCTATATCTATCTATCTATCTATCTATCTATCTATCTATCTATCTATCTATCTATCTATCCATCTATCTATCCATCTAACTATCTATCTATCTATCTATCTATCTATCTATCTATCTATCTATCTATCTATTTGTCTGTCTGTCTGTCTGTCTGTCTGTCTATCTATCTAACTATACAAAGACTCATGAGTTACAAATATTATCTTTCCATGCAGGAATATAAGCAGTTCAACCTTAATATATCTCTTATGATTTCTCTTTCCTGTTTACCTCTTCCATGTTTCACTTGAGTCTTGTATTTGAAAGTCAAATTTTCTATTCAGCTCTGGTCTTTTCCTCAAGAATGCTTGAAAGTCCCCTATTTTATTGAAGGACCATTTTTTACCCTGAAGGATTATACTCATTTTTGCTGGGTAGATGATTCTTGGTTGTAATCCTATCTCCATTGCCCTCCAGAATGTTATATTCCATGCCCTCCAGTCCCTTACTGTAGAAGTTGCTAAATCTTGTGTTGTCATGATTGTGTTTCCATAATACTTGAATTGTTTCTTTCCGGCTGCCAGCAATATGTTCTCCTTGACCTGGGAATTCTGGAATTTGGCTACAATATTCCTAGGAGTTTTCCTTTGGGGATCTCTTCCAGGAGGTGATCATTAGATTCTTTCAATTTCTATTTTGCCCCCTGGTTCTAAAATATCAGAGCTGTTTTCCTTGAAAATTTCTTGAAAGATAATGTCTAGGCTCTTTTTTTTGATCAGGGCTTTCAGATAGAACAATAATTTTAAAATTCTCTATCCTGGATCTATTTTCCAGGTCAGCTGTTTTTGCAATGAGATATTTCACATTCTCTTCTATTTTTTCATTCTTTTGAATTTGTCTTACAGTGCCTTGATTTCTCATGAAGTCACTAGCTTTCAAATTCTCCATTCTAATTTTTAAGGAAGTATTTTCTTCAGTAAGCTTTTGGACTTCCTTTTCCATTTCACCAATTTTGCTTTTTAGGACATTCTTCTCCTCGTTGGCTTTTTGGACCTCTTTTGACATTTGGGTTAGGCTATTTTTTAAGGTATTATTTTCTTCAGTAATTTATTGGGTCTCCTTTAGCATCACTCTCAAGTTTTTCTCTACTTCTCTTACTTGCTTCTCAAAATCCTTTTTGAGCAGCTCTTCTGTGGCCTGGGACCAATTCATATTTTTCTTGGAGACTTTGGATGTAGGAGCTTTGACTTTGTTGTCTTCTTCTGGTTGCATGTTTTGATTTTCTTTGTCACCAAAGAAAGATTCTATCTTCTGACTCTTTTTGCACTATTTGCTCATGATCCCAGCCAATTACTTGAGTTATAAATGCTTTGTTAAGGTAAGGGTCTTATTCCAGTGTGGAGAATGTACTCTCCCAAGCTTCAGGTGTTTTGTGCAGCTGTTTTCAGAGATTCTTCTAGGGACCTGAAAATTTTCAGTTCTTCCAAGGTGATTTGATCAAGGGTGAGGTGTTTACTCCTTTCCTGTCCTGTGCTCTGGTCTATCAGTGACCACAAGTACTCTTTTATGTCTTGGAACCATGAAGAGGATTTTCTCTTCACACCCACTACAAACTCCACCACACCAGCACTCCCCCTCACCCAAGTACCACAACCTAGAACTGTGGCCCAGATACAAGGACAAGCAAAGCAAGAGAATCCTGCACCAGAAGAGAGATCCCTGCAATCCCCCTCTGATCAGCCCCTCGATTCCCCCTCACTCTATGGGCCTGAAACTCAGGGAGCAGCTTCCACCCCAGGGCAAGGCCTGGGGACTGGAGCTGAGACCACCATGCTTCTCTCTCTCACTGCAGATAAAGACTTTTCCCATTGACCTTCTAAGTTGTCTTTGGTGTTGGTGGGTTGAGAGTTCAGGAAACTGCCACAGCTGCCCATGATTCAGTCTTCTGAGGCCTGCCTCAGGTTTGCTGTGGTCTGCACGCCCATGCCGAACTGTGTTCCTCTCCCAGCCTGGTGTGATATACCTTTCTGATCAACCATCCAGGTTATCTTAGGCTGGAAATTTGTTTCACTTTGTCTTCTTGTGGGTTATGCTGCTGTAGAATTTGTTTAGAGCCATTTTTATTGGTATTTGCAGGGGTTTGGGGAAGAGCTCAAGCAAGTCACTGCTTTTACTCTGCCATCTTGGCTCCACCCCCCAATAATTTCTTGAAAGAAGATGTCCAGTCTCTTTTTTTGATCAAGGCTTTCAGACAGTCCAATAATTTTAAAATTATCTCTCCTGGATGTATTTTCTAGGCCAGTTGTTTTTCCACTGAGATATTTCACATTGTCTTCTTTTTTTTATTCTTTTGGTTTTGTTTTATAATGTCTTGATTTCTCATAAACTCACTAACTTCCATTTGCTCCATTCTAATTTTTAAGGAACCATTTTCTTCAGTGAGTTTTGGGCTTCCTTTACCATCTGGTCAATTCTGCTTTTGAAGGCACTCTTCTTTTCATCAGCTTTTTGGACCTCTACTGTCATTTGGGTTAGTCTGTTTTTTAAGATGTTATTTTCTTCAGTATTTTTTGAGTCTCCTTTAGCAAGCTGTTGACTTGTTTTTCATGATTTTCTTGCATCACTCTTATTTCTCTTTCCAGTTTTTCCTCTACTTCTCTTACTTGCTTCTCAAAATCCTTTTTGAGTTCTTGCATGGCCTGGGACTAATTTATATTTTTGTCTTGGATGTAGGAGCTTTGACTTTGTTGTCTTCTTCTGGTTGCATGTTTTGATCTTTTTGTCACCAAAGTAAGATTCTATGGTCTGACTTTTTTGTGCCTTTGTTTGATCATGATTCCAGCCAATTACTTGAGTTTTAAACTCTTTGTTAAGGTAGGGGTCTGCTTCCAGTGTGGAGAATGTTCTATCCCAAGCTTTGGGCATTTTGTGCAGCTGTTTTCAGAGATACTTCTAGGGTCCTGTAAATTTTCAGTTCTTCCAAGGTAGTATGATCAAAGGCAAGGTGTTTTCTCCTTTCCTGGCCTGGGATGTGGTCTGTAATTGACCACAAACATTCTTTTCTGCCTTGGAACTGTGAGGAATATTCCTTCTCCATGGTCACCACAACCTCCACCTTGCCAACACTCCTCCTCCCAGGACCACCACCAAGAGCTGCAACCCATATCCAAGCATAGGCAAAAGCAAGAGATTCCTGCTTCAGCACCAGCAAAGAGATCCCTGCAATCCATGTCTGATCAGCCCCTTAATTCCCACTGTGTTTGTGACCCAAAAGCTCCTGAAGCAGCCTCTGCCCCAGGGCTACACTCGACTGGAGCCAGAACTAGGTCCTCTCTCACCATGGTTGATAGACCTTTCCTACTGACCTTCTAAGTTGTCTTTGGCATTTGTGGGTTGATAAGTCTGGAAACTGCCACAATTGCCCATGATTCAGTCCCCTGAGGCCTGCTCCAGGAATGCTAAGGCCTGGTTTTTGCTGGTGTGCCCACACTGAATTGCATTCCTCTCCCAGCCCAGTGCAAGAGACTTTTCCTGCCAAGCCTCCATGTTGTCTTGGTCTGGAAATTTATTTCACTCTGCCTTTGTGTGGGTTCTGCTGCTCTAGAATTTGTTTTGAGCCATATTTCTAGATATTTAGAGGGGTTTGAGAAGAGCTCAAACAAGTCACTTCTTTTACTCTGCCATCTTGGCTTCACCCCTCCTTATCCTAGATTTTTAAGAATCTAAATTGGACACCACCAGTGACTATGCCCTTTCTACCAGGATTCAGAGAACGTCATTTAGAAATGACTGAGAAGGCTGAATATATAGATTGTTTTGCGGTCCTAGGCAGTGACTCTTAAATAACAGTTGTAGTTCTGTCACTGTGTGACAGACATTTGTAAAAAGATATCACTATGACTAATGTAGTCTTGGCTTCTATTGTCTAAATTAGAAAGATCATCCATAATTTGGCTATGTCAGTGTGACGTAAAATACCCTAAGGAAGTCGTACGTTGCTCTAATATGTCCAGACCCCAGTGATACTTATGACATGTCAACATTGATTGTGACTAACTCTTGCCCATTCAAGGTATTGGTAGGAGAGTGTTAGCAGAAAACTGGGACTCAGTAGCTGGTCTTATTGACAATCCATGTCTGCAGTATAGAAAGTATAAAGTAAAAGAAGGAGAAATAATTTGAATTCAGAGATGTTCAATGTTGGTTTTCCTCCATTGCCTGAAGAAGTAAAGGTTCATTTGAAGAAAAAATAATAATTTTGCCTACTGGTATGATCTTACTGACTAAGTTGAAATATAGTCTACCAGGGGAGGGATGCATAGAATACCTTTCAACTTTGGTGCTTTCAAGAATGGTCTTGTTGTTTACCATAACATGGCAAAATGGCAATTTACAAAGAAATCCATGATGCTCTCCACTTCATCAGTAGGTTCAGCTTTCCTTAAACGTGGGACCTAAGACCATTCTCCCTCAAGCTCTTTAGACTTTAAGCTTCTTTGCTTTAAAACTAGTTTTTGAGGATAGTAGATTTAGAGCTAGTATGGATGTTATTTTGTCCTATATCTTCAATTTTAAAGTTGCTGAACCTTAGAGAAGTTAAGTAACTTCTTCTAATCAGCTAGGTAACATAAGGTGGAAAAAGGATTTGAACACAGGTCCTTTGATTTCAAATCTGATCTTTCCATAATAATGTTGTAATTCTCAGGTGTGCATCCCTAATTACTAAAGCCCTTGATTTCCTGGGGGCTGTGAAGATAAAAATATAACATTTTACTGACTACAATACATGCAACACCGACAATTTTCACATTAGGAATAGAATTTCCTCAGTTAAAAAAATTGATACATGTTGTGTTTTTCCTATGCAAAATAACTAAAAATTTCTATCTACCCCAAGAAGTAGTTTTTATATGTAGTTTTTTTAATGAAATTATAGTTTTGATTTCTTCTGTTCTGCCACAAAATTTTCTGAACTCCTTTATATCCTGGAATACTATATTCCTTCACATCATCTAGACCAACAATTAAGATTTCAAACATATATTTAAAACTTTAAGGTGTTATCTGTGAACTCTACTCCTGAATCTGTTATTTGGGGTTCCCTAAACTGTAATTGATTAAGGGAGAAAAGGTAGATGGAAGTAAAGTCTGACTTATCCTATACGTGACTTTGCAAATTTATTGGGCTTGTTTTCATATTCTTGGCCTAAGAAACCTTCCAATATACCATATAGGGCACTGTTGCTCATTTATTTTAGAGAAATTCAAGGCCCAAGGAATGTGAATTTGGCACACGAAAGGGAAACAAAGTCTAATTATGTATATTTATGGCTAGATCTTAGGATTTAATTCTTGACTCTTCAAAGCCAATCTCCAGATGCTAAGGCATGTTAAAGTTAGAGTCTAGAAGCTCAAATGAGATAATGGGTATAAAGTACTTTGCAAACCTTAAAGTACTATATAAATAGCCAGTATTATTACTACAATTACTATTGCTATTGTACAGTCACTAGGTTTCTAATGTGGTGATGACTTCATTCTCTGAGCTTTCTACTGCACTAGTGCTAAGCTCAAACGAAATTTATTAAACAATATAGGGATGTACTGGTAGATATTTAACAACAGTCTTCAGAAAAAGAAAATGAATGTACAGATACACTTTTAAGTATAATCTGCATTATTGACATTTTGAAAGTCTGGACAATCAACAAAACATTAAATCAAGCATTAATTTATAGTGATTGCCAACTTCTGAAATACAAATGCTCACCATGAAAATTTAACAACTAGTTCTCACAATCTGGTAGAGCTGACTGCAACATATCCATAGTTACAATTAAAGGTTAATATTGTTTTCAGGTTTTTGTGTAATACTATATATATTACTAAGTTGCATCTATGAGATCATTTAACAGGAAATTACTGGGAATTAAAATGAGCTTTAAACTAGCAGGGTTGGTTTATTTATGTTCATTTTGTAGATAAAGAAATAAGAATCAGAGAGAGCTTCATGACCTTGCTGAAAGTCATGAAGCCAAGGAAGGAACATTTCAGGAATAAAACTCTGATAGTAAAAACAATCAGTATTACTTAAAATCATAATTTTGGAAGCCAGGTGATATAGGAATAAACTGATAAATAAATAAATAGATGAATGAATAAATGAATGAATGAATAGAAGATAAAGAGATAGCTAAGTGAATGAATGAAAGAGTGGCAGATAATTGTTGATGTGTTCAATATATCCATATGGAGTCTTTCCTTATAATCTGGTCTTTTAGTCACAAGGGAGGGATTGTATATGCCTAGGTCATGTATACTTTTGAAATCCTTGGGTGCAAAGAACATCTGATATTTCATATCAAGTCATATTAACAAGCATATTATGGCTTTGAATATTTGAATTCCTTTGCCTGAAAGGGAGAAGTGAAGCATTAAGCACGGTGCCCAGCAGCACATGGTAAGTGCTTAAAAATGCTTATTCCTTTCTTGTTAGACTGTAAAAGTTTAAGAACAACAACAACAATAAATGTTTTTATGTTGTATTGTTAGCTTTCCAAAGCATTTTACAAATGTTATCTCTTTTTACCCTCACAACAACCCTGGGTGTGAGGTGCTATTATTATCCTCATTTTATTGATGAGGAACCTAAAGCAGATAGTTAAACAACTTGCCCACAGTAACACTAACTGTTTGAGAACAGATTCAAACTCATGTCTTCCTAATTGTAAAGCCAGAACTCTACGCACTGTACTATGTAGTTGCCACTAAGACTCCTTGAGGGAAGGGAAACTGGTTTTGCCTTTCATCATATCCCTTAATATACTTGTCTGGACCACAGTATGTATGTAAGGAATACTTATTAATTGATGTATCTTTTTTAATTTTCCTCCTAAAAAGACTTCATAGCTTTCGGATCTCCCTTACCAATTTGTCTAACACACTTTTCCAAATTTCCAAAACATTTAAATTTCTAATTCACTTGCCTGTCTGCACCTATAAATTTCTTATTTACTTATCCATTCACAGCCTCTAAGAACGGCAAAGGAAGTAAACAAATTCTAATAAAGGTCTGAAAAAGAAACAGCAAGGTAAGTAAAGCCAGTAAGCAAATGAAGCTGAAATACTACCACATCCTCTTTGCATCAATTTGTAAAGCATGAAATTTGAATGTGAAAGTTTAAAGGGAGTAAAGCTTTGAATGTCAATATTTTGATATAGAAGAAGCTACAAACTAAATTTAAGACATAAAAACTTAAGCTAGAATTTTTAATTACCTTATCAAAAATAATTTAAAATTGAACTTATTTTTATAAAGACAGGTATGTGCCATATAAAATTCAGAGATACAAAGTTCTGGGTATGAAAAAAATCAATGTATTACTTATGCCAGCAGATTATGAATAAATTGAGGCCAATTCTCAATTCTCTCTCTCCCTCCCTCCCTCTTCTCTCTCTCTCTCTCTCTCTCTCTCTCTCTCTCTCTCTCTCTCTCTCTCTCTCTCTCTCTCTGTTTCTGTCTGTCTGTCTGTCTGTCTGTCTCTCTCTCTGTCTATCCTTGACAAAGATACAGAGGGAGCATCTAAGGCTACTTTGAATCCCAGTTGTCTTCTTGGCAGGATATTATTGTGAATCTCCCCTGACAAGCAAAAGGTGACCCTGATTGGTGGCCAGCTAATGAGGATATGAGGCTGAGTTCACAATTCCTACTGTTGGGAGAAGGAGTGAAAACTGAAAATGTGTCCTAGTCATTAGACTCATTCTGCCTCTTGCAAACAGCTCAAGGAAAAATATTATATTTGAGATCTACCTTCTTAAGATTCTTCTATGGCAGCTAGGTCACCCTGAACTTTTAATTGGAAAATCCAGGAGCAAGGGTGACCTTTGGTGTGAAACGTGGGATGGCCTGGAAGGTGATCACAATCCTCAGCCAGTTCCTGGAAGTATTTTATGTTTTATTTTCTTTGTTTTATGAGCAAAACTAAAAAGTGGGTATTTTAAACAAAGGCAATATTATAAATTATTATTATATTATTATATAATCATAAAATATTATATTACAAAATACTATAAATTAACATAAAAGATCCATATTAAAATTAATTTTCCTCCAGTATTAATATTTATACATTTATATATATAGGCATATATGTACATATATTTATGTGTATCTCTCTCTGTCTATATGTATGTATGTATATGTATGCTTCCAACAAGGATATGATTTTTAAAAATTTTTGTCTTTGTTTTTTATTTAGTATTTTATTTTCCTCTAGTTACATGTAAAAATAATGTTTAACATTTGTCTTTATAACTTTGAGTTCAAAATTCTCTCCCTTCCTTCTTCTCCCCACCCCACATTGAGGAAGCAAGCAATTACATATAGGTTATGCATGTATAGTCATATGAAACGTTTTCATAATAGTCATGTTGTGAAAGAAAACAAGGACCAGAAATAAAAAACTCAAGAAAGATAAAGTAAAAAAAAAGTATGCTTCAATCTGTATTCAGACACCATCAGTTCTTTCTCTGGGGATGGACAGCATTTTTCATTATAAATCCTTCAGAGTTGTCTTGGATCATTTTACTGCTGAGAATAGCTAAGTCATTCACAGCTTATCATCTTGCCATATTTCTGCTACTTTGTACACAGTACATATTATTTTGCATCAGCTCATGTAAATCTTTCCAGGTTTTTCTGAGAGCATCCTGCTCATCATTTCTTATAACACAATAGTATTCCATCATAATCACATACCACAACTCAACCATCCATTCCCCAATTTCCCTTTTTTGTTTTTTGTATCTTTGGGGATACAGACCTAGTAGTGGCATTGCTAGGTCAAAGAGGATGCATGCTTTTTACAGCCCTTTGGGCATAGATCCGAACTGCTCTAAAGAATGGTTGAATCAATCTGTTCTATTAGCCAATCTAATAGGTATGAGATAGTACCTCAGAATTGTTTTAATTTGCATTTCTGAAATCAATAGTGAGTTAGAACATGTTTTCATATGGGTGTGGATAGCTTTGATTACTTCGTCTGAAAACTATTCATATCTTTTGATCAATTATCAATTGGGGAATGGCTCTAATTTTTTTTAATAATTTTGACACGGTTCTTTATAAATTTGAGAAACGAGACCTTTATTAGAGAAACTTGCTTCATTTTTTTTTACAATTACTATTGCTAACTGTATATCTCTCTATCCTATTATTCCCTTCCTGTTTATTCTATTCTCTCTCCTTTCACCCTGTCCCTCTTCAAAAATGTTTTGTTTCTGACTACTGCCTCTCCCAAGGTGCCCTCCCTTCTCTTATCTCTTTCACCCCCTACTTTCCTGTAGGGCAAGATAGATTTCTATACCCAATTAAATGTGTATGTTCCCTCTTTGAGCCAATTGTGATTACAGTAAGGTTCACTCAGTCTCCCTTATCTCTCCCTTCTTCCCCTCCACTCTAAAAGCTTTTTCTTGCCTCTTTTATGTGAGATATTTTACCCCATTCTAAATCTTGTGTTTTCCTGACTGTGGCATCACAATACTTGTACTATTTCTTTCTGGCCACTTGCAATATTTTCTCCTTGACCTCGGAGCTCTGGAATTTGGACATAATATTCGGGGGGGGTTCATTTTGGGATGTCTTTCAGGAAGTCATCAGTGGATTCTTTCAATTTCTATTTTATACTCTGGTTCTAGAATATTGGGGCAGTTTTCCTTGGCAATTTCTTGAAAGATGATACCTAGGCTTTTTTTTTGATCATGGCTTTCAGGTAGTCCAATCATTTTTAAATTGTCTCTCCTGAATCTATTTCCCAGGTCAGTTGTTTTTCCAATGAGATATTTCACCTTGTCTTCTATTTTTTTTCATTCTTTTGCTTTTGTTTTATTGTTCCTTGATTTCTAATAAAGTCATTAGCTTCCATTTGTGACCTGTACTGGACTATGCTCCACTCTAACCCAAGTGTGACAGACCTTTCTTGCAGAACTTCTAAGTTGTCTTTGGCTTCTGTGGACTGATACTATAGTGCCACTCCTGCCACTAATTCCATTGTCCTGAGGCCTCCTTCTGAGCTGGTTGTCCCTGCACTGGACTATGCTAGACTGTATTCCTCTCTCACCCTAGTACAACAGACTTTTTATTCCCAATCTTCTAAGTTGTCTTGGATTGGAAATTTGTTACCCTCTGCCTTTTTGTGGGTTCTGCCACTCTAGAATTTGTTTAGAGTCATTATTCAAATGTCTTTGGAGGGGTTTTGGGGAGAGCTCAGGGGAGTTCCTGCCTCCACTGAGTCATCTTGGCTCCACCCCCAACATAAGAACTTTAGCTTTTTTTCTAAACCCTAAAATCATAAATTCCTAGAATTAAGCTTTAACTAGAGCTGGAAAAGACCACTGAATTTGAATTCAGAGGACTTGGCTTCAAATCCCACCTCCAAGTTTCAGCACTTTTGTAAACTTGAAAAAATGACAACCTCCCTGGGCCTCCTTTTCCCTGTCTTTAATTTGAGATGGATGAATGAATTAGATAGCCTCTCTGAACCCTTTCAGTATTTGATCTGTGATCCTATATTTTCCCACTCCAAATAGTGAAAGGGCTCAGAGAGGCTTACATTACTTATATTACATTAAGAAGTTAAACTTTAACTAAAGTCCTCTGAATTTAGAATCAATGTTCTTTCCACTTTACTATTGAATCTGCCATTATTTCAATAATTGAAACTGAAAATGGATGAAAAACAAAACAAAACATAGAATGTGTATCCCTAATGCTTCCCACATTAAGTTCCCAAAAGGACTCTGTCCTACTCTGTGGCTTAGTGCCATAAGTTATTTTAGTAGTCAAATGAAGTTGACACATTTTCATTTTAAACTAACAGCAATTTACTTCCTGCTGGTCATTTACAGTTCCTATGTTAATGACTGCCTGACAGAGTAAAAGTGAAACATTGCTTCAGGCAGGGGCTCAGCGGGTCATTAACAAGTTGTAAATGACTGGGACATTCCAGGCCATCACTTTAATCAGGAATATTTATTAAAAACTCTCAACTCTACTCCTCATGTCTGTCACTGCACAAATATAAAAATAAAAATGTCCATAATTCTTAAAAATTTTCTTCAAAATAGCCTCAAGAATTTCTTTGGTTAGGAAAAGAGTCTATATATTACTATTCCAAGGAAGAAATGGCCACAAAAGCCTAGCCGTGAGAAATAGTTCTGTTTTCTCATTTCTGACTTATTGAGAAAAACCCAAATTCAAGCAACAAGTTTGCTTGTTGCTATGCCAATGTCCAGTGGGATTATCATGTGACCTTCTTATCTATGTTGATGTAGTAGGTTAGAAGGGAAGCTTGTCCTCTCTTCAGAGACTCTCAGTTATATTTCTGCCCAGCTATAATTGTTTCATGAAGATACATCTTCACAATGAAGGCAATGGTCTCCAAAACAGGAGTCAGTTATGACTTTAAGTTCTAAAACAGATAATTCTTTTTCCCTTTACTAACCCTTGTCTTAACCCATAATCACATTTCTGTGGAGCCCTTCTGCTTTCTGTATTACCTTAAGATAACTATTCACCTACTTTCAGTCATTTCCAGATAGAATTATGCAATAATAGAATGTGAGAGCTGTGTGACTCTCTTTCATTTTACTTTTTGGGAAAATGAGTCCCAGAAAGATGAAACGATTTTCCCAGTGTTTTACAGCTAGTCAGTGTCAATGTAATAATTAGAACTCCCTACTTTTAATTCTCTTTTATTTTTCTACAGATTACCTCTGCTACCATTTAATGTTTCATGTCTACATTAATTTTATCTTTTCACTGTTGAATTTGGTTGTGCCATAAATTTTATGCAATTTTGTCATGAATTTATGAATGATCATTTAAAAAAATATTTATCCCCAACTAATGTGTGAGCACTTTGAAAACAGGAGATGAGTCTTCCTTCTTAATTCTCCCCAAGACCTAATGTTAGAAAAATATGGCTTAATGATGCTCAATTCATATAAGGAATATTGAAACAAGTCAATATCTACTTCTATGAATTTAATTGGAGCATTAAAAAAGATAAAATTAGATGAATGTTGATATAATCTGGCACAACAGCCTAAGTGACAGTTGGAAAGCTATTCTAAAGCTACATCTACACAAAATTGGTTGAAAGTTGAAAGTTGAAAATGGATTTAATTCATTTATTTAGCAACATGTAGGTATCCAAATGAATCAATAATCACTTATCCATACCTAGCCCAGTCTAGTGCTAAACCTTGTATGATACAAGTACAACATTTAAACAGTTCTTGATCTCACAGAGATCATAATCTAATAATGTAACAAATAACCTATTTGGAAAATTAAGATAATGTTCCAATCTGGGTGTCATATTTTAGGAGGAACAATGATATAATGGGAAAACTCCAGAGTAGGGCAATCCAAATGGAGAGAAACTGAAGCACATTCTAGATTAGGATCTATTTCAGCAATTAGGATGTTTAATCTGGAGAGGAGTATAGTTAGAGCAATATCATAGCTATTTTGAAGTATTTGCAGAGCTGTAATGTGATACAATGGAAAGAGGGCTGGATATGGAATAAGAGAGCTTTTCTTCAAATCCTGGCCCTATCATTAACTACCTGTATGACTTTGGACAACCCATTTAACTTTTCTTTCCTCCAGTTTCTTGAATTGTAAAATGAAACTTAATGACCTTAGAGGTTTCTTCCATCTCCAAATGTATGATTTTGTTGGTCTATGCATCCAAGTATATACAGAATATAAATAACATTAGTGAAACGTAGCTTGGTGAGGCAAAGCACTAACCATTTGGGGGAAATCAGTAAGTATTTCTTGTATAAGGTATCATCTCAGTTGAATATCAAAGGAAGCCAGTGATTCTATGAGGTAAAAGTAAGGAGAAAGCACATTCCACATATGACAGATAGGCAGTGCAAAGACATGGTGGTGGGACACATAGTATCACAAATGAGGAATAGCTAGTAGGCCAGCATGGCAGGCACAAAAAGTGTTTAGAGGGGAATAATGCCTAAAAATTCTGGATAGGTAGGAGGGGGTAGATTAATTTGTTTACTTTAGCTTTTAAGAAGTTAATTCAGATGCATGGCCCTACTAAATATCATCTCCCCCTCCATGTTAATGCTGTCAATGGAGAAAAAAATGAAATTGTGATAAATATATACTAATGATTGCTTGTCCAGAAAATAGATGATAAATGCAGAAAAGCATCACAAAACCAGCATAAAGTGATGTAGAGGCAATAACAAAATCTTCACTCATACTGGGATTAATATAGACTATAGCCAAGGGTCAGGTTTGCTCCCCTGTATTGTGGCTCCTTCACTATTCCTGAACACAGGGATCAATTTGGTTCAGGAATTCCTTTCTTGTTGCCAGTAGGTTTTGTCTAGCAAGTCCATTGTCAATATATCTCTACTTTGTCACAGGAGTCATAAGCTTGTATTGCATGGCCCAGGAACTATTCACCACTCTGCTGGTGTCATGAGGTTTTGTTTGTTAGTTTGTTTGTTTGTTCTGTCCTAGAATGGATTTTCCTGTCCAGGGAATAAAGTCTGAGCAGCCACACATCTGGTCTACTGACTCCTTTCTTCCCTCTCTATATCCTCCTCTTTTTATCTAGTTCTCCCCTCTACCTATCTCTATTCTCCCTTTTAAAGACCAAGTCCAAGAGTATAGTCTATGTTCATCAACTACCTGTGGATCAATTCATTGTTCTTAATGCAGTAGTCAAGGAGAAAAGGCTTATATTGGGCAAGGCTGCTTAACATCAAAAAACTAATTTTATGCCTAAATAAACACAAAAGAGATTCAGCTGTGACCTATCAAGCTACTCCTGAACACATGCTGTACCTATAAAAATCAACTTTTTACTAAAAGAAAAAAAAATAGCCCTTGTAAATTTCAAATGCATATGAAAATGTAAGAATTCCATTTATTTATTTATATTGTTTCTGTGGGCAGGGGTACTGAATATAGAATACATGTGTGCTACATGAATATTCAACCATTTTCTTCTCCTGTGTCAATGTATTGGAGAGAGTATAACAGATGTATCATTGAAGCTATATTAAATAAAGAACAAATGCATTTAAATCAAATGTCTAACTTTTTATGATGCAATTGTGAATTAGGTCCTTTTTTCGTTTGTATTTAGAGGCTAGAACAGATGGTTAAGACTTTGGCAAAAAAGTGATAATTTTGCTAAGCTAACATGCTGCACATTGATTATTTATATTACAAGGATCTATTCATTTGTTCACCAGTTTGTTTTAAATGTTAGAAAATACAGTGTGCACTTCTAGAGTGTAATGTGAGATATCTCACATGCAGAATGCTGGTGTACAATTTTCTAATTATTTGGTTTGGGAGATGCCATTTCACTGACAGTAGATATCATGAGCACAACAGGACATGGGAGCTACTCCAAGATGATCAGCCAATCATAAGGTACCACCTATTCTACCATTAAAAGAAATCAGTTCCTCATTGGTAGGTATATAGGTGGGAAATATCTGCCAGGTGGTGACACTGAGAGTAATCTCATTACCATTCACAATGGATGAATTGTTCCTCATCTTTCCATCTGACACAGAAAGAAAACTATCTCACATGGGATGCCAAGAAAGTCCAGAAGTTCCATCTTTTGACAGATAACAACTAAAAAGATAATGATCTGAAATGCTGACCCAGGAAGTTCAGGGTAAGAAGAATGAGGAAAGAGGCATCACCGGGTTTCTGCATTGCTTGCTAACTATTTTTGTTACTCAGTGACATTAGATTATGCTAAAACTTTTAAACACAAAGGTTGCATCAAGTGCTTCAGTGAATTTTGTAAATTCCCAATGTTATTTTGAAGTTGGCCTGTGTGTGTGCATATGTTTGTCATTCATTTCAAATGGGCAGTTTGACTCACCCACGAATTCGATGTGCATCCAAAATAAAATGTTTTAATGGCTAGAGAAAATACAGACTAAAATTAAGATTCCATATGTTTTGTCTGATTAACTAACTGATCAGAGTTTGAATTTGAATTACAGACTTAAAGAAATGATTCACATGAGAGACACTGTTACAAAGGGAAAGGAAATTTATTGGAAGAAGACTTTACTCAGAGCAGCGGGTGTCAATCAATAGCCTCTTGTGATAGCAAGGCCTTGGATTGTCTGTTTGAACAGTCATTCATCAGCCCCAGATACCCAATTAGTGAGGACACATCAGTCCCATTAAAATAGAGCTGAGATTGTACAATAGTAGTTTCAGTGACTATCCAAGAGCCAAGTGACTAAGTCCCCTGGGGTCAGAGAAGTTTTAAACACCTCAGTGGTTAGATGGGAAATTACTCTGCAGCTATTTTTCCATTCCTCAATATGTTCCCTTCACCCTCCACCCCTACACATACATACTTGGACCTTTGTGATAATGAGGCTGCTATGAAATAGAAATATACAGCAAAGATATGTATTAGAGAGGATGTAGCATACTATCTGGACTTGGAGTCCAGAAAACCTTCATTCAGATGCTCACTCATAAACTCAGTAGCTGTGTGACTGTGGATAAGTCACCTAACCTGTCTCTGCCTCAATTTTTTCATCTATAAAATGGAGGGGGGGGAGATTAGTCAGTAGTGGAAGTTCTTTCCATATCTATGATTATGATCCTATGATCTCACTAAGTTGATTGAACTGAGTAAAATTATCTCACCTCTGAATTGCCCATTGTGTTCCTATAGCAAAGAATCAGAAGATTCCTGGTGTGCTTTGTGCCTGCCTTATACTCAGGAACCCAGGATGTGATGTCAATAGTCAAAACTATTAGACCTATGAGTCAATTAACTCTTGGGGGTGGTTTCAATACTTTTTAAGGGAAAAAAATGAACCTACATTGCATGGAGGTGGAATATTGGAATAATGATCCCACTACATATATTCCTTGGTGACAAGGTCCTTAAGGCATGCTGTAGGATCTTCTACCACTTAAATGACTTTAGAACTGTTATTGGTCAGTTCTGACCCTGAGGATATAAAGAGGCCTGACATAGACAGTAATTAAGAAAGAAAAGAAAAAAATGCCTCAAAACAAACTTAGTAAAATTAAGGGGGCAGAGGAGGTTAGTTCGACACTTTCAACTCCCTTTTGTTGTCAGAATACAGGCCCTATCCACAAAATTGTAATCTGTTGGTCATCCAAGTCATTCTGGGGAAGGAATTATATAATGAGTACTGGACGTTACATTGGCAGCAATGCAGAGAGGTCCATAGGTTCTAGATTACAGTAAATAAAAGGTAAAACTGGGACTGCCTTTAACACTTCCCATACCAGTGCCATTCTGCTGCTTCTGGGCTTTTTTGCTTCAAGAACTAGTTCCATTGGCTACTGACATTCTCTACTTTGCTATAAACTAATGTAAACATGTGCATGAGTGCTATGACAGGTACTGATCCTGATACTGTATGCTGCGGGAGAGTGATTCCATCTCATAACAAAATAAAACAAAGTGTGGCAGACATGCTTGTAGGTCAGGATACCTGTTCTATCTGGCTTAAGTCATTTCTGCACTAGTCATTTTTGCCATTGTAGGGGAGGGACCTATTTCCTGAGCATTGCAACAACCTCTTCTGGAAGTCTTGGATGGGGTGACAAAGATGGTTGGGAAAAAGAGGAATAAGAAGGAGATGGAGAGAGAGACAGAGAGAGACAGATACAGAGAGAAACAGAGAGACAGACAGAGAGAGAGAGACAGAGACAGAAAGAAGAGAGACAGATAGAGACACAGAGATGGGGGGAGATACAGATGCAGAAGCAGAGGCAGAGAGACAGAGATAAACACAGAGAGACACACTCAGAGGGAGAGGGAGAGAGAGAGAGAGGGAGAGAGAGGAGAGAGAGAGAGAGAGAGAGAGAGAGAGAGAGAGAGAGACAGAGAGAGAGAGAGAGAGACAGAGAGACAGAGAGACAGAGAGACAGAGACAGAAAGACACAGAGAGAGAGTGTTCATGGGTGAGAAGGGAAGCTATATTTCTTTATAAACTACATACACTTATGAAGCCCTAGTCCACTCACATTCTCAGCAAATAATAAGTGTGTTTGACACATTTGTCTATATCCCAAGTTCATTAAATATCTCTATGCCCCTAGAAAGAATTATGTAATTTCCTTTTAAATGTGGCTCAACAAAGTCCATGTGACACAGATCCCAATGGCCAAATAGAAAAGGACAAAAAAATTTCTTCAGTACATTGTTTTTTTGTTTCTGTAAAACATGGTTTAATTTTTAAAATCAAAATTAGCCATTCTGTCTTTTGTATTCCTGTCTATTTCTTGAGCAATCACAAACTGTTCTGTTATCCATAATTCTAAGAGGTAATAAATTCCTTGTACTCTAAATTATTTTTTTGTTTTAATTGATTCTCTTGGATTCACCAAATATACTATCACATCACCTGCAAAAGTGATAGCTTTATTTCCTCATTGCCTATTGTAATTTCTTCAACTTCTTTTTCTTCTCTTATTGTTTTAGCTAGCATATCTAGGGTAATATTGAATAACAGTGGTGATAATGGGCATCCTGGCTTCACTCTTGATCTTAGTGGGAAAGCTCTATTCCAACTATTTAAAAATGTATTCCTTTGAGATTTTCAAATTTTTGCTCCTTCAGATGAATATCATTATTAGTTTTGTCTGTTTGTTTCTTTCTTTTTTTAGTGAGGCAAGTTAAGTGACTTGCCCAGGGCCACACAGCTAGTGAGTGTTATATGTCTGAGGTTGGATTTGAACTCAGGTCCTCCTGACTCCAAGTCTGAAGCTCTATCCACTGTGCCACCTACCTGCCCCTTAGTTTTTTCTAACCATAAAATTATCATTTGGTAGTTTTGTTGGCAGGTTACTGAATAAATAAATAAATAAATTTAAGTAGTGTTATTTTTGCATTATACTTGTTTCATCTACTCATAATCAACTAATATTTCTCCAATTACCTATACCCCTCTTTTTTTCTGAAAGAGTATATTAAAGGAATAGGTATATAGTTTCTATGTGTGTCATTAGATTCTCAAAATCTTTTATATGTTCTGTAATAATTTTAAATAAAATTTCCATTTCTCTTCCTGTGAGGTTTTGTTGGTAAAATAAATATGTGCTGATGATTTTAAAGTTTATTTTTATACTTTTTCTGAGTTTTCTAGGGGTTTTTTGAATTAATTATATTTGAATCTCTATAAGTCCTCTAAACAAAACTGTCATCTGCAAAAAATGATAGTTTCAGGGGCAGCTAGGTGGCACAGTGGATAGAGCTCTGGACTTGGAGTCAGGAGGACCTGAGTTCAAATCTGACCTCAGACATATAACACTCACTAGCTGTGTGGCCCTGGGCAAGTCACTTAACCCCATTGCCCCATTTTAAAAAAAATACAAAAAAAAAGATAGTTCCATTTCCTCAATTTCTTCTACTTTTATTATTGTTATAGCTACAATTTGTAGGACTATATAAAATATCAGTAGTCTTAAAAGATATTCTTGCTTTACTCTTGATGTTATTAGAAAATACTTTTATTTTCAAATAATATGATTGCCCTTAGTTTTAGATAGATAAGTCAATAATTAATCAGTTCATGAACTTACCATATTATTAAAAGGTTTATTTATTCCTATATATTCTCATGTTTTAAGGGGAATGGATATTGTATTTTATAAGAAAAAAATCCTCCTTCATCTATTGACAATAATCATATGATTTATGTTATTCCAATTATTAATAAAGCAAATTATATTGATAGTTTTCATAATGTAGACCTAGACTTATATTCCTGGCATGAAGACAACATGGTCAGTGATATATTCCTACAGTATATTTGTAAAAAAGTTATTTCAAATTTTTGTATCAATGTTCATTAATGTTATTGGTTAGTAATTTTCTTCCTCTGCTTTGATTCTTCCTGGTTTTAATATCAAGAAGATATTTGTATCATTGAAAGAATATGGTAAGATCACTTCATTTCCTTCTTTTGCAAACTTTTTAATGTAATTAATATCCTTTGAATGATTTGTATAATTCAACATAATGGTCCCAGGTCCTCCACATCCTCCTCAAGGGTGAATTTGTGGTTACTTCTATTTCTGTGGCTGAAATTATATCATTTAAATTAGTTATTTTTCTTTCATGCTGGATATCTTATATATTTTATAAAAATATTCATCAATTTAAGTTAAGCTCTCCATTTTATTGGCATGTAGTTGAGCAAAATGTTTCCAATACTTTACTTCTTCTTCATGTTTTGTGAATTCTCATTTTGATTTTTATTAATTACAATTGTGTTTTTTGCATTCCTTTAAAAAATAGTTAACATTTAATCTATTGGTTACAAAATAGCTCCATAATAACTTCTTTAATTTTTACATTAAAATTCCCATGTTTTTTTTTTAAATATTTTGTTTGCTCAATAGATTTTTCTTTTTATTTCCATGGACAGATAATTGATCTGTTCTTTCTATCCTGTGTTGATGACATTGAGATTTCAATTTTCTTTTAACATCTGATTTCTTTACTTCCCCATTATGTTGGCATGTTGTCTCATTTTCACTATTTTAATGAAATTATAAAATGTTTGTACACACATATAAACAAGTATAGGTGTGCATGTATGTATATATGCATATGTATGTGTATAAACACATATGCACAATTTCATTGCACTCCATAAAAAGAGCATTTAATATTTCTTCCTTCTGACATTTAATTTTGATGTATTATGCCTGAAATAATGATTACTTCCCTTACTTTTTAGAATCTGAGGGAAAATAGATTTTTCCATAACCCTATGTTATAATTCAGTTTTCATCTTTATGTTTTAATTGTTTTTATTTTGAACAACATATTGTAAGATTCTGGAACTTAATTCCAAGTTCTTATTCTTATTTGCTTGCTTCATTTCTTTTTTCCCTTCCTTCTTTCTAACTTTCCTGTCTTTCCTTCCTTCCTTCCTTCTTTCTAACTTTCCTGTCTTTCCTTCCTTCCTTTCTTCCTTTCCTTCCTTCCTTCCTTCCTTCCTTCCTTCCTTCCTTCCTTCCTTCCTTCCTTCCTTCCTTCCTTCCTTCCTTCCTTCCTTCCTGCCATCCTTCCTTTTTTACATTATTTAATATTCTATTTTTACCAATTACATGTAAAACAATTTAAACATTCTTTTTTTTAAAATCAGGTTTTGAGTTCCAAATTCTCTCCCTTCTTCCCTTCCCACTCCCATTGATAAGGCAAGCAATTTGGCATAAGTTATACATATGTGGTCTTGCAAAACACATTTCCATGTAACTCATTCTGTGAAAGAAAACACAGACTAAAAAGAAAAATGAAGAAATTAAAGTGTCTTTGATTTGCATTCAGACCATACCAGTTCTTTCTCTGTAGATGGACAGCACCTTTCATCATAAGTGTTACAGAATTGTCTTGGGTCATTGTATTACTGAGAATGGCTGAGTTATTCATAGTAGATCATCATACAATATTGCTGTTACTGTCTACAATGTTCTCCTGGTTCTGCTCATTTCACTTTCCATCAGATTATGTAAGTCTTTCCAGGTTTTTCTGAGAGCATCCTGCTCATTATTTCTTATAACATGATAGTATTCAACCACAATCATATATAATAGTTTGTTCAGCCAATCAATTCATGGACATCCCCTCAATTTCCAATTCTTTGCTACCATTAAAAGACCTGTTATTTTGAAATTTTTATACACATAAGTCCTTTTCCTTTTTAAAAAAAAATTTGTTGAAATACAGACCTAGAAGTGGCATTGCTTGGTCAAAAGATATATGCATGGTTTTGTAGCATTTTGGGCATAGTTCTAAATTGCTCTCCAGAATGACTGAATCAGAACACAACTTCACCAGTAGTACATTCATATTTTAATTTCCCCACATCCTCTCCAACATTTGTCATTTTCCTTTTCTGTCACATTAGCTAATTGGACAGGTGTGAGGTAGTAGCTCAAAGTTCTTTTAATTTGCATTTCTCTCATCAGTAATGATTTAGTGCATTTTTTTTCATATGACCATAGATAGTTTTGATTATTTTGTCTGAAAACTGCCTGTTCATATCCTTCGACCATTTGTCAATTAAGGAATGGGTCTTATTTCTATAAATTTGACTCAGTTTACTGTGTGTTTGAGAAATGAAGTCTTTATTAGAGAAACTCACGGTAATTTTTTTTTTCATTGTAATGATTACCAACTATGTATTTTCCTCCATCCTATTTCCTCTGTTTATCCTACTGTCTCTCTCTCTCTCTCTCCTTTGACCCTCTCCATTCTCAAAAGTCTTTTGTTTTTTAATTTTACTTCCCCCAAGTTCCCTTCTATCAGTAACTCTCCCTTCTCTTATCCCCTTCCTATTTGGCAAGATAAATTTCTACACCCAAGTGAACATGTATATTATTCCCTATTTGAGCCAATTCCAATGAGAATAATGTTCATGTGCTCCCCTCCCCACTTTCCCCATTTCCCCCTTAACTATATAATCTCTCTCAGGCCTCTTTTATGCTAAATAATTTATTTCATTCCACCTCTCCCTTTCTCCTTCTAGCAGTGCATTCTTCTTTTGCATTCCCCAATTTTATTTTTTTAAATAATCATACCATCACATTCAATTCATACCTCTTTCTGCCTCTCCTTTCTTTCTTCCTTTCATTTCTCTATTCCTTTTTAAACCCTTCTATATGACCCATCCTCCAAGATTAGAGTTTTTTTCCTAAGACTATTATATCCCTACATTGACATTCCCTTTTATTTCTTTTCTCATCTTTCCCTATTCCTTTCTTTCTGTATTGATTTGAATGTATTTCAACACCAAACTTCATATGTGTGATGTCATCTTTTGACTGCATCAGAAAAAAAAAAATTTAAGTAATGTCAGAATCCCTTCTCTCCTTCTTCCTTGTTTGTATAGTCTACTTGTGAACCCTGATTATATGACATATGCTTCCCCATTCCTCTTTCTTTCTTCACTGTTTTCTCCCTTCCT
Organism: Phascolarctos cinereus; assembly: GCF_003287225.1. NCBI lineage: Eukaryota > Metazoa > Chordata > Mammalia > Diprotodontia > Phascolarctidae > Phascolarctos > Phascolarctos cinereus. The sequence continues at coordinate 138,427,584 of NW_027555514.1, forward strand.
TTCCATTCTTATTTTAATAACACTACCATTCCTGTTTTTTCCACCCTTTTTAACTTCAATTTTTGCTTGCTGAAATTAAGGTTCTGAGGGTACATTTTTATCGTCTTCACTCATATTAATACAAACATTTCATTCTTTCATATTCCTTTATGATTTCTCATTTTTACGGGCAATGAGTTTTATTGGTTTGTTTGTATATATTAAATATTTATGCTTCTTTTGATTCCTGGATTTATGTTACAAATTTCTACTCAGCACTAGTGTTTTGATAGAAAATGCATGAAACTGTTAATTTCATTAAAGATTAATTTTTTTCCCTTGTGGGATTGTGCTCAGATTTTTAGGTAAATTCTTTTTATTAATAATCTATATATTTTGCATTTTTTCCTTCTAAGTTATATGCTCCTTCATACTTTTATCTGCCAGATCTTTTGTGATCCTGACTTTTGTCTTTTCATTATTTGAATTTTTTTTTTGGCTATTCCTAGTCTTCTCTTGTTGCTCTGGAAGTTCTACATTATAGCTAAAGAGTCCCTAAGAGTTTTCATTTTGGGGGAGTTATTGTTGGCATCTTCCTATTTTTGCTTAATGTTCTTGTTCTAAGAGATATAAGCCATTTATTTTTGTGCTTTCTTAAAATATGATATAGAAGCTCTTTTTTGGTCATGTTTCAGGCAGTCCAGGTATTCTTAAACTATCTTTCCTTGATCAGGATTCCAGATCAATTATTTTTATCTGTTTTCTTTCATTTTGTTTTATTTTTTTCTTTTGAATTTATTTGAGTATTTCTTGTTGCCTCTTGGAGTAATTAATTTCTGCCTTTGCAATCTTAATTTCAGGCACTATGCATGTTATGTTAAATTGTGTGCATCTTTTGCTGTTTTTTTTTTCATTTTTCTTCCAAGATAAATTTTCTGTCAAAGTGAATTTGTTTTCTGATTCTTTTATCTATTGATGTCATTTAATTTAGAAAATCATTTTGACTATTATAAAAATTTCTTGCATCATTTTTCTAGTAATTTTATTTGATCTTATGTCCTAAATGTATTTTTCTTTTGAGGCTTTGCTTGTAGATATTTAAAGTCAGTTTCTTCTTCTGGATTAGTTTCTTGGATTTCCCTTTACAGTATAATAGTTGTTTATCATGGGAGTATTTTTATTGTGGTTTGTTTTGAAATTCTCCCAATTTAAAATTTTCTGAATTGGGACTCTTTGTTAGGGTCAGTCTCTATGCATTTCAGGTGAGAATTTGTGTGCTCTATGTGGTCTTACTCTGTATTATATGTGGTTTGATCACAGCATTCTCTGACTATTGTATTCTGTGATTTAAAAATTTTAAGCTGATTCTTTGTGTTCTGATAAGGTTGTTGGTCTGACTGGTGCCCTCTTGGATTGAGCTTTCTAGGCCCTTTAACCCAGCTCTTGTCTAGGCTACAAAACTACTGACTTAATCTTAGGTGAATCTCTGGTACATCATTGCTATCCAGAGGCCCTGTCAGCTAGCTGGAAAAATTAGTAGGTTCAGAGTGATAGAGCTGTTGACTGATGGCTGGCTTACCATATATCTTCTAGCATATTCATTCAACCCTGGGTTAAATCCTAGATATAACTTAAGATTTAGAACAAGAGAGCTGTCAGCCCAACCTTGGTCTGTGACCACAGGTTGAATATGTGATACTACTCAAGGAATAGGAAAATAGGAAGTGCTGGACCATTCCTGATCTATGATTCCTGTCCTAAGCACTTGTCTGAGGACTAAATTTGTGATCTTGGTTTGGAAAAAATGATCTACTCTTATTTCAGAGGTAAGTCTTTACCTCTATATTCACCTCTATAACTTATCTGTGTAGATAGCCAAATTTGGCAATTTCAAACTGAAAATGCTTTTGAGGGCTACATTTTCTATATTAGCTATCTCCCCACATGGAACAAATAAACTGATAACTGTTGAACCTCTAAAGTTTTTGGACTGTTTAGATAAAGCACAAAGTAGAGGTAGTGAATATGGAAGCCTGAAGGTAGTGAATAAGGAAATGAATAAGGGAAAATGTCAATACTCTTACAGGATCCATGAAAAGGGACTCCAGAAGACAGGCATGGCTCCTTGCATATAGGACTTCTAGTGTGACCATTCATTTCATTCATTCATTCATTCATTCATTCATTTCATTGCTTTTTCATTGGAAAATCTCAAACTGAATTAATTGTTTTGAAATAGAGGCTTTCAATGTTTTTAGCAAACTGGTCTCAGTTACTAGGCTAACCAAAAACAATGCATTATTTGTAGTTTCAAAGGAAGTATTTCATTTAATGTAAACCTTATGTAGTGTGTGTATTGTTGTTGTCTATGTAGGTTATATGTGCCCAACACAGTTTCTGTCTAGATATGGTTCATAGACAGGTGTATCTCCAGTGTTTCTTCCAACCACTCTTTTCAAGAGAGACTGATTTCTACAAGGAGGGGAGCAGAAAATTGATGTTAGGGACTAGGAATTCTAGTGACCTTCTTTTCCCCCAAATGGTATTCCAGGGGAAATAGTTCAAGAAATAGAAGTAGTACAAGGGCATTTCCCAAGCTATATGTACAAGTCTTAACTCCTTTCCTACAAAATGAGAGTAAGATGAAGAGCACATATAGGACTAGCAAAAAGAAACAAACAAAAAACAGAGAAGATATATAGATGAGAATAAATCAAATAATACATGTAGTGAATTCAATCTCCCAATCATAGTGAGGTATCTCATATAAACCAAGGATGAGAACCGCATTTTCACCCAAAGGTAAGTTTATAGTGTAACAAGCTGAGTATAAAGACATGACCAAGATGCTGACCCCTCTACATGTTAGCTTCTTCCCACACTCCTTCTCTTCCTTCAGGAGTTTCTCCCTGAAAAGAATCTGGAGCCATGTTTCTCTCCCTTGGAGATGAAATCCAGAATTCTGGGATTTCTCATATCCTAAACTTGCACCAATTCTTTCCTTCTTGAAGGCAGAGAGAATTAAGTAATCAGTCTCCAGCAATATGGGGAATTTTAGGCAAATAGATTTCTATGCAGTGTTTAAAAACAGCTGTTTTCTTTTTCTTTAATACCAATGTTTGTTTGTTCTGCTCTTCTACAGCTATAACACAGAGAACAGTCAACAAGTATTAAAAATGTGTATCCTCCAATGACCAATGGAAAATTAAATGGTGGATTTAAGTAAGCTGCAACATATCACAAATAGGGAATTTCAAAGGAGAATCAGAGTAAATGATGAAACAATGCTGTCAAAAATGTATAAATATAATATAATAGGATCATAAATTTCAGGATGGAAATGAACTTACAGTCTCATTTACCTAAGAGGAACTGAAGCTCAGAGAGGTTAAATGACTTGTGGTAGGTCACACAGAATATTAAGACATAGAATTTTAACTTAAATCTGTTCCTCTGATTTCAAAGCTTTTTTCCCTTATGATGTAGTCAACAGAAGATAGACTTGTTAAGTAGCAAATATGAGGGATAACAAATTGATAGCTTGTGGAATCCATTGATATTCTTAGGATGTCAAGAGAAAGTGAGGAAGTATATTGGAGGAAGGGATAAAATGTGATCAAATTAAGGATAAATATGGACAAAAGTAGCACAGGACGGGCAGATATGGATGGATTATTACTTGAATCATAGAAGGTGGTGGTGGGGAATTAATTAAATGAGTGAAATAATAGAATCATTTGAATGTCCAGTATCTTTACTCCAAAAAATTATCAGAGCAAAATGGATGGGATTGGAGAATAATCAATTATTTCTATGAGAAAGAGAGCTACAAAAAAAGTGGGTAATCTGTTAAAAATATAGATTTTTCTTATTTTTTCTATTTCTATGAAATTTGAACTAAAAACTTGATAATATGAATATTCAGGATCATTACAACTTCATAAAAGGGAAACCCCATTGATTGCAGAGCTAAAACCAAAAGGACTTTGTAGCTACTTCACTATATTTGAAAAATCATCGTTTCAGCTCCCTTTATGTTCTTCCAATACCTGAATGTCTGGGCTAAGAAAGTACTTTGGTTTACTTCTTAGTAATTTATAATTTGATGGAAGTTGCTGGTGCAGTCACATTTGAAGCAGAGTTTTCTAAGTATGTAGGGTGGGAGTAGAGAGGAGGGAGCCCTTTGTGTTCCTTGCCAATAAAGACTTCATATAATAACTGAACATTACATTTTCTCCTTTGTAACAGCTGTGCCTTTTGCCTCACAATACCCCAGAGGAACGATTAGAGCATGATAACAACCAACTTCCTGCTGTGCTGTATTGTTTTCATACACTAATTACAAGAGAAGCAGCAAGATCTGTTTTTCCTCAAACTTTGCACATCAAGAAAAAAAAGAATTTAGATTCACCATTTTATAGTCTCTACTAAAGGAAGGAGGAGTGAAGGAGAAGAAAAATGCTAGAAGGAGAAACACTCTTTAAGAGGTGTGATTCTATCTCTTATTTCAGAAGGAATTTGGGCTCAGAATGGGGTAGGAGGATTAAATGTTCTTAGTTTTTTGGGGGTAATGATAAACAAAATTTTTTAAACCATAGATGAAGATAATAGAGTATTCTTGTGGCTATAAAATAATAGGAGTGGCATGAATATTTTCTTCTTCCTAAAGATTGCGTATTCATTCAATAAATATTTAAGAATATTTTAATTTTGTACAACAATAATTATGGGGCAGCAAGGTGGTACAGTGCATAGACTCATCTTCCTGAGTTCCAATCTGGCCTAAGACACTTAGCTATGTGACCCTGGGCAAGTCACTTAACTCTGCTTCATTTTCCACTGAAATTTGCAAAATGAGGTAGAGAAGGAAATGGAAAACCACTCCAGTATCTTCAGCAAGAAACTACTACATAGGGTCATTCAGACACAACTGAAAATGAGCGAATCAACAATAGCAGTAATAATGAACTAAAACTTAATTTTCATTAAAAAAAAGTCCCTCTCAATTTCCTTGGAAAATTATAAGACATTGTTCAAAAACATTTTAAAAAGTAACTTCATGTGACAAAAAATAGTGATTGATATATATTATATGCATATGTACTTAAATAAACATAGAAAATAAACATGTTACAAACGTGCACACATACACATATTCAACTAACCATAACAGAAAATAGACTGGCATATTTCTCTTTAAGGAAAATGTATTTATTGCTTCTGATTTGTTTCATAACACTCTTTATTAGGATTATTAATAGCATATTTTCAATTCAGGTTCATCATCAGTATTATTTCCCCAAGGAAATTTCAAACCTGTATACTGTAAGATTCATTCTTCATTTTATTGAGACATTGTCTTCATGATAGTAAGACATACACATGTTAAACTAAAATGGAGACATTGTTTTCCATCATTTTTTAGAAACTGCTGAGTAGAAAAGCATATATTGCCATCTTGAAACACTTCAGTGTAAGTCGTATATTATTTTCCATTAAGCCCCAGGTGTGTAATAATATTTTTAGAATTTTGATAGAAATGAAATAGATTGGAAGATGTGAAGAGCATTGAATAATAAAGTATTATAAAAATAGTAAATTCAGATAGTAAAATATTCACTTAAAAATAAAAGGCTATTAGTATTTTCACATATGATTATACTTTTATATAATCAAAAATCATAGAATTAACAATTGAAAGGTAGAAGGCACTATAAATATCTAGTCCACCTCATTTTATGAATAAAGATTTATTAAATGATTTTAATCTGTTTTAATTGAATGTTAAGTGTTTTTAATTGGTTTTAATTGGCTAAATGGTTTTAATTGAATAAAAAGTGAACTCCCATATTAAACTTAAAACAGGAAAAATTCTGTCTTCCTTTCCTCCCTCCCCCAATTAAAAGAATGAAAATTACCTGGATAAGTCAATTCTTAATTATTGAACCATGAATCCTCTGTTCAATCAGTTATTGAGAATAAATCTCAAAGTGGATATGTGGGATAAGTAAGAATTTCTCATATTTTTCTTTGATTCTTACTCTATATACAGCCTAGATCCATCACCAAGCATTTATTCAGTGCCTACTATATGCCAGGTGGGTATATTGTGGGACAGCTAGATGGTGCAGTGGATAAAGCGCTGGGCCTGGTATCAGGAAATCCTGAGTTCAAATGTGGCCTCAGAACACTGAAGGGGTATGTGATCCTGGGCAAGTCACTTAACCCTGTTTGTCTCAGTTTCCTCATCTGTAAAATGAGGTGGACAAGGAAATGGCAAACCACTCCAGTGTCTTTGTCAAGAAAACCTAAGTAGGGTAACAAAGAGTAGGACACAACAGAACAACTCCTTCTAGGGAATATTGTAATAGAGGATAAAACACAGACAGAAATTTGGAAGGAATGGACATTTCAAGACACCGAAAATGTTGTCTGGGCATTTCCTGAACCCTCCTGAATGGGTGTGATGGTAGAGTATTTTTGCACATACCTCATAGTGCCTTGTGGTTCTGTAAACCCCTTCTAGCATTTTCTTTGGGCCCTACAATTTAAATAACACTGGTAAAGAGGATTATTAAGTGAAGAGAGAGAAAAAAAGAAGAAGAAAGCAAGTTACAGGTGAGAAAATAACAAGGAAGACATTTTACCGGAAACCAAGTATGCAAGACAGTATTGTTAGCCTTGTTCAATTCAGCTAAAGAGCCCAGAAGGGAGGATGGCACAACCCTAATATGTTTGGAGCCTACTGATTCAAAATTAGATGTTATTGAGGTAAGAGTTATAAAATGACAACAGGGTTTACTAAACAGAATAAACAAGATCAAGAGAAAAATGTCTAAATGATCAGAGAAGAAACATTTTTTTCAAGCTCTACCAACTGCTTTACAATCATCTCCTTAAAAAACTTGAAACTGATAGGCTGATTACAAACCATTTTCATTAAAGTGAGTTGTTTCAGGATATATACCAGGCAATATTTACTTAATCTGAGATACCACCTATTTTCAAAACTAGAATTATTTTTGAATAGTCTGCCATTAAATATATATATATATATATATACAAATACATATACATATATATATACATATGTGTGTGTGTGTGTGTGTGTGTGTGTGTGTGTATCCTCAGAGAAAACTAAACTCTGCGTGGAACATTCTAAACAATATCAAAAACTTAAGAAAACAAGTTTCAAAATTATATAGTAATAAATAATATCATACCTTGAGCTAATATAAAAGTGTCTAAGTTTTCTTAGATGTTACCTTTTCAGTAATTCTGTAGCCTCCTTCCTTTGAAAGACCTTTGTTACACGATGTTTCTTCTTTTACCTTCCTGTCAGAAAACCCAAAGGTTCACTTTTTCAGATAATGACATTTCTGCTGCTAAAATAAGGCAGCATTTCTCAGAACTGCCAAAGGAACAATTATGAGTTCTAGCTACAGAGACATCAATTTTAGAAAAGTTAAAAGTTTACCTTTTATCTCTGAAGTACAACTTATTCAGAGCATTAAGTATGACATTTTATTAGGGGTAAATGTGACCTTAAATGTATGCAAGAGTATCCTATCATCTGAATGGTATGTTTCAAGGCAGAGTACAGTAGAAAGGGCTCTAGCTTTGGAATCGGAGGACCAGCATTCAAGTTCTATTTCAGAGGACTATGAACTCTGTGCTTTTTGGCCTATCTGTCCCTCAGCTTCCTTATTTATAAAATGAGATGGTTGGACCAGATAAACTCTGAGTTACTTTCCAGCTCTATAGTAATTATTTTGCATCTGATTGTTGGATTTCTACTCTACTCTACTGTACATCCAATCCATTGCACTTCCTACTTTGCTTCACCTTTAAGATAAGGATTGAGTAACTAAATGAGGCCTAAAATCACCATGACCTGAAAGGTAATACAGTCATATCATGTACAAATACAGGATTCAGAGATGGAAGAATTCTTTAAGATAATTTAATACAACCCATTCATTTTACAGATGAAAAAAACAAGGCCCAGAGTGACTTGACCAAGTCTCCACAGGATAGAAAGTTGCAGAGCCAGGTCACAATTAGAAGTCCTTTAACTCTAAATGCTATTCTTTTTATGTTCTACCCCGTTACTTCTGCTGCATCACAGCACCATAGACTTCCAGGTTGCTACTGAGTCTTCTACACAAGCATACCTTTTATCCTATGCAACTTTAAATGATTTAATTGTCAATTGTTTTGAAGCTAATCAGTCTCTGTACCATCATCATCATCATCATCATCAACTTTGTCTGCAAATTTCTGCCAAAAATTCTTTGAGGTGAATTTTGGTGCCTCAGTGATCCATAGGAGAATTGTCATTGAAATATACTTTGTAGAATTGCCCAGGGTGGGGATAGTTCATCGTCTTTCTGTTCATTTTTCAAGATCCACCCAATCTTTTTGACAATAATGTTCAAGCTATGCACCATAGCCTATGCCTAGGGGTTCTTTGAAAGATTTAAAAGGAAAAACAAAAGCTTTCTGCATCATCTCATATAGCCCCTGCCTGTTCACCACATTAGTGGATTGTTCTTCTGGAGTGTGTACAACAGTGGGGAAGGATTCTACAAGTTATAAAGTTTATAAATCACAGTTCAAATTCATCATATTCCCAAGGGAGAGTTACAGTGTTAGGGAAAAAAGTGGTAATATCTCTTAGTTCCTGTGGAGATTTACACCATATGAACTTACATACATGCCTTTACTTGTTAAACTTCAGCAGGCCCAGAAATACCTCTACTACATCTATATCCCAAAGAAATCAAAGAAAAGGGAAAAGGACCTATAGGTACAAAAGCATTTATAGCAGCTCTTTTTGTGATGGAAAAGAATTAGAAATTGAGGAGATGTCCATCAATTGGGAAATGATCGAACAAACTTGTGGTTTATCATTGTGATGGAATACTATTGCACTAGAAGAAATGACAAGCACAATGGTTTCAGAAAAACCAAGGAAGACTTACATAAACTCCTGCAAAAAGAAGTGAGTAGAACCAAGAAAACATTGTGTATAGTAACGGCAAAATTATGAAGATGATCAACTGTGAAAGACTTGGCTACTCTGATCAATGTAATGATCCAAGACTATTCCTAAGGCCCCATGATAAAAAATGCTATTCACCTTTGGAGGGAGAACTGATGAACTCTGAATGCATATTGAAATATACTTTTTAAAAAAATGTCTTTATTGTTACTGTTTTATTTTGTCTATCTTTTCTTTCACAACATAGCTTATTTAGAAATATGTTTTCTATGACTTCACATGTATAATCAATATCAAACCACTTGCCTTCCCAAGGAGGGGATGGAGTAAGATACAGGGAAAGGACTTAGAATTAAAAAAAAAAATTTTTAAATAATTATTAAAAAAAAGTTTTTTACATGTAATTGGGACATATTTAACAAAATAAAAAAATAAACTTTAGCTAAGCAGTAAAATAAAGATTACTGTAAATGGTAAATATAGTTAGCAGAGTCAGAATTAATAAATGTACACTATATTCTTCACCAGCAAACAAAAAATAGTATTTATGCCACTCTGTAATGGATGGTAAATTCTTAATTATATGTATCAATGAAGGATGAAAGCTGCATGAATAATTGGAATCCATAGGTAATCCCCAAATTCCTTTTAGCCAAGGAATGCAAATATTTCCTTGCTCTAAGCCTTTTAATAAAACTATAAGCAAAAATGATTATTGAATTATTTGAGTTTTATATTCTCCCTTGGTTTTATTCCAAATAATATTAAGATCATTAACAAGTAGTCTTATCAATGAGATAGAGGATGACAAATAGGAATCAATGGGAAGGAGGAGCAGAAGTCAAGTAGTAGGACTCCCCAGTTTGTAGATACCTTATTTTTACATATACAGTTTATAATGATGCCTTAATTAACAATTATTATTCATTCCATATTAATCCTTTTTTTCCTCTTCTTTCTTTATTTTATTGTTGTTATGACCTTAACCACCAAACAAAAGATGGTTTCCATATACAGAGTTCAACATAAAAAAGATTGTATATGAATTTTGCATTTATATTTCATATTGCTTTCTTTTTATAAAACATATAAGTCTATGTTACCTTTAAAACTGTCTGGCTTCAAATACTTCTAAGGAGGGACAGGGGCAAAAGAAAGAATAAAATAAATGGGAGGGAAGGATAGGTTTAAGGGAACCAGAGTTAGTTTTTCACAACATGTCTACTATGGAAGTGTTTTGCATAACTGCACATGTACAACATATATTGAGTTGCTTGCCTTTTCAATGACAGCGGGTGGGCAGGGAGGAAGAGAGAAAATCTGAAGCCTAAAGTTTTAAAAACATATGTCTGAAAATTTTTTTTTCACATGCTACTGGGAAATAAGAAATATAAGAAATGGGGTACAGAAGTCTTTCCTGTCCTACAGGAAAATAGAAGGGGAAAGGGATAAGAGAAGGGTGGGGGAGAGATAAAAGAGAGGGTAGACTAGGGGAAGTGGTATTCAGAATGCATGCCATCTTGGGGTGGGGGGAGGGGCGAGATGGAATAAAAATTTGGAACTCAAAATCTTGTGGAAGTAAATGTTGAAAACTAAAAATAAATAAATTTATATCAAACACAAAAAAAATACAAAAAAGAAGGAAGAATGAAATAACAACAAAAAAAACTGTCTGGCTTCTCTGGCTTCTTAACTTCTTTCTCTTCCCTTTTTAAAAATATTTTATTAATTTATTTTCATTTATCAACAAACGCTTCCATATGCTTTTGAGTTGTAAATTTTTCTCGCCCTTCCTCCCCCATCCCCCCCAAGACGGTGCACAATATGATATAGGCTTTACATTTACATTCCTATTAAACATGTTTTCACATTAGTGAAGTTGTAAGTAAAAATTAAAACCAATAGGAGGAACCATCAGAAAGATGAAACAAACTCAACAGAAGGTAAAAATAAGTGATAGCGATTTACTTCATAGTTCTTTCTTTGGATGTGGACAGCATTTTCCATCCTGAGGCCTCTGGAGATGTCTTAGATCCTGTAATGCTGAGAAGGGTTCAGTTTAACATCTTAGTCATTGCATAACGTGGTTATTGTGTACAAAGTCCTCCTGGTTCTGCTCACTTCACTCAGCATCAGACCATATAAGTCTTTCCAGGTTTTTCTGAAGTCAGCCTGTTCATCATTTCTTATAGCACAATAGTATTCCATTACATTCATATACCACAGCTTGCTCAGCCATTCCCCAATTGATGGGCATCCTCTAAGTTTCCAATTCTTTGCCACAAGAAAAAGAGCTGCTATGAATATTTTTGTACATGTGGGTACTTTTCCCATTTGTTTGATCTCTTTGGGATATAGCCCTAGAAGTGCTATTGCTGGATCAAAGGGTATGCACATTTTTGTAGCCCTTTGGGCATAGTTCCAAATTGTTCTCCAAAATGGTTGGATCATTTCACAACTCCACCAACAATGTATTAGTGTTCCAATTTTCCCACATCTTCTCCAACATTTATCATTTTCCTGTTTTGTCATGTTGGCCAATCTGATAGGTGTGATGTGGTACCTCAGAGTTGTTTTGATTTGCATTTCTCTAATCAATAACGATTTAGAGCATTTTTTCATATGATTGTAGATGGCTTTAATTTCTTCATCTGAGAACTGTCTGTTCATATCCTTTGACCATTTATCAATTGGGGAATGGCTTGTGTTCTTATAAATTTGTCTTAATTCTCTATATATTTTAGAAATGAGGCCTTTATCAGAGAGACTGGTTGTAAAATTCTTTCCCAATTTTCTACCTTCCTTCTAATCTTAGTTGCATTGGCTTTGTTTGTGCAAAAACTTTTCAATTTAATGTAATCAAAATTATCCATTTTGCTTTTCATAATGTTCTCTATCTCCTGTTTGGTCATGAATTCTTCTGTTCTCCATAGATCTGATAGGTAAACTATTCCTTGTTCTCCCAGTTTACTTATGGTATCAGCCTTTATATCTAAGTCATGAACCCATTTTGACTTTATTTTGGTATACACTGTGAGATTTGGGTCTATGCCTAGTTTCTGCCATACTCTTTTCCAGTTTTCCCAGCAGTTTTTTTCAAAGAGTGGGTTCTTATCCCAGAAGCTGGGGTCTTTGGGTTTATCAAATAATAGATTTATAGTCATTGACTACTGTGTCTTGCATATTTAACCTATTCCACTGATCCACCTCCCTATTTCTTAGCCAGTACCAAGCAGTTTTGATGATTGCTGCTTTATAATACAATTTAAGATCTGGAATTGCTAGGCCACCTTCCCCTGCATTTCTTTTCATTAGTTCCTTTGATATTCTGGACCTTTTGTTTTTCCAAATGAATCTTGTTATTTTTTTCTAACTATAAAATAATTTTTTGGTAGTTTGATTGGTATGGCACTGAATAAGTAAATTAGCTTAGGTAGGATTGTCATTTTATTATTATTGGCCTACCCATGAGCAACTGATGTTTTTCCAATTATTTAGATCTGATTTTATTTGTGTGAAAAGTGTTTTGTAATTGTGTTCATAGAGTTCCTGGGTTTGTTTCAGGAGGTAGACTCCTAAATATTTTATAATGTCTACAGTAAGTTTAAATGGGATTTCTCTTTCTATCTCTTGCTGTTGGGCTTTGTTGGTAATATATAGAAATGCTGATGATTTATGTGGGTTTATTTTATAGCCTGCAACTTTGCTAAAGTTGTTTATTATTTCAAGTAGTTTTTTACTTGATTCTCTAGGATTCTCTAAGTATATCATCATGTCATCTGCAAAGAGTGATAGCTTTGTTTCTTCTTTGCCTATTCTAATGCCTTCAATTTCTTTTTCTTCTCTTATTGCTAAAGCTAAGGTTTCCAGTACAATATTGAATAACAGTGGTGATAATGGACATCCTTGTTTCACCCCGATCTTATTGGAAATGCTTCTAGCCTGTCCCCATTACATATAATGCTTGCTGAAGGTTTTAGATATGCTATTTATTATTTTAAGGAAGACTCCATTTATACCTATGCTTTCTAGTGTTTTTAATAGGAATGGGTGTTGTATTTTATCAAAAGCTTTTTCTGCATCTATTGAGATGATCATGTGGTTTCTGTTGGTTTTGTTGTTGATATGCTCAATGATGCTGATAGTTTTCCTAATATTGAACCAACCCTGCATTCCTGGTATAAATCCTACCTGGTCATAGTGTATTATTCTTGTGATAAGTTGCTGCAATCTTTGCTATTTTGTTTAAAATTTTTGCATCTATATTCATTAGAGAAATTGGTCTATAATTTTCTTTCTCTATTTTGACTCTTCCTGGTTTAGGTATCAACACCATATTTGTATCATAAAAAGAATTTGGTAAGACTCCTTCTTCACCTATTTTCCCAAATAGTCTATATAGTATTGGAATTAATTGTTCTTTAAATGTTTGATAGAATTCCCATGTAAATCCATCTGGCCCTGGAGATTTTTTCCTAGGGAGTTCATCAATGGCTTGTTCAATTTCTTTTTCTGAGATGGGGTTATTTAAGTATTTTACTTCCTCTTCGGTTAATCTGGGCAATTTATATTTTTGTAAATATGTATCCATTTCACTAAGATTGTCAAATTTGTTGGCATATAGTTGGGCAAAATAATTCCTAATTATTGTTTTAATTTCCTCTTCCTTGGTGGTAGCTTCCCTTTTCATTCTTGATACTAGTAATTTGGTTTTCTTTCTTTTTTTTAATTAAATTAACCAAAGGCTTATCTATTTTATTGTTTTTTCATAAAACCAGCTCTTAGTTTTATTTATTAGTTCAATAGTTTTCTTAATTTCAATTTTATTAATTTTTCCTTTGGTTTTCAATATTTCTAATTTGGTGTTTAGTTGAGGATTTTTAATTGTTCTTTTTCTAGTTTTTTAGTTGTATGCCCAATTCATTAATCTCCTCTTTTTCTATTTTATTTATGTAAGCATTTAGAGATATAAAACTTCCCCTAAGAACTGCTTTTGCTGCATCCCATAGTTTTGGTATGTTGTCTCATTATTGTCATTCTCTTGAATGAAATTATTGATTGTTTCTATTTTTGTTTGACCCAACATTTTTTAGGATTAGATTATTTAGTTTCCAATTATTTTTTAGTCTATCTTTCCATGGCCCTTTATTACATATAATTTTTATTGCATCATGATCTGAAAAGGATGCATTTAATATTTCTGCCTTTCTGCATTGGATTGTGAGGTTTTTATGCCCTAGTACATGGTCAATTTTTGTGTATGTGCCATGTACTGCTGAGAAAAAAGTATATTCCTTTCTATCCCCATTCAGTTTTCTCCAGAGGTCTATCATACCTAACTTTTCTAATGTTCTATTCACCTCCTTAACTTCTTTCTTGTTTATTTTTGGTTAGATTATCTAGTGCGAGAGGGGGAGGTTCAGGTCCCCCACTAGTATAGTTTTGCTGTCTATTTCTTCCTGTAACTCCCTGAACTTCTCCTGTAAGAATTTGGATGCTATACCATTTGGTGCATATATGTTTAGTAATGATATTACTTCATTGTCTATGGTGCCTTTTAGCAGGATGTAGTTTCCTTCCTTATCTCTTTTGATTAGATCTATTTTTGCTTTTGCTTTGTCTGAGATCAGGATTGCTACCCCTGCTTTTTTTACTTCAGCTGACGCATAATATATTCTGCTCCAGCCTTTTACCTTTACCCTGTATGTGTCACTCTTTTTCAAATGTGTTTCCTGTAAACAACATATTGTAGGATTATGGTTTTTAATCCATTCTGCAATCCATTTCCGTTTTATGGGAGAGTTCATCCCATTCACATTCACAGTTATGATTACTATCTGTGTCTTTTTCTCCATCCTTTTCCCCCTATTTATGCTTTTCTTTCTCCTTTTTCCTTTCCCCCTTCACTAGTGTTTTGCTTTTGACCACTGCCTCCTTCAGTCCCTCCCCCTTTTATTATCCCTTTCCCTTTTCTTCCCTTTACTCTTACTGCTTCTTCCCTCCCTTTCCTCCCCTTTTCTTTCCCCCTCCCTTTTCTTTCCCCTTTTCCCTCCTACTGCCTATAGGGCAAGTTAGATTTCTATACCTAACTGATTATGTTATGCCCTTCTTGAGCCAAATCTGATGAGAGTAAGGTTCAAACAATGCTCCCCCCTCCTTCTTTCTCTGCTGTAATAGGATTTTGTGTCTTTTCCTGTAATGTAATTTACCCTTGTCTGCCTCCTCCTTTCTCAGTACATTTTCTAAGATCAGATTGATCCACTTATTTGGATCCATTTAACCCACTTGATTAGATTTTTTTTTATCATTACATCAAAGTCAACTAATATCCACCCTCTTTATGTATACTCCTTTAACATGGTGTAATAACAATACAGTTCTCAAGGGTTGCAAGTGTCATATTCCCTTGTAGGGGTTTAAACAGCCCCCCCCATTAACAACATATTGTATCTTTCTGTCCCATTTACCTTTTTAAGTCCTTCTTGAGTCCTGTACTTGAAGATCAAATTTTTTGTTGAGCTCTGGTCTTTTTATCATGCAAGTTTGGAAGTTTCCTATTTCATTGAATATCCACTCCTCCCTTGAAAAATGATGCTCATTTTTGCTGGGTAATTGATCCTTGGCTGCATTCCAAGCTCCTTTGCCTTGGAATATCATGTTCCATGCCCTGCGGTCTTTTAATGTAGAAGCTGCAAGGTCCTGTGTAATCCTGACTGTGGTTCCATGATATTTAAATTGTTTCTTTCTGGCTGCTTGCAGCACCTTCTCTTTCATCTGGTAATTTTGGAATTTTGCTATTATATTTTTGGCATTGTCAATTTGGGATCTCTTTCAGGTGGTGATTGGTGATTCTTTCTATGGTTATTTTCCCTTCTGGTTCTAGGACTTCTGGGCAGTTTTCCTTTATGATTTCCTGAAAGATACTGTCCAGGCTCTTTTTTTTCATCATGATTTTCAGGTAGTCCAATAATTTTTAAATTGTCTCTCCTGAATCGATTTTCCAGGTCTTGTTTTACTGATGAGGTATTTTATGTTTTCATCTATTTTTTCATTTTTTTGTTTCTGTTTGACTGATTCTTGCTCTCTCATAGAGACATTAGTTTCCATTTGTCCAATTCTAGTTTTTAACAGATTGTTTTCTTCTGTTAGTTTTTGTACTTCCTTCTTCAATTGGCCAATTGTGTTTTTTAGGGACTTGTTTTCTTCAGTGTATTTTTTTTCCAATTGGCCAATTGTATTTTTGAAGGACTCTTCTACCTCTCTCATTTGACTATTAAAATCCTTCTTGAGCTCTTCTAAGAAGGCTTTTTGGGCTTCAGACCAGTTCATATTCCCTTTTGTTGTTGCAGATGTGGGTTTGTTGACAATTTTGTCCTCTTCAGAATTTCTGTCTCTATTTTCACTCTCTCATAATATGAATCTATGGTACTTTTCTTTTTACTCATGGTGTTTCTTTATTCCCTGGCCTTTAAAGAGATTGAGCTCTCTTGCTGGGGAACACAGGGAGCTGACCCAAGCTTCTTGTGTTGGGAGCCTAGGTCTTGGTCACTGGCTTTCTGTGCTGGGGCCTCTTATGTTGGCAATTGGAGGCTATAGGTTTCTGACAGCTTACCTCATGTTGGGCTGGAACTTTTAGGCAATTCTAGGTTGCCTGCTTTTCCTTTCCTTTAGCTTTCTTCAGCTCCTTTTAGATGGGTCCTGCAGGGTGTTTATCTGCCAGGGGCCCCCCTTCAGTGTTGTCTCCCTCCTTTCTGCTAATGCCCTGGGAGATTCCTTTTCAATAGAGTGCTGAGGCACCTGGTGGTTTTCTGAGCTGGTTTCCACCACTTCCCCCTACCCTCACTGAGGCACTCAGAGGTCCAGGTGTTGGTGTTTGCCTGTTCTACCACCTGGGCTTCAGGATTTCTTCACAATTGGAGGCTGCAGGGCTCCTGCAGTTCACCTGGTGTTGGGTTGGAACCAGCAAGGCCGAGGCTTTAGGAAGCCTTTAGGTTGTTTTCTTCACCTCTTTTCAGAGGAATGTGGCAGGGTACATATCTGCCTGGGGCCCCTTGTAGTTCTGCCTCCTTTATTTTGGCTGAGGCACTGGGAGACCAGTTTGCTGGGCTGCTGTACCGTTGCTCCCTGTCTTTCTTCTAGTTCAGCTGTTCCAGGGTTTTTTTTTCTGGGGTGATATTATCTAGTTTTTCAGAGATTGATAGGGGAAGTGAGAGAGACTATCTCTTTACTCTGCCATCTTGGTTCCCAGAAGCAGAAGTCTCTCTCTTTCTCTTCCCTTTTGAACATTTTAAAAATGTTTCAGTATTTTTGAATCATTAGTTCTACTTACCCTCTATCCCTTCCACCTATACCACAATTAAAAACAAAGAAAAAACACTCAACATGGTCAAGCAAAATGAATCTACACAATGAACTTTTTTTTATTTTGAAAAATTAAAAAGTATATGATTTTAAACTTCATTTTTCATCGCCTCTCTTTCAGGAGATAACTAACAAGGTTCATTAAAGGTTCCCCCCAGCATACATAGTTGATAATTGCTTTGCTTAGAGTAGTAAGTCTTTCAGTTTTTTTCCTTAAGATTTTTAATATGTTTTTCTACTAGTATTGCTAACTTCACTCTGAATTCATTAATACAACCCAGGATTCTTAAAATCATCTTTTTCATCATTTTTTTGATAAACTTTTTATAATATTCATTTAGCACAATTTGTTCAGCCATGACCCAGTTAATAGGCACCACTTAAAGTTTAATTATTTTTTTTCTTTTAATTCTTACTTTAGGATTATGAAATATGGTTTGCTTTTTGCTATTGCCTCTCACCAATTGCCCCCCTTTTTGTGCCTTTCCTAATCCTTCTTGTTTTCCTGGTTAATTTGTTGTATGTCTGTACCAAATTGTGTGTGGTAAATCCTCCACTTCATGTAAAATTGCCACTTCATGTAAGTTAATTTTATTTGATGCCCACCTGTCTATCCCTTTTGTATACAATTCTTATCCTAAACCCCAATAATTAGAACAAGAACTACCCCCCTTCTTCCTTTCTGTACTAGTATATTACTCTTATTTCCAATCTGGAAAAGAAAAACAAGATCCAATCCATTCAATGGTCCTCTGTTTTCTCTTGCTTAACTCCTGAAGTACATTAAGGTTCTTAAGGGATTGTTTTCCCCCTTCACTTATTAAACTGTTTGCATTACTTCCAATTGCTCAAAGAAATTCACTTTTCCAGGTTACTCTTGACTTGTGTTTGTATTTCAAAGACCTTTCTGAGTTCTCTTTTTGTTGGTCATGATCATGATCATAAACACTTGGAAGATTTCTATTTCACTAAAGGTCATTTTCCTCCTTGGATTATACTCATCCTTGCAGTTAAATTATTCTTGGTTGTAAGTCTATCTTTTCTGTCTTTTGAAATATTCTATTCCAGGATCTCCTCCCATTCATAATATAAGCTATTGGTCTTCTTTGTTCTTGACTGTGGATCCTTTGTACTTGCACTTATTTTAAGATGCTTGCAGCATTTTTCTTTGATACTGTAGTTTCGGGTTGTGGCTATGATATCACTAGGCCTTTTTCTTTGGAGATTTCTTTAAGGAGGTAATTGTTGAATTTTAACTTCACTTTCCTTCCTCATTCTAAGGATTTATGCAATTTTCATTTAGTATTTCTTGCAATATAGTGTCCAGGCTTTTTGAATTATCCTTTTCGGGAAGTCTACTGGTTCTTAAATTATCTCTTGACCTGTTTTGTAGAAAAGTTATTTTGGAAATCAGATACCATATTTTCTTCTATTTTTTAATCTTTTGGTCTTGTTCTTATATTTGTTCAAGTCAACTGGAGTCATTGATTTCCATTTGGTCTGTCCTAATTTGTGGGTAATGTATTATATATGTTAGGTTTAGCATTTTTTCAATCTAAGATATCCATTATGTTTCCAATTCTTTGCTCCAGAGACTTTATTTCATTTTTAATGGAAAATGTGTTGCTTAATTTATTCCAGGTCAGAGGTTGTTAACATTTTGTCTATATGTGTGCATGTACACAGATGTGTTTGTATGTGTGCTTTTTTTTATTTGTGTTATGTACCCTTTTGGCAGTTTGGGTAAGCATATTAACCCTTCTTAGAATGTAAATGTGTGTTTATTAGATACCTATGTATTTAAATATGAAAGTATATACATATGTATGTATATGAGATATATATGTATTTAAAATTCATAATTGAATAGTTCCTAAGAACTTTATTATTATTTGTGCAGTTAACAGGAGTTTACATTGACATAGGGGGTGTGAGTCAATTATGTTAGAATGATCTCAAAAAATAAAGGGGTAAGGAAGAGGAATGCAATGAAAGGAGGAGGAAGGGAGATGTAGAGTGGGGCAAATTTTTCACATAAAGGAGGCATGGAAGGAAGAGCTTTTACATTAGACAGAAAAATGGCATTCAATGCTTGTCTCATCAGAATTGATTCAAAGAGGAAGAATGTGGGCATGTATACATTCATTTGCATGTATAGAAATGTAAATTATCTAATATAGAAGTATAAGGAAGAGGTGAGAAAAAAGAGAGACAGATGATAAAAGAAAAGGTAGATTAAGGGAAGCAGTATTTAGAAGTAAAATAAGCTCTCAAAAAGGGAGAATATAAAAAGAGAGGAAGAAACAGAAGATAATCAGAGAGAGGGAAATACGCAGTTAGTAATCACAACTGTGAATACGAATGGGATGAACTCACCCATAAAATGGAAGCAGATAGCAGAATGAGTTAGAAACCGAAGTACAATATGTTCAGAAACATATCTGAGACATAAAGGCATACACAGAGTTAAAATAAAGGGCCCAGGCAGAATCAAATATGCTTCAGCTGAAGCAAAAAAGGCAGGGATAGCAAACATGATCTCAGACAAAGCAAAAGCAAAAATAGGCCTAAATAAAAGAGATAATCAGAGTCACTATAGTTTGCTAAAAAGGTACCAAGCATTGAAATAATATTAAAATTTACGATAACTTTCTCTGACAAAGGCCCCATTTCTCAAATACATACTGAGTATAGAAGTTATATTTATAACAAAATAAGACACACTCCCCAATTGTCAAATGCTTAAAGGACATAAACAGGCAATTTTCAGAAGAAGAAATCAAAGCTATCTCTAATCATATGAAAAAATGTTTTAAATCACTATTGATTAGAAAAATGCAGTTTAAAACAACTCTCATTTACCACTTTATACCTAACAGAAATGACAATTGCTGGAGGGGATAAGGGGCAAAACTTACACTAATGAATTGTTTGTAGAGTAGTGAACTAATGTAAACATTCTGGAGAACAATTGAAACTAGGCTCAAAGGGCTATAAAATTTTGACCCAGCAATAATGCTACTATGTAAGTATCCCAAAGAAATTGTAGAAAAAGGAAAAGGACCTATGTGTACCAAAATATTTGTAGCAAGTCTTTTTCTGTGAGCAAAGAATTGGAGACTGAGGAGATGTTCATCAATTTGGCAATGGCTGAATAATTTCTGCTATATGATTGTGCTGGTGTAATATATTATGCTCTAAGAAATAAGGACAGTGGTTTTAGAAAAACATGGCAAGACCTGTATGAACTCATTCAAAGTGAATTGAAAAGAACTGGGAGATCATTATGTGTTATAAAAACAATATTGGATAGTGATCAGCTGTGAAAGACTTGGCCACTCTGTCCCATACAATGATGTAGACAATTTCAAAGTCTTATGAGGAAAAAAGGATATCCAACTCCAAGGAGAAAACTGATGAATTCTGAGTGCAAATTACAGTATAATTTTCTCACTTTACTTTTCTTGGGGTTTTTTTTTGAAATATGGATAATATAGAAATATATTTTACATGATATCAGATATATAATTGATATATTTCTTAACTTTTTAGTGGTTGGGTTAGGGGGGTAGGGAGGGAGATAATTTGGAACTCAAAATTTAAAAAGGAAGGAATCTTAAAAATAAATACTAAATTTTAAGAGTGCTTAAAATAACATTCATAATTGAAAGAAATATTAAATTTCAGTTAAATGTTATATAACTATGAGTGTGTACATACATATGTATGTATGCCTATCTGTATCTTACTCATATGTATACATGTATTTGTATACACATGTACATATATACACATACACATGTACAATGCATATGCACACACACACACATATATTTAGTAGCAGGAAATGGTCAATAGTATTAAATATTGCAGAAAGCTTCAGTGGGATAAAACTTGAGAGGGGGGAAAACATATGATAATAAGACTTGAAAAAAAGAAGCTTCAATAAAATTTTTATGGAAGTCAGATTGCAAAGGGTGAGAAGTGAGTTTGTTTTGTGGAAATGAAGATTTTTTTACTAAAATGTTTATATTCTGAACCAGTGTTACATTTGTCTACCATATTTATAGAGGAAAGAACAGCAAGTGTTTGTAAGCCGAGATGTTTGCTAAACTATGTTGTGTTTCGATGGTGTGATAATTTATGTAATTTGTATTTCCTTAATAAATGCTAATAGTCTTTGTCAATGTCAGTCATTTGGTTAACAAAGCATGCATTAAGTGCTTACTATGTACCAGGCAGGCAAGTAAGTGGCTTAGTAGATAGAACATTGGGCTTGGATTCATGAGAACTCATCTGCCTAAGTTCAAATTTGGCCTCAGATAATTACTAGCTATGTGACCTTGGGCAAGTCATTTAACTCTGTTTGCCTCAGTTTCCATATCTATAAAATGAGCTGGAGAAGGAAATAACAAACCACTCCAGTATCTTTGTCATAAAAATCCCAAATGGGGTCATAAAAATGTGTCAGGCATTGTACCGATCAGAAAGAATATATATAATATATATTATATACAATATATAATTAATTATTATTATATATTATATATACATATATATATATATATATATATATATATATATATACATATATACATACATACACACACACACACACACATATGGTAAAAAAAAAATTCCTGTCCTCAAGGAGTATATATTTATTTTAAGAACTATGGATGATATAGGATAGTATAATATGTAAATAACTAGGTATTTATGAAATACAAACAAGAAGAACAGGAAGAAGGTATTTTGAAAGGGGAAGTATTAGCATCTTTCTGGCTTAGCAAAGACCTCCAGCATAAAGTCAACTTTGAGTTGAGTTTGAAAGGAGGCAGGGAAATCAGGAAGTGGATCTGCGGGGGCCAAGCAATTCAGCCTGTGAGACAACCAGTGAAAAGGCCCCAAAACTGAAGATAGAATGTTGTGGAAAAACAACAACAACAAAAACAAACTTCAAGTAGTTTAGTCTAATTGATCATAGAATGTATGGCAACAGAGTAAAATGTGAGATCTTTGGAAAGGTAGAACATAGATCCTGAAAAGTTTTAAAATGACTTTAATTCTGGAGAAAATAGGGAACCATTGGTACTCCCTATTTATCAGGAAGATGAAAGTAAGATCTACAGTTTAGAAAAGTCATTTAGTTAAGTGGAAGATAGATTGAAGTGAGGAGGGGAGATATGAAACACAGAAATCACTTAAAAAATTTTGGTAAAATCTGATTGAAAGATGATGGGGGCCTAAACTAGGGTTGTAGTTGTTAGAATTCAGAGAAGGGAATATATACGAGAAATACCGTGAAGTTAGAAACAACATGACCTAGCAACAGATTGGTCCATGAGGAGTAAAAGTCTAGGATGACACCAACTCCAATGTCTATTCTACACTCTCCAACTCCAGAGGAAAGTCCCCAGACCAAGGTGCTGAGGAAGATCATAAATCTTCCTGAGCTCAAATCAGGCCTCAGACACTTACTAGCTATGTAACCATGAGCAAATTAGTAAACCCCATTTGGCTCAATTTCCTTATCTATAAAATTAGATAGTGAAGGAAAATGGCAAACCATTTCAGTATCTTTGCCATGAGAACCCCAAATGGGGTCATGCAGAGTCAGATACATCTGAAAATGACTGAAAAACCACAAGTAACAGTAATATTCCTGAGGAAATTAAAATTATACTGCATAATTTAATAATTGATTCTATTCAGTAATTGACTCCATTTCCCATTTTGTCACACTCAGTTTCTCAATTGAACTCAAAATTGGGAAACTGGTTGCCCAGTTTGAGAGGCTTGGTTAAATAACTTGATCACTCCTAGCCTCCAAGGCATTTACCTGATAACCAGTTTCACTTGGAACTTTGGTTTTGTTTACAAGTAGACAAACAGTTTAGGATGAGCCTCTCTCCCAGGGACAAGGTTTCTGCCTTTACCAGTCCTTGTAAAACTGGAAGTGGCTTGATCTTCCCAAAGGGGAATAACAGGGTGATCCTGATTTGTCTGATTATGATTTTCTGGCCAAGATTACTACAAACTGGAGTGGGCGGTGAAAATGTAGTTAACATTTCATAATTGTGAGAGAAAGGGTAATCAACCACACCTACTTTCCCCCTTTGAAGCTAATCACAAAGCTTCCATGTTACCTCAAGCCCTTTCCCACATTTTCCTTTTTACGTATCTCAATAAAAATGTTTGTTTGTTTGTTTGTTTTTTTGTATCAAAAGGATCCCTGACTTTATTGAAGTTGTCAGAGTGGCCCACTTTATTAACAGCTGTACACATCTCTATTAATAAATAGTTATCTTGTCTATAAAATGTGCCTCAGTTTAAGGGTTAAGTCTATCAATATTAGTTATCACACAATGTCACCATTATTGTGTACAACATTCTCCTAGTTCTACTCATTTCACTCAGCTCCAAATCATATAAGTCTTTCCAGGTTTTTCTGAAGTCTGCCTGTTAATCATTTCTTACAGCACAATAGTATTCCATTACATTCATATACCACAACTTGTTCAACCATTCCCCAATTGATGGGCATCCTCTCAATTGCCAATTCTTTGCCACCACAAAAAGAGATACTACAAATATTTTGTATATGTGGGTCTTTTTCCCATTTGTATGATCTCTCTGGGATATAGAAGTGCTATTCTGGGTCAAAGGGTATGCACATTTTGATAGCCATTTGGGCATAGTTCCAAATTGCTCTCCAAAATGGTTGGATCCTTTCACAAGTCCACCAACAATGAATTAGTGTTCCAATTTTCCCCCATCTTCTCCAACATTTATAATTTTCCGGTTTTGTCATGTTGGCCAATCTGATAGGTGTGATGTGGTACCTCAGAGTTGTTTTGATTTGCATTTCTCTAATCAAGAGTGATTTGGATCATTTTTTATATGACCATAGATGGCTTTAATTTCTTCATCTGAGAACTGTCTGTCCATATCCTTTGAATATTCATTGGGAAATGACTTGTATTCTTATAAATTTGACTTAATTCTCCATATATTTTAGAAATGAGGCCCTTGTCAGAGACATTGGTTGTAAAAATTCTTTCCCAATTTTCTCCTTTCCTTTTATCTTGGTTGCATTGGCTTTGTTTGTGCAAGAACTTTTCAATTTAATGTAATCAAAGTTATCCATTTTGCTTTTTGTAATGTTCTCTATCTCTTCTTTGGTCATGAATTCTCTGTACTCCATAAATCTGATAGGTAAACTATTCCTTGCTCTCCCAGTTTGCTTGCAGTATCAGCCTTTATAGCTAAATCATGAACTCATTTTGACTTTATTTTGGTATACAGTGTGAGATTTTGATCTATGCCTACTTTCTGCCATATTATTTTCCAGTCTTCCCAGCAGTTTTTTTTCAAAGAGTGAGTTCTTATCCCAGAAGCTGGGGTCTTTGGGTTTATTAAACAGTCGATTACTATAGTCATTGACTACTGTATCTTGCATACTTAACTTATTCCACTGATCCACCACTCTATTTCTTAGCCAGTACCAAGCAGTTTTGTTGATTGCTGCTTTATGATGCAATTTAAGATCTGGAATTGCTAGGCCACCTTCCCCTGCTTTTCTTTTCATTAGTTCCCTTCATATTCTGGACCTTTTCTTATTCCAAGTGAATCTTGTTATTATTTTTCCAACTCCATAAAATAATTTTTTTGGTACTTTGATTGGTATGGCACTGAATAAGTAAATTAGCTTAGGTAGAATTGTCATTGTTATTATATTAACTTGGCCTACCCATGAGCAACTGATGTTTTCCCAATTATTTAGATATGACTTTATTTGTGTGAAAAGTGTTTTGTAATTATGTTCATATAGTTCCTGGGTTTGTTTCAGAAAGGTAGACTCCTAAATATTTTATAATGTCTACAGTAAGTTTAAACAGAATTTCTCTTTCTACCTCTTGCTTTTGGCCTTTGTTGGTAGTATATAGAAATGCCAAAGATTTATGTGGGTTTCTTTTATAGCCTGTAACATTGCTAAAATTGTTTATTATTTCAAGTACTTTTTCACTTGATTCTCTAAGTATATCATCATGTCATCTGAAAAGAGTGATAACTTTGTTTCTTCTTTGCCTATCCCTAATACCTTCAATTTCTTTTTTTTCTTTTATTGCTAAAGCTAATGTTTCCAGTGCAATATTGAACAGTGGTGATAAGGGATATCCTTATTTTACCCCTGATCTTATTGGAAATGCTTCTAACTAGTCCCCATTACATATGATGCTTGCTGAAGGTTTTAGGTGGATGCTATTTATTATTTTAAGGACGACTCCATTTATTCCTATGCTTTCTAGTGTTTTTAATAGGAATGGGTGTTGTATTTGTCAAAAGTTTTTTTCTGCATCTATTGAGATGATCATGTGGTTTCTGTTAGTTTTGGTGTTGATATGATCAATTATGCTGATAGTTTTCCTAACATTGAAGCAGCCCTACATTCCTGGTATAAATCCTACCTGGTCATAGTGTATTTTTCCTGAGATAAGTTGCTGTAATCTGTTTGCTAATATTTTATTTAACAAGTTTCACATCTATATTCATTAAGGAAATTGGGCTATAATTTTCTTTCTGTTTTGATTCTTCCTGGTTTTTAAAGGAGGGTAAGAGGGACTCAGCTCTTACTCTGCCTTGGCTCCTGGAAGCAGAAAAAAGTTTGATTACTTTTGAAATGGCTATGTTGATTCACAGCTCCACCAATAATGCCCTGATATGTCTATCTTCCACCAACCCATTTAACATTGACTCTTCCAATCTTTTGTCAGCATTCCCAATTACATGTGTGTGACTTTCAATCTCAGTATTATTTTGTTTTGATGTTCTCTTATTAGAGATTTGGAGAATTTTTAAGTCTATAAATGATTTGCCATTTTATTGAGAATTATTTGTTCATATCTTTTTCATGAATTATTTATTGATGAATAATTTATTGATGTATTTGTTAGTTTTGTATATATCTTGGATATAAAAAACATTGACAAGTATATATGACACAAAGATTTTGCTCAGTCTACTGCTTCCCTTCTTATTCTAGATGAAATAAGTTTAGTTATATAATACATTTATAATTTCATGGAATTGAAATTACTTAAATTATTTTATAATTGTTTCTACTCTCTTTTTTATAAAAATGCCATAGCTCTGAAAGGTATATGATATACTCCTCTTCTTTTTATGATATGATTGTTAATTTTCAGGTCATGTATTAATTTTAAATTTATAATTGAGTAAGCATTATGATGCCACTCTAAGCCTAATTTGGGTTAGATAACTTTCCAGTTTTTCTAAAAGTTTTCATTAAACAATAAATTCTTTAACAGATAATTTGTGTTTATAGGCTTATCTACTACTAGCTTGTAGAGTTCAATGATTACTTATTCTTCCTTGTCTTTTTTTAATTTCAGTAATCTCATTTTCTATTTTAACCAGCATATTGTTATTTTGATAATTGTTGCTTTATAATAAAGTTTGAAGTGTAGATGCACTATTCCCCTTCATTTGTAACTTTTAAACTTATTTCTCTTTATATTCTAGACATATTGTTCTTCCAAATGAATTTTGTTATTTTATCTATATTGTGAAATATTTCTTTGGTAGTTTTATTGGACTCATTCCTCTTCAGGCTACAATACAGATATTCTCTAATATGTTCCAGAAATTGCTTCATCCTGGAAGTTCATTCCAACTTCAGAAATCAACATATTAAAAGTACCCTCCACCCCTGAGGCCTCTCCCTTTGATCAGTTATCTCCTTCAAGAATTTTTTTTTTTATTTATAAAGAGCATTCACCTCAAACGTAGCTTCTTTCCTTTCTAGGCTACATTTTAAACTTTCACCCTATTCCATATCCTTTATAGGTTCCTTTTATGTTTTATCTTTTCCCTTTAGAATATCAGCTTCTTTAGGGCTGGGACTATCTTCTTTCTCCTTCCCTTTTTGGCCTGAATATTTAATGCAGTACCTGGCTTATAGCACATGCTTAACAAATGTTAATTCACTGGTTTACCATGGCTTCAAAATGGTACATTAATTTTGGTTGTGTTTTCAATTTTAGTATATTGGAATGTCCCAACCTTGAACACTTAATTTTCCTCCAGCTGCTTAATTTTTTTTTTCAGGAGCATTTTTAATTGAATCTATGTAAGTATTAAGTTTGTTTAGTAGATTGAGTGACATATTTTACATTTTTGCAGCCATTATGGTTGCTACTTTATTTTATCACATCTTGAATTTTGTTATTTTATATAGAAATGCTACTAATATTTTTATCCTGTAATTTTGCTGAAGGCATTAATAGTTTCATACGCTTTCTTTGTACAAAATCATTATGGTGAAAATAAGAATAGTTTTATCTATCTTTTATCTATATTTATGTCTTTGATTTAATTTTCCTGTTTTATGAATATTGCTAGATTTTCTAGAACCACATTTAACCTTATAGAGATCTTTGTTTTGCTCTTGTATTTATTGTGAAAGCTTCTAGTGTATTTAATTTGCTTACAATGCCTACTTTTGGTTTCACATAGAAAGCTTTTATCACATTAAAAAAAAAGCTCCCCTTACACCTATACATTCTAGTATTTTTTGCCTAAAGGAATGTTGTACTTTATCAAGGGCTTTTTTTTACAGCTCTTTAGATAACCATATGGTCTTGAATGTTTTTGTTTTTAATGTGATTAATTGTGCTAATTGTTTTTCTAATGTTTAACTATCCTTGCATCCCTGGTATAAATCCAACTTAGTCATACTGATGATTTTTTGGATAAATTGCTGTAGTTTTAATTATCAATTAAATTAATTATTTGATTCAGTTGAACAAATTATTGCCTTAAAGGTTTTTCTCCAACAAGATTTTTTTTTCTTGCATGTGTTAAAATTATACACATAAAAGATATCATAATCATTTTAAAAATTGACAAGTATTTATTAAGAACCTAGTAACTCTTCAGCCAGGTACTCAAGGCCCTCCATAATTTACCTGCATCCAACAGTTTCAGCTTTGCTTCACTCTTCTCCTACCATATGACCTAGACAAATTGAAACAAATACTCTGAATATAACATTCAATGTCCTACATAGGTACATTTGTAAACTGTTCCCAACTCTTAGAATATACTGTCAACAAGAGTAATACAACTCAATTTTATTGTAGGGCAGATTTTTATATACATTTTGGGATTTTCTTCAAGAACAGAAAAAAGATCATTTTATGGGCTGGATTACATTAAATTAAAAGGTAATTGTGACTGAAAAATGGATATAGGAAAGGAGACCATTTTGAAGGAGACAAGAAAACACATGTACTTTATTCAAAAACCTCTAGTACAGTGTACTATACATAGGATTACTATCTCCATTTGTGATTTCATTATTATAATACTTTCAAGATGAGGAAATATCCTCCACTAATACAAATCATCACGAAATTATAACTTTAGTTACCTAAAACAGGGTTGGGAAACCTGTGGCCTCAAGGTCACATGTGGCCCTTTACGTCCTCAAGTGTGACCCTTTGACTAAATCCAAACTTCACAGAACAAATCTCCTCAATAAAAGGATTTGGTCTGTAAAACTTGGATTCAGTCAAAAGGCTGCACCCAAGGACCTATAAGGCCACAAGTGGCCTCAAGATAGATAGATAGAGATAGATAGATAGATAGATAGATAGATAGATAGATAGATAGATAGAATTGGAACCGAAGTTAGGGAGACCTGTGTTCATCTGGCCTCAGACATTATCTATGTAATTCTGGAAAAGTCCCTTAAATTACTTTTGTGATAAGAACAGCACCTACCTCCCAGTTTTGTTGTGAGGATCAAATGAGATAACATATATAAAGTGTTTTATAAACCTTAAAGTTCTATATAAATACTAATTATTAAAGTTACTAGAGATAGGCCTTGAGCTCAGATCTTTCTATCTCCAGGTCCAGAAAGTGGCATTTACTGTTCCATGATTTCAATAAGTTGCTAATTCAGTACTTCACAGTAAATCTCCAAATAGAAATCTGATGGACTTACAGATTGAAGCGTATTTCCTTTCTTTCTTTCTTTCTTTCTTTCTTTCTTTCTTTCTTTCTTTCTTTCTTTCTTTCTTTCTTTCTTTCTTTCTTTCTTTCTTTCTTTCTTTCTTTCTTTCTTTCTTTCTTCCTTTCTTCCTTTCTTTCTCTCTTTCTTTCTTTCTTTCTTTCTGGACATGGCTAATGCTGAAATTTGTTCTGTATGACTCTACATATTTGTAATGGATTTTGTTTTTCTTGCCTTCTTATTAGGTGAGGGAGAGAATTCAGAACTGAAAAGAAAATAAATATAAAAAACAGCAAACCAAAAAACAAAAATGACAATGACCATAGCTCCATCACTAAGGTTAGAATACACACAAGAATTCATGAAAGTGGGGTAGAAATTAATTAGCAATATGTATTAATCCAAGGCTCAGCTGAGATTGACAGCAAATAATCAACTAGACATAAAAAAAAATCACGAGTTTTCCTTCCTCTCTCTAAAAGAAAAGAGAAGTGTCAAGGAGAGAAAAAAAAGTTCTTTCCAATGGGAAGAGAGAAAAAGAGAGACTCATTTTTAATCCCCATTTGCTACTTCTGTTCTAGTCAGATTATATGTTCTTAGTCATGTTCCTTCTTGTCACAATCTAAGCTTGCTCACCCTTCCCTTTTGAAAATGGAGTCAATAATGGTATCTTCACCCCCCCACCAAGCTCTGAGGCTCAGTTCTGGTATAAGTGTGATGAGGTCTAGAGGTTTAGGGGTGCTGGGACCCAGAGATGAGGACAGGCAGGCAGGTCCTGTTCAAAAAAATTCAAACCAAGCCTTCTTGCAGCCAAAGACAAGGCTTATTAAAGATCTGCAGTATTAGCCAGACTCTTGAGGAATCTGAGAGTCTGAGAGGTATTGGCTAGATTCTAAGTATCTGAATAGTGGCTAGATTATAAGAATTAGAGCATCTTAATGGAAACAAGATTGACTTTATATAAAGAAACACTGTGAGAGGGATCTAGGAGTGGTTAAGTAGTTTGGGGTGACTGGAGGAGGGGTCTAAGGAAAATCTGAATGAGAGTGGCCAGTAAACTGGGGTGAACAGAGCTTCTGGGACCTGGACAATGGAGCCTAGCTAACATAAAGTGTGGGAAATGGCTGGGGGCCATAGGGAGGGCTAGGCTAGGTTAAGGGTAACAGAATTGGGAGATTAGGTGTAGCTACAATGAAAGGCTAATTGATGGAATTATGGCCTCAGGCAAATGCCAGAGATTTGGCCCTGTGGGAAAATCTAGCTCCCATCCTCATTAAGTGGAGGTCCCTCTATTAAAGGAACCAGTATGATTTGAAGCAAAAGATTCCTGTCTTAATAATAATAATAATAATAAATAATAATAATAATAATAAAAAACATTATTTGTGTGTGTGTGTTTGCATGTGTGTGTGTGTGTGTGTGTGTGTGTGTGTGTGTGTGTGTGTAATATTGGGTCCATTTTCCTGGGACCTATTGTCTGTCTTAATCCTGAGTCGGTGAGCATTTAAGTCTTAATGCATGACCCTGCCCCTCCTTTACTGTATGTTGTAAATAGAGGGTAATTATATTAATGCTATAATGCTATTTCCAAGAATGGCTAAATAGGAAGGCTCCTGAAAGTATTACTCCTTCATTTCCACATCTCTGATTTCTCAGCTTTCTTCAAGAACAGTTCACATGGAGCTTTCTCTATAAACCCTTACCTATTTCCCCAGCTTGTCAGTATTTTCTTTCTCCTTAAATTAACTTGCATTTATTCATTTATGTAACTCATATAAGAAGCAGTATGGTGTAATGAACAGTGGGCTTACCTCAAAGTCAGAAAGACCTAGGTTCAAGTCCAGCCCCTAATATATACTGGTCCTATGATGAAGGGAGAGTCTTGAACTCTCAGTGCTGTAGGCAATTCTCTAAGCTTAAAAATTTCACAACAAATACTGATCTGCATTGATTGAAAGACTTTCCTCAGTAGGAGGTCCCTATACCAAAGAAATTCCTTTATAGACCTAGAGTTGAAAGTGACCTCAGAGTTCACATAATCCACCCACTTCATTTTACACATCATGAAACTGAGTTCTAAGGTCACAAATGTATTAATTGTGAGATGTTCACTTTGAACCCTTATTCTTAGACTCACAGGTTCAGCCTAGAGGAAGAAAAAGAGGATGTAATGTAATAATGTAATACCGCCTTTTAGAATAAAAAGCTTTTGAAGACAAGAACTTTTGATTTTTTTTAATTTAACATTTTATTTTCCCCCAACTGATTCCCCAACACATAAAAATAACTTAACGTTTTAAAAAAATTTTGACTTCCAAATTTTCTCTCTTCCCCTCCCCCATTGAGAAGTCAAGAAATGTGATATAGATAGCCTATATATGTGAAGTCATGAAAAAACATATTCCAATATTAGTCATGTTATGAAAGAAAACACAGATAAAAAAAAGAAAAGAAAAATTGTTTAAAAAATGCTTTTCAATCTGCATTCAGACTCTATCAGTTTTTTTTCTGTGGATACAGATGAGCATTTTTCATCATAAGTCTTTCAGAATTGTCTTGAGTCATTGTATTTCTGAGGATAAGTCATTCAGTTAATCATTATACAATATTGATGTTACCATGTACAGTGTTCTCCTGCTTTTGCTCATTTCACATTGAGTCAGTTCATGTAAGCCTTTCCAGGTTTTTCCAAGAGCATCCTGCTTGTCATCTTAGCATTTCATCAAAATCATTTATTACAACTTGTTCAGCTATTCCCCAATTGATGGGCATCCCCTTAATTTCCATTTCTTTGCCACCACAAAAGACGTTATAAATATTTTTGTATATATAAGTCCTTTTCCTTTTTTTTTTTTAACCTCTTCGGGATACTGACTTAGTAGTGATATTTCTGGATCAAAGATATGCATAGTTTTATAGCCCTTTGGCAGTAGTTTCAAATTTCTCTCCAGAATGGTTGAATCACTAGTGTCTCAATTTCCCCACATTTCTTCCAATGTTTGTCATTTTCCTTTTCTGTCATATTAGCCAATCTAATTCTTTTAATTTGTGTTTCTGTGATTAATAGTAATTTAATAAATTTTTTCATATGACTATAGATAGCTTTGATTACTTCATCTAAAAACTGCCTGTTCATATCCTTTGACCATTTATCATTTGAGGAATGACTCTTATTTTTTAAATGTAACTCATTCCTTTATATATTCTTGACTTTTATCAGAGAAACTTGCTATAATTTTTTCCACACTTATGGTTAGTGTGTATTTCCCTCAATCCTATTTTCTCACTGTTTCTCTCTCTGTCTCTCTCTCCTTTCATCCAGACAGGAACTTTTTAATCTTTGTCTTCGTATCACAAGCATCTAGCACAGCGTTTGATGCATTAAACATTTCCAACCTAGCTGCAATAGTTTGGGACCTCTTAGAATTTTCTGGCAGCATTCATTTTGGATTTCTTTGACTTCTCCATTATGCCCCCAAACCAAGTACCCTCTACCTCTTTCAGCTTTCTTTTGTGTATTATCTTTTCCCATTAGAGTATAAGGCCCTTGAAATCAAGGACTGTCTTTCTTTTTCATATTTGTAACCCCAGCTCTTAGCATAATGCTTGGCACATAATAAAGTTTTATTGTCCATTTTACTGACATGAAAGAAGGTTGTAAGTGTTTGTTGGGTTGAAATAAATTGGGTAAGGCCTTTTTCAAGCAAAGATGAAAAGTTATGAGATCTGGTTCCTGATACTAGTGTTTAGAGACATTTTATAATAAAGAATGTGAGGTTTAAGGTAAATTATGGATGTATGTTATGAAACCTAGAGGAAGCATTAGAATCTCACAGACTATGAAATCCTAAACCACTTAAATATGGATACACACCAGAAGTTTAAAGAGTATCCTTGTAATGAAGGCAAAGCACAGCTGGTAGAACTCTGTCTTCTGCCATTTAAAGATTTTTAGATTAGCTTTCAGGAACATTTAAGTCCATGATAAAGGACCCATGCTTAGAAATTGTGTCCCTTTCCCCCAAGCAAATATATTTCTGCACAATACAATTTTGATACCTTGATTTATAGTAGTTTCCCCACCCCTCAGCATGTAATCCCAGAAAAATCCAAGAAAATAGATATTTCTCTTATGATCATGCTAATGAGCAGGTATAAGGTCAGACATTCCACTACATTTGCAGGATGCTTGTTCTTTTCAAATGTCTTTGTTCTAAAGCAATATCACTTTACATTACAAGAGAAAGATAAGAACAAAGCAGCTCATGGGAGGGTAATATTTTCTGAAACACCTAAACAGAAGGATTGCTGGGAAGGATGCATATTTCCACTATAATGAAAAAGAACCGTGGATTCACTCAAATACTTAACAATTTCTGCAGAATGCTTCCTACACAAGTGTGCCTGATTTTCCAGCCAGGACTCATCTATTTCTAAAAGCACAGAAACCCCATTTGCACAGCATCAGCAGGAAACACCTTCTCATTCCAAAACCTTGGAAAAAGAAGCCAAACAAAAATTCTACCTTTTCCCTGAGGGCAAGGGCCCTGCTGCTGCCAGAAATGAATCTCTCCCCTAAGCTTGATCTGAAAAACTTTAAAAATGTATTTGCAGTGGAAGTCCAAGGATGCCAAGTGAAGCAGCTGCTGACAGTTATGTTATTTGTTGTTGGATTATTTTTAGCTCTGCTGGTTGAGATCAAGTACTTCTCCCATATTTGCACTGGGAGTCCTCAGCTTTAGAAATAATTAGCAATTCCATTTTGCAAGCAGTACAATATCCCACTTAAAGGCACCAAGAATCATTGCAGTTATTAAAGAGTCAAATAGTATTGTAAGCCCTACTTGTCAGGAGTTTTGGTTTGTTTGTTTAAAGTTGTCTCTAAGCAAAACAAATGAAATAAAATAATATTTTAAATGAGTCCCACATTTTTGAAAGTTAAATATTTAAAATTTGAATAAACCTTTGAAGTTCCTTATCCACTTAGACTCAGAGGTTTGCTTCAGTCATTTCACACAAGTTTTACTATTTCTAGCTTTATCTGATGAAGATTAACTAAACCTTAGGCCTGGAGTTTCAAGAGAAATAGATTAAATATGAGAAGGCAAAAAAAATACTCTTAGTATAAAGATTAATAACAATTTTTTTCTAAGCCAGCCAGGATGAACAAAGGTGATAGGTAGAGTTAAGTCACAGTCGGGGAGCTCTATACCCCAGGAAGGCTGACTAATACACTATAAAATATAGTAGGGGAACTGATAAGGCTTCACTTGATAAGCATTTAGCCTGAGTCCCTCAAATGTAGAAATAAATGATTCTGAATAAGAATAACAAGTATGTTTATTAAGGATGATTTAGGACATGGATGGTTTTTCATTTTATGTTTATAATCTCTTTGCTTACCACAGTAATGCCAGAAGGTAGTTACTTAATAAATGCTTATTAGATTGGATTTAGGCAATTTGTCCATCTTTTGCATATGAATAAAAATTGTATATACAATAGAAATTACATGTTTATGGAAAGAATTAGTGACTGGCCACTTAGCAAGTCAATCAGATCTACTGCTCCAACCATTAATATACTTAATGAAAATACTTCTGGAGACATATTGAACAAGAACACTTAATTAGTACTTCATAAAATTATATATATATATATATATATATATAATATACATACATATATATATATACATATATATATACATATATATGTATATGTATGTATATGTGTATCTATATATATACATACACACACATATATACACACACACACATATACACACATAAACACATGAAGTTTGGAATGTCATCGAGTCATCTAGATGTCATCTAGTACATTTAATCCATGTTTATTGGTTCTAGAAACCAATTCTTAACCCAACTAACAATACATTATCTAATTCATATCTATCCATCTTATCCACAAGGCTATTGAGAGAGATTATTACATTATTTGTTGAGAATGGAATAGTCTATGGTATTTGGTATATTGGCTGAGAAGAAGTTTTCTGGAACAGTGAGCTAAAGTTAAGAATTTACAGACCAGATCTTGCTGTTTCCTTATTTGTCACCACTTTCTAACCCACAATTTTTATTATACTATAAATATGTATCTGGTGCATCTTTACTTGCTTATCTCCTTTATCTAGAATATGCTTTCTTTGGGCCCTTGACTTTTAGAAATCCCACTGATCTTTCAAGTACCAGATCAGTTTCTGCCTTCTCCAGAAATTATCCTTTAAATTTTTTCCTTCATATTTCATGGACTTTTCTCCTAAGAACTCTTAAAGAATTGTCTATATTACATACATTATACAATTTAGTTTGTGTGCATATATATGTATGTGTGTATTTTTGCCATATAGCCTAAATATGTTTACTATTTTTGTTTGTGAATTCAACAATTAGTTCATTGAGGTCAGACATTTTTTTTATGATTCTATAGCCTCAAAAATTGTAGCACAGTGTCAAATATTTTGGGTGTTCAATAGACATTTATTGACTGATAAAATAAAAGTAGTGTTATTTCTAAGTGTTTCCTTATTTTTAGATTTCTATAAGCACTAATGATACCTTTAAGAAGAGAATGAAAAAGGGGCATTAACACATTGTTGTTGGATCTGTGAATTAAAACACACTTTCTGGAAATCAGTTTGGAATAATACACCAATACTTAATAAACTGTTTTTATAGCCTAACACAACAATACTTCAAGTTAGCTTATATCACAAAATGATAAAGAAATCAAAGAAAGGGATAGATATTTATATCAATTCTTTATGTAATAGGAAAGAACTTGAAATTAAAGGGGAGCTCATCAAATGGAAAATGAAGGAAGTGTGATACATACATACATACATAAATGTGTGTGTGTGTGTGTGTGTGTGTGTGTGCAATACTATTGTTTCATAAGAAATGATGAAGATGATGGTTTCAGAGTAACGTGAAAAAGACTTGTATCAACTTGGGCATAATGAAGTGAGAAGTACACACACAAAAATTATACAAAAAAAAATACTCTCAAAAAAAACCCTTGAATACTACAAGAACTTTAACCAGTGAAGTGGTCAATTATGATTCAAAAAGACTAATGATTTAGAATGTTACCCTCTTCCTTAAAAATAGGTTATGAATTAAGACTTGGCTAATGTAGGATTTTTTTTTTTTGCTTCACTATGTGGATTTGTTAATTGTGTGTTGTTTTGTTTTGTTTTGTTTCTAGTGAAGGAGAAGTGGGATGGAAAGAAGGCAGATATTTGTTAACATTTTTTAAATAGCCTACTTTTTTAAAGGTATACTAAACATGTTCAGATGTTCAGATGGATCCATTATCTTTCATTAATTTTGATATCCCCTCCAAGGATGAAAATTACAATCAATCCATGCCTCTTCATCCTTTAGGACTTTAGTCCATAAGTTCTTAGGTTTCCCTATAGGGTGTCCTCCCCTTTCTTGATTTCTGCTGACATATGGGGATACTAGATGTGCTCAGAAGGGAGAGAAAAATGTGAACGGGAGGAACAAAGATGGGAAATGCAGGGATATTCAACCAAGTACTAAAGAGGACATGCTGGAGAAGACACAATCCTGGGGTATTAAGGCATTTAGATTTTAAAAGCATCTGAATGAGGGAAATATAGCAAAGTTTTTAGAAAATCTTGGTCTTTATTAATGATGAAAACTATGACTGAGAGAACATCTCCAATTACTAACCTATGTGCCTAATTTCCTGCCTCTATAAAAACTTTATAACACTTTATGATGTATTTTAATTTCCTGTTTATACAGAATCTTTATAACACTCATCGACAAACTTGTTGAAGGAAAAAGACAAAGGAGCTTCCTGGATTTTGCAAAAGCTATTAATTTGGCGAAAATGTCCTTAGCTTTCAGAAAAGTCAGATCTATTCATCAAGTGCCAACCTTATCAGTGATGGTAAGCACCACCATAATATCAACACATATACGTCATTTTCATGTATGTTTATAACTAACTAGAACATTCCGAATAATTCAGTGAGCTTCCTTGTCCCATTAAATTTCTTATATATTTCTATCATCCTTTCTCTCATTTTCCCTTGCTCATATGCAGTCAAAATTCTTATGTGTTCTCCCTTGTAAAATATGTAAAAACCACAAATGAGAACTACACATTTTATCCTTTCCATTAAGCAACATTTCCTCATTTTTGAAATGTTGTTACTTCTTCCTCTTATGAAATACTATCACTGAAAATGCTAGTTGGCAGCTATTTAAAACAGAACCCCTCAAATAACAGAAGGTACTCTATGGATAAATGATTCTCCCTATAATTGCTTATGACTTGAACAAAGCATCTCTATCAGACTTTAGCTAAGTACAGAGTGAAGCTTATTTCTTCCATGACATGCATCAAAGGCACTGATTTGGCACTAATACAGACCCACTACCTCCTGGGAAAGCTCAATCTACTTTTAGACAGTGATAATTGTTTAAAAGATTGTCTTTACCTCAAATTGTAATCTGCCTTTCTAAAACTTGCATTTCTTTTTAGTTTTGTCCTCTGGGGACAAGTAAAGAAGTCAAATCCATATTTAATTTGACAGAACTTTGATTACTTGAAGACAACATCTATGTCCCCTTCAAGTCTTTCTCCAGGCTAAGCATCACTAGATCCTTTAATTGATCCTTCTGTGTCATAGAGTCCAATTGCCTCTCTGTTCTATACAAGTACCTCTGGAGTTTTTCTAGCTTAGCAATGTTCTTCTTAAAATATGGCTACAAGAACAACCACAATAACAAAAAACCCTAATGTGGTGATATCTGGGAAAAGTAGTGAGACTATCATAGCTATTCAAAATAATTGGAGGTCCAATAATTTTTTTTAATGTTATAGACATATTGTTATTGCTGAATTGTAAGAACTGTGTCATGAGTTATCGATAACTCAGGGAAAAAGTGAACAAGCTAGGAGGAGAAGGCTGTTAATACAGGGAACAGATGAGTACCTCCATTGTGGAAACTGATGGTGATAGAAAACTAGGCATAGAGTAGGATGAAGTTGTTTTGGGTTCAATGGATCAGCACTGATAAACTCTTCACCTAGGCTTTTCATAGATTTTTTTTTTCTAAAGCTGCCCAGAGGATTTAATGATATTTGAGTGCCAACTTCAATTAATATACAGAGAAATCCATTTTACATAGTGGGGATAAATATGCCTAATGGGAAAATTCAGTTTTCAACCATGAAGGAAATTCCATTCAGTTTAGCAATTAGGGCAGAAGTAATATTCCTGATTATTTGGAACAAACCTTGTGTAATACTACAAGGTAAAATGTGTGTTGTGTACTGTATTTTGTCACACATCTAATGAATGTTGGAGATATTGCAGATTTCTTTACTTAGTTTAGAAATCTGATTTTTAAAAAAAATATTTTTCACCCCAATTATATCTTTCCAAGCAATAGTAAGTACTCCTGTACCAACAGAAATAGTCAACACACATCCTTCAGAAGGACTGGGTGGGAATGCAGCCAACTGAAGTTTAAATATGTGAGTGCAGTGTGGGATACCTCTAACAATAATAATTAAATAATAAATTTGTAGTATGCAAATCATTGCCAAGTTTATATATTTTTCTATACCTCTGTATCCTAAAAATTTGAATTATATACACATAAATAACATATATTATACACAGATTATCATACATATGATTAAATAATTGTATATATAAAATGGGAATATAAAAAGCAATGAGATCATAGAATCATTGTATCCTTTCTAAAACATTACAAAACCAATAAATTCTTACTCTTTTTAATTTTGAAAATGTAATCACTTTTCTTTTTTTTTCAAAAATCATATTATAGGACTACAATCAGAGTGATAGCAATTAAATATGAAGACTAGAGTCTTGCTACATTTCTATCTCTTGATCATGAATTGATAATGAAATGAACACTATTAATTGTTACTACAAAAGGAATGAAGATCTATTGTCCTATATGTCCTCTAAGAATTCTTGTGATTCTTCTTCATCTTAGGCTGTCTGAGCCAAAACTCCCTCCTCTTCTCTACCACCCTCTGTTCCCTCAGGTACATTCCTCTTGTATCCCTCTTCCAATTTCCTCTATCCTTCCATTATGCTTATTGGAATCCTCATTTTATTGGTAAAAAAGAAAACAAACAAACAAACCCTCCTCTTAACTTTACAACTCTCCCTACCACCAGAAATCATTTTTTCACATGTTATATTTGATTTTAATGTGCATGTGGTTTACTTCTAATTGAATATAAATTTACTGAAGGTAGTGCTTATTTCATTTTTGTCTTTGTGTCCTGACAGCCTAATAGAGTAGAGTAGGCACTTTAAAAAAAAAAGTATTAAATTGACTTACATGTCTAGGAATACAACACTCAACCAATAAATGGAAGTTACATGGGACAAATTTTAGATAATAACAAGAAAAAGTTTGCAAACAATTAATGTTATATGAAAATGAAATTATGTGTATTAATGAGATAGAAATTCATTTGTCCCTGGAAATGTTTATAGAGCACATGTATGGCCATGTTGTTAATCTGATGGGCATGTTATAGATAGCATTCAAGATTTGGTTAGAGGGGCAGCTAGGTAGCACATTGGTTAGAGCACTGGCCCTGAAGTCAGGACCTGAGTTCAAATCTGGCCTCAGAACAATCACTTGACACTTACTAGCTGTGTGACCCTGGGCAAGTCACTTAACCCCAATTGCCTAAAAATTAAAAAAAATTAAAGAAATAAAAAAGATTTGGTTAGATAGTAGGTTAGATGACCTCTAACTTTGTTTTCAACTCTATGATTCCATAAATCAATGATTCTAATAATGTTAACCTTGATGATTACAACCTATTCACTGTAGAGGAAGAATTATCTTGTGACTTAAGGGGGAAAAAGAATATCACAAATATTCCTCATACTCAGGAAAACAAAAAGATAGCTCTAAGGTCTAAAGGAGTATGCCAATTCCTCTACCCCATGAGAAAGACCTCTTTCAGACTCAGCTAGATAGCTGATCAGACTGTCCTGGTTTGAGTCTGGTTTTCTGTAGTAGAACTCAAGATCTCAGGGCTCCAGTCCCAATTCTGTCACTAGAATAGCTCTTTGGAAGTCACAGGGGAAGTTTGGGGTAATTCACTTATCCTCTCTCAACTTCATCTAAAAAATGAGGATAATGGGCTGGTTTGCAAAGTGCTTTTTATTATCTATTTTTATTTTGACACACAGCCATTGAGGAGGGTGCTAACATTACTATAATTTCTCACATGAAGAAACTGATACTGAGAGAGGTTAATGACTTGTCCAGGGTCACATAGCTAGCATTGTTTGAGGAAGGATCGGGTCTTCATCATTATAAGTCTAGCATTCTGTACACTATACCAAGCTTCCTGTCCCTACTAGCTCTTGGCGATTCCTTTCAGCTCTGACATCCCATTCCACATCTATAATTAGATAAAATGAAAAGAACATTATTTTAGATACATTCTAGCAATTTAAGAATCATAGCAGATGAATATATGAATGTATGAAGACTAAGGGAGACCATTAGTCCAGAATCTTTGGAAACTTTTACTCCTGGACTCCAAGCCGGTTATATCTGCTAGCCTAGCCTGTCATGGAAGCTAGGCTGGGACTCAAGATTTCTCTCTAGAACTGTCTCCATGGCAATTTATTCCTCCACTTTTTTCTTCTTTTTGCTATATATACTAATTATTATATCTATACATTATGAAGACTAATGCCTAAAACTACAGA
Source organism: Phascolarctos cinereus (assembly GCF_003287225.1). NCBI lineage: Eukaryota > Metazoa > Chordata > Mammalia > Diprotodontia > Phascolarctidae > Phascolarctos > Phascolarctos cinereus. Next base: position 138,468,750 of record NW_027555514.1, read on the forward strand.
GACTATGAATGTAATCTGGCAGTCCTAAGGGTTTATTTATTATTTATGTGTACATATAAAGTATTTATTATTCTGTATTCTGGAGTTATAGAGCCAACAAACAGTCAAGGTCAACAGTTTTTCAACCCAAGAAAACTTACATCAGCAGGAAATGTCTGTCACATAAGGGGTTGTGATTGGCTCATAGAACTGCACAGGCCACACCTCAGCATGCTTGTAGCAGGCCTCAGGGGCAACTGCAACAATGGCAGAATCAGCTTCAAGAGCTATCAGTCCACAGATGGCAAGGGGGTTAGACAACTGGTTAGAAAGACATTACAAGGGACCCCTTACTGGTGCATGGTTCAGGACTCTGTTGCATTGCCCATATGCACTTCTGGGTCATACTTCCAAGATAAAGAAGAAGACTAGTGCTTGTAGGGTTGGAGGGGCCCAGGTCACAATTTCAGATGAGAAAGGAGCACTAATGCTTATGACTGCAGGAAAGCAAAGCCCTGGCTCACAGTTTTAGCGTCAAAAGAAGAGATAGTGCTTGTGGCCATAGCGGAGCATGGACCCTGATCAATATTCCAAGGTAGAAGGAGTATGGGCCCTGGTCTTAGTTACAACGCATAAAGGACCATTTGTACTTGTGGCTGCAGGAGAGCAGGGGGCCTGGTTACAGTTCCAGGGCCAAGAGGAGCACTAGCACTTATGGTTACAGGGGAATAAGGTCTCTTCCTAGGTAAAGGCCAGAATAGAGACCAAGAGAACAGTGACCACACCTTTTCTAAGATCATATCACTTTGGAAACACCAAAAAGTTACAGACCCTCAGAACTCACTGTGAAAACAGCAGGACAAAGAACATAAAGCTTGGGACATTCATCCCTTGTGATTTTTTTTGCCTGCCCACCCACTAGCCCAACCTGTTCTTCTGACTCATTCAGCCTTGCTGGTTTCATATGATTGCTTGTTGATAATCCTCTACAGGTCTTGTGGTTGCTACCAGTCACTGCTAAGTAGCAGAAGTTATGTCAGCTCCTGGTCCCTGGATTCCACTTGAATCCTTAGCTTGGATTTTCCTTCTTCCCCATAAGAGAACAGGAGTAGATTTTATTGTTACTTTTTTTAGCTTAGGGCCCTATCAGGTCCATATCTTTTAGAATGTCTGCACACTCGCCACCTGAGTATTAGATGAGAAGGGAAAAAGCTATCTCTCTTCTATCAAAGATGCTGTCATTTCATAAAGTTTGGTTATGATTTTCATTGTTGAAAGAATAGCTTTACCTTTATGTACTGAGCTCAATCCTCTCTCTAACTTAGGTTTTAAAGGTCTATATTAAGATTTAAAGTTCTGATTGGCAAACAGTACTCCTTCAGAAATATATCAAGGGCTTATTTTTCAAATAAAACATCAAAATTTTTTGGTTTTAATTTCTATTTACATTGTTCTAGTCTTTGTGTATTTTTCCTGATTCTGCTTAGTTAATTTTGTATCATTTTATATGTCTTCTCATATGTTTCTGCATTCATCAAATTTATCATCCCTTAGGACACAATAGTATTCCATTACATTCATGTATGACAATTTGTCAACTATATTGTAGTCAGTGGATATCTACTTTGTTCCTAGTTCTTTGGTACAACAAAAATGGTGCTATCAATATTTTAATGTATATGGTACCTTTAAATTTTTGTCTCTTACTACCTTGAATTGTATTTCAGGTAATGGGGTCTAATTTGGAATTGCCTTCCCAAATTATACAACTATTATGGAGGTCCCACAAAAGTGTTTCAGTGGGTGTCTTTTCACAATTCTTGCAACACTGATTGTTTTCAATTTTTGTCATCTTTACTAAATCACTAAGTATGAGATGATTTACATTTTTCTTTTTTTTATTTATTAATTTATATATTTTTAGTTTTCAGCATTCACTTCCACAAGATTTTGAATTCAAAATTTTTTTCCCATTTCATCCCTCCCCCTACCCCAAGATGGCATGCATTCTCAACATTCTTTCCCTTAATCTGCCCTCCTTCTATCAACCCCACTCCCTCTCTTATCCCCTTTCCCCCCCATTTTCCTGTAGGGTAAGATAGATTTCCATCCCCAATTGTGCGTGTATGTTATTCCCTCCTTAAGCCAAATCCAATGAGACTATTATTCCCTCCACTCTCACCTCCTCCTTCTTCCCCTTCACTGTAAAAGCTTTCTCTTGTCTGTTTTATGTGACATAATTTACCCCATTTTACCTCTCCCTTTCTCCTTCTCCCAGCATAATCCTTTCTCACCCCTTAATTTTATTTTTCAGGTATCATCCCTTCATCTCCAAATCAACCTGTGCCCTCTCTCTATCCATCCATCCATCCATCTATCTATCTGTCTATCTATCTATCTATCTATCTATCTATCTATCTATCTATCTATCCATATACTTTTTCCCTTCAACTACTCTAATACTGACAAAGGTCTCATGAATTACAAATATAATCTTTATATGTAAGAACACAAATATTTCAACTTTAATATGTCCCTTAAGATTTTTCCTTCCTGTTTGCCTCTTCATGCTTCTCTTAAGTCTTGTATTTGAAAGTCAAATTTTCTACTCAGCTATGGTCATTTCATTAAGAATGCTTGAAAATCCTGAATTTCACTGAATATCCATTTTTTCCCCTGAAGGATTATATTCATTTTTTCTGGATAGGTGATTCTTAGATGTAATCCTATCTCCTTTGCCCTCAGGAATATCATATTCCAAGCCCTCCAGTCCCTGAATGTAGAAGTTGCTAAATCTTGTGTTATCCTAATTGCATTTCCACAATATTTGAATTGTTTCTTTCTGGCCACTTGCAATATTTTCTCCTTGACCTGGGAATTCTGGAATTTGGCTACAATATTCCTAAGAGTTTGTCTTTGGGGATCTCTTTCAGGAGGTGATCGGTGGATTCTTTCCATTTCTATTTTGCCCTGTGGTTCTAGAATATCAGGGCAGTTTTCCTTGATAATTTCTTGAAAGATGATGTCTAGGCTCTTTTTTTGATCATGACTTTCAGGTAGTCCAATAATTTTTTAAATTCTCACTCCTGGATCTCTTTTCCCTGTCAGTTATATTTCCAATGAGATATTTCACATTGCCTTCTATCTTTTCATTCTTTTGGTTTTGTTTTACAATTTCTTGATTTCTAATAAAGTCATTATCTTCCATTTGGTCCATTCTGATTTTTAAAGAAGTATTTTCTTCAGTGAGCTTTTGGGCTTCCTTTTCCATTTGGCCAATTCTACTTTTGAAGGTATTCTTCTCCTAATTTGCTTTTTGGATCTCTTTTGCCGTTTGTGTTGGTCTATTTTTAAGATGTTATTTTCTTCAGTATCTTTTGGGTCTCCTTTAGCAAATTGTTGATTTGGTTTTTTCATGATTTTCTTGAATCACTGTAATTTCTCTTTCCAGTTCTTCATCTGCTTCTCTTACTTGCTTCTCAAAATCTTTTTTGAGCTCTTCCATTGCCTGGGACTGATTCATATTTTTTTTGGAGCCCTTGGATATAGGAGCTTTGACTTTGTTATCTTCTTCTGGTTATATGTTTTCATCTTCTTTGTCACCAAAGTAAGATTCTTTGGTCTGACTTTTTCTTTTTGCAAAGTTTGCTCATGATCCCAGACAATTATTTGACTTTTGAACTCTTTGTTATGGTAAGTGTCAGCTTCCAATGTGGAGAATGTACTATCTCAATCTTTGAGGGTTTTGTGTAGCTGTTTTCAGAGATACTTCTATAGACCTGAAAATTTTCAGTTCTTCCAAGGTTTTATGATCAAAGATGAGGTGTTTACTCCTTTCCTGGCCTATGCTGTGGTCTATGAGTGACCACAAGTGCTGTTTTGTGCCTTGGAACTGTGAGGAGGAGTTCTTCTTCAACCCTGCCCAAGCTCTACCATGCCAACACTCCTCCTTCCCCCAGTATTACCAGATCCAAGCACAGGCAAAGCAAGAAAACCCTCACTCAGCACCAGCAAAGATATACCTGAAATTACCCTCTGATCAGTCACTTGATCTGCCCTCTATCTGTGTGCTGAGAGCTCAGGAAGCAGCTGCCACCCTGGGGCCATGCCAGGATTGGGGCTAGACAAAGTGACTCTCTCACAGCCATCAGACAGACTTTTCCTACTGACCTTTTAAGTTGCCTTTGGTGTTGGTGGGTTGAGAAGTCTGGAAATTGCCGCAGCTGCCCATGATTCAGTCCCCTTAGGCCTGCTCCTAGTTTGCTGAGGTGCCATGCTGAACTGCACTCTTCTCCCAGCCTGGCACAACAGACCTTTCTAATCAACCATCCAGATTGTCTTGGGCTGGAAAGTTGTTTCACTCTGTCTTTTTGTGGGTTATGCTGCTTTACAATTTATTTAGAGCTATTTTTAGAGGCATTTGGAGGGGTTTGGGGGAGACCTCAGGCAAGTCACTGCCTTTAATCTGCCATTATGGCTCAAACCTACATTTTTTTTATTAGTGGATATTTGGAAATAGGAGTGTGCTGGAGCCTGTGTAGATCTTTTTAATGTTGATTTAAAAAAAAATGAGTATGAGCATTAACACCCAGTAATGACAATCTGATATTTAGGGCTTGACTTGTTGATTGATTAGATTTGATAGTGTTAATAATGCACATTAAATATAAAAGTGTAAGTCCATATATTTGGGGGCTGAGGGGACAATCCAGTTATACATTTATCAGTATAACCCTACATTACACTGTAAACACTGCATGAGCTCAACAGCATTTAGTAGAAGGATCAGGGATTTAAATTGTACCAGAACAGAGCCTTGGTAATGTTGGCTAATAATAATAATAATAACAATAATAATAGTAATAATAATAGGCATTTATAGAAGGTTCAAAGTTTGCAATGGAGTTTTTATCCATTATCTCATTTGTGTTTCATAACACCCATATTCAGAACACTCTTTAGTATAATTTCTGTTAATTCACAATTCTGATTTTAAAAACTTTTAAAAACTGATTTTAAAAACTTATCTAACTGAAAATTACTTTTGGCCTTATACATTTGTATTAATTTGTTATACATCCTGTGTGTCAGACCTTTATCAAAGACACTTGAAAAGGTTTTTCTTCTTAAATGACAGTTCTATTTTTATCCTAATTTTATTTTTATTGTCCAAACAAAATCATTTTAATTCTATCTAATTATCTTTATCTTTTTTATCATCTCTATCATTTGTTGAGTTACAAATTCTTCTATACCATGAAATATGTTTTTCTCTATTTATTTTTTTTTAAATTATATGACCCTTAAAACTCAGGTCATACATTCAGTTTTAGTTTATTGTACTATATGGTGTAAAGAGTTGTTGTACTTCTAATTTCTAACAATCTAATTTCCCTTTTGCCAGCATTTCTTGTCAAATAGGCAGTTCCTTTTCAAGAAATTTGAATTCTTATAAGGCCCAGTGCAGAGCTTCATCTCAATCCTTTGGACTAAATTTGTGTTCTATTAGTTATGTGTGACCAATACCAAACTTCTCCAGATAGTAAGCTATGTTCTATAAATATGACAGCTCTTCCAATGTTTAAAAATAACTAATCCAAGGGTGGGCAATCTGTAGCTTTGAGGACCACATGTGGCCCTCTAGTTCCTCAAGTGCAGCCCTTCAACTGGCCACATGTGTCCTCAAGGCCACAGGTTCCCCAACCCCTGGACTAGTCTTTTCCTCCCCATGGTTCTCCTGCCCCCAACCCTTCTTTTCTATCCTTCAAGTTTTGCAAATGACATGAAGTTAGGTAGAAAGATTAACTAATACATAAATAAGAATCAATATTTATTTTTCTCTGCAGTTTTGAGTAAATGAATGAAGCTAGCAAGATAAAATATGATAGTGAAAAATGTAAGGTCTTGCACTTGGTTTTTAAAAAGTTAATTGCAGAAGTACTAGAAGGAAAGATATGGCTAAAAATCAATTCATATGAACAAAGGCCTAAGGGTCCTAAGTAGACTGCAAATTGAATAATAAAAAAATGTAATACTATATGGTAAACTTAAACACTAATGCAATCTTGAATTGATTAAGTAAATTATAGTCAGCCTTTGTTCTCTGCATTAGTCAGACCACAGCTGAAATAATTATATCAAATTTTGAGGACCATATTTGAGAACTTCCATTTACAAGTTGGAATATGAACAAAAGAGGGAGTCCAGAGTAGTGAAATTATCTTTGTTGAGGTTATCTGAGAAAACTAGGACCTATTTTAGTCTGAAAAGAGGAAACTTTGGGAAATAATGATGGTATATTAAATATAGCTGGAAAATGTTCTCATTCAAGAAGGATAAGCCTGTTGTTTTTAGAAGGAAAAAATTGTAACTGGAAGTTATAAGAAGGCAGATTTCAATTCAATATTAGGAAAAAAAAATATGTGTTTGAATCTGAGTCTCTCATATTAGATAAGCTTCCTTTAGTACTCAAGCAAGAAAGGTGCTACTGTCATTATTTAAAGTCCTGCAATGATAGTCATAACCACTTCTTTGGAATTTTTTAAATAAAATTCCTGCTTTAGCAGAAATTGGAATAGATGATTTCTGAGATACCTTTCAATTTTGAAATTCCAAAGTTCTCAAGTTAAATATCTCCATTTTCTTTAAATGAGGCCAAAATCAGTCCCCTCACTATCCATTGTCATGCTTCTTGGGATGTGTTCTAGTTGATTGCCGCTTTTCCTAAAATATGGATTTTAGAACAAACCTTCCATTAGATCATTAGGCGAGTATGTGCAATAAGCTCACTTCTCTCCTTGTATTGTGTTTCTGTTAATGCAGGATAAAACAAATTCATATTTTTGGCTGCCATATTACTGTTAGCTTGTCTTAAGATTCCACTCCATTAAACCCTTCAAATCTTTCTTATATGACCACCTGCTGAAGTATGTCTCCCTACTTTTGCAGTATGTTTTAATATTTTTTTTCTACATATGACCCAAATATATACATTAGCTTTGTAGTAATCACTTACTCCTCCTGAAAACATAGATTTTTTTTTAGTTCTCCTTTTGCTCTAGTTTTTCAATAGTTTCATCTTTCCTGAGAGGCAATCCATTCATCATACCCCTTTGTTCTTTGCTTCTATATTGTGACTTGCTTTCCTCCATCCTAAATTCATTTGTTTTACTGTCCTGAAACATCATGTAAATTTTGGTAGTTTATGAAGTTAGGTTTTAAAAATGGAACAAGGCTTTAAATTGTCTGTAGAGAGCAAACAGCTTGTGCTATAATGTTTATCTCATGTCTTTTTAACTTCAAGCAATGACAGCAGAGTTGAGATTCCTATATAAAGGATTCCATTCCAAAGAAATCTAGTAGACTAAATCAATAATCAGAAAATAAAAACAAAAACCAACCATAAAACTCCGTATTTGATGTTTGCAGTTCTAACTTTGACATTTATCTATACCCTGCACTATTCAATTTCAATTCAATTTGACATTAAATACCTTCATAAAAGTTTTACTCAAATTCCTCACTATTGAGGGTGTAAATGTATTTAAGTATGTATTCTTAAAATCTCCGCAAATGAATTCAAACTCTATCAGGTTCTACCAATCTGGAAATACTTTGATTACCAACTTGATAAGTCATTTGAGGACCAGATTAGCATAATTTAGATAGTCTTATGACCACTAGGTAGATCACTTTGTGAATAGTGACCTATGGGGTGTGTGTGTGTGTGTGTGTGTGTGTGTGTGTGTTGGGGGAGACTATACACACACAAATAAAATGTATAGGTATAAATTTTCATATATGTATATATGTTTGTGTATATACATGTGTATGTATAATAATTTTCAATTCTGCGAGGACCAATTCTCTCTCCTCTATGACAGTGAAGGAGTTGTAGGGGAAAAAAAGGAAATATTCCAAAAATTTCATAAGGTCACAGATTTAGAGGTAGAAGGATTATGACAGTCCAGTTCCCTAATTTTACCGATGGAGAAATTGAGATCCAGGAGATGAAGTGACTTGCCTAAGGAAAATTAGTAAAGCAAGGATTTAAACCCTCTTACTCCAAACTCCATGTTCTTTCTATGGTAAATGAGATGCTTTATAAATGAAGGTGAAAGAAAAAAAAGTTCAAATAAATTTGAAATAGAAAATGTTTACAGGGTTTTTAACAATCTTTAGTTCTCATCATCAATATAAATAGAGTCATCAAATTTGACTGAATACTTTATATGCAGAAATAAAGACAACAGTTTTAAAATGAATGGAATAATGTCTCCTAGTTTTTTTTGTCAGAATGTGACAATAATTTAATTAATATTTAGTCAGATTATGGCATTAATTTGACCAGTTGCAATCTAAAATAAAATATTTATCTAATGACCAAGTTGAAGACAATGAAAAATACATAGGAGTTTTAAGTTCTTGTTAAAGAGATGATAAAAGAAATAGTTGTGATTCTTTTGATTGTGCACTAAGGGCCAAAAGATATATTCTACTTTACTAGTGTTTCAGTAGAAGAAGCATATGATAAGGAGCAGGACTCCACTTTTCATTTGCAGCTTTGCTTGGTTTCAACTCCAAATCACCTCACCATGTTGTTAATTCAGTTTTGAATACATAACTTTTTCCCACATCCCTCAGCCACCTGTTCCCTCCAATTGAGAGCCTGGAGGATGGAATGATAAACTCTTCCCTATGCTTTCCTTTATAGAGGACAGCATTTGGACTTTCCAAATCACGCCACTTTCCATCTGTAGCACTGTGCCTCTATGCTAGATACACACATACACACACACTGAGTGTTCTCTATCCCCTCTGTTTTCCAGTTTGTTTCTATGTGTGTATATGTGGCAGGAGATGGTTGTAGACTATACATTAGACTGTAAGTTCCTTGAAGGCAAAAACTATTTATTTTTCTAATTTCTATTCCATTCACTTAAGACAGTAACTGGCAAAGAGTAGGTGCATAATAAATGTTTATTAAATTGAATTGAATAATGATTTGAGATTCAAAGGAAAAGAAAGAAGTTTGGTATCAAATTTGAGAAACTGTGAAATGTAAAGAAAGTCAGAAATTGAATTTAAAGAGAAGAAATTTGGGAGAACTTGAGCAGGATAAGAAGAGCTAGAGCTGAAGCAGGAAATTTTTTCATGTAGAATGATTTAAGGATTATATACATATATATATGTATATGTATATGTATATGTATATGTATATGTATATGTATATGTACATGTACATGTACATGTACATGTATATGTATATGTACATGTACATGTACATGTACATGTATATGTATATGTATATGTATATGTATATGTATATGTATATGTATATGTATATGTATATGTATATGTATATGTATATGTATATGTATATGTATATGTATATGTATATGTATATGTATATGTATATGTATATGTATATATACACACATAGATATGTAATATATGCATATGAATACATATATAAACATACATATATTTCTCTGCATATGTGTATGTATATATACATACAAAAACAGATAGATATGTTATATATACATACACATATCTATCTGTATGCATCCTATGTACATACAGATAGATGTGTGTATATTTATACACACATACAATCAAAGATATGTGTGTGTATGTATGTATATGTGTGTATATGTGTGTGTATGCTGGAGGGGGACCCATAGAGAAACAGTAGAAGGGAGAGAAGGTTGACTTATAGAGGGAAAAGATGCAAAGAAGAAGAAAACATTTACTTGAAAAGAAGAAAGATTTTAAGACATATGGTATATAGGCCAAGTGAAAAAAATAAGTAAGACAAAAAAGTTCACAAAGGTCTTTTATGTAAAATAATATTTGTACTAGCTCTTTTGGTGGTGGCAAAACAAAACAAAACAACTTCTCCCCCAAAATTAGATAGACATCATTTGGGGAATAGCTGAATAAGCTGATGTATATGAACTTGATGAGTTGTTAGGTACTATCTGTGCAAATATTCTTCTGAAAAAGCTAAAAGATTTCAAGTTTTAAAGACTTAGAATATTTGTGAAAGGAATATATGTCCATTAAGAATGTCTTGCTAACAATGAATGATCCATCAGTCTTCTCTTTTTCTCTTTTGTTAATATAATTGTTTTATTATATCAATATATCTTTATGAATCAATGTTATATTGTTATATTATATCAATGTATATTGTTATGCTGTATCAATGTATCATTGAAATATTAATGTATCTCTTAAGACTGCTTCAAGTACATCCTGTAAATTTTGCCACGTGGCCTCATTGTATTCATTCTCTTTTATAAAATATTTATTGTTTCTATTTCATGTTCTTGGACTCATGTATATTTTTAACTTAGTCTATTTAGAGTGACCTGTAAGTTTTGTACCTATTGTCTATGTTGATTAGAAGATATTTGCCTTGGACTTCCAGAGATGAGGTCAAGATGTTGAAGTAAGAAGCCATTCAGCTGATTTCTCCCAAGATTATCTGGCAAACAATTTAAAAATAATGCTCCAAATTAAATTCTGGACTTTCAGAACCAAAAAAAATGGAAAGAATAAGACATTTTTTCCAATGTAAGACAGCTTAGGATGTCAGAAAGAATAATATATAAAAAAGGTAGATAGAGGCTGAATTGAAGTGTCATGCGGATGAAACACCAGTGGTGGGAGTAGGTGGTGGTGACAGAAACGATAGCAGCTTTGGGAAGTCTCAACCTCGAGAGAGTAAGGTGACCTGGCAACTGCTCAGAAAAAAGATTATAGAGGACACTTGTCCTGGTACTTCTTGAAGGACCAGATGCTTTTTAACCACTTCATTGCATATATCACTTCTGGGTCACAGATCAAGGACAAGAAGGAGCATTTTCAATCAAAAGAAAGCTGGAGTCCTGAAAAGGATATAGGACCTTGAGAAGCAGTGTTGGATTCAATCCAAAAACATCTTGAGCCCTTCCTCATTAAGGGCCAGAGTGCAGACCAGCAAAGCAGTCATCATACCTATCCTCAGAGCACTCCACCTAAGGAGTACTTAAAACTTGCCTTTAAACCCTACTCCCCCTCAAAAAAAAACTAGCTTTGACAACAGTAGTGTGAAAAAGACTGAAACTTGAGGCAGTGCCCCTCCACACCCCTTAACTGGGAACAGAGCCTAACATTAACAAAAAGTTCAAAATCAAGAAATAGAATGGAAAAATGAACAAACAACAACAACAAAAATATCCTGACCATAAAAATCTACTATGGTGACAGTAAAGATAAAGATACGAATTCAGAAGAAGGCAATGAAGTCAAAGCAGTTACAAGCAAAGGCTCAAAGGGGGAAAAATAGTGAATAGGACACAAGTCCAACAAAAATTCCTAGAGGTGCTAAAAAAATGATTTTCAAAATCAAGAGTGGTGTGGAAATGATTGGGCAAAGGAATGAAAACAAATAAAAAAAAATTCCAAAAAGGCATTTAACAGTTTGGGAAAAAAGGCAAAAAAAAAAATTACTGAAAAAATAACACCTTAAAAAAATAGAATTGACCAAATAGAAAAAAAAAGTTAGAAGAGCTTGCTGAAGAAAATAATTCCTTAAAAATTAGAATTGAAAAAGTAGCAGTTAATAACACCAAGAGACATAAATAAATAATAAAGCAAATTACAATAAATAAAATAAGAATGACATGTGAAATACCTCAGAAAAACTTCTGACCTCAAAAATAAATGATGAAGGAGAGATTATTGAAAACTTATTGTATTACCCAAAAGCCATGATAAAAGGAAGAACATAGACATCATATTTTGAGAAATTATGTAGGAAACTAACCTTGTATCCTAGAACCAGAAGGTAAAATAGAAATTAAATGAATCTGCTGGTCACTAACTGAAAAAGATCCCAAAATGAAAACCCCCAGGAATATTTATAGCTAAATTCCAGAGCTCCAAGTCTGAAAAGAAAATCCTTTAAGCAGAAAGAGGAAGAAAAACTAGACACTGTAGAGCCACAGTCAGGATCACACAAGGTTTAGCAGTTATCATGTTAAAGGAGTTGAAGGACTTGGAATGCGATATTTTAGAAGGAAAAGGAGCAAAAATTACAACCAATAATGACCTATCCAGCAAGGCTGAGTATAATTCTTCAGGAGAAGAAAATGAATATTCAATGAAATAAAGGACTTTTAAACATTCTTTATGAAAAGACCAAATCTGATTAATTTGATTTTCAAATACAAGACTCAAGAGAAGCACAAAAAAAGGAAAACATGGAATCATAAATTATAAAGGGATTCATCAGATTAAGCTATTTACCATCTATATGGGAAGATGATACATGTAACTTCTAAGAATTTTATCATTCTTGGGCAGTGAGAATTCTATATAGAAAGGAGGAGTGGAAGTGACCTATGTTGGAATGATATAAAAAATGAATAGGTGAAAAAGAGGAATGCCTTTTGGGAATGGAAAAGAGAGGAAGAAAGGAGAAAATCATCTTACATAAGAGGCATGCAAGAAAGAGCTTTAACAATGGAGGTTGGAAAAGGTGGAGAGGGTGGCCAAAATGTGAACCTCACTCATTAAATTGGTTCAAAGAGGAAAAGTAAGTGTGTGTGTCTGTGTATGTGTGTGTGTGTGTGTTTGTGTTCTCAACTGGCAGTGGAAATGCTGTCTTAACTATCCTGAAAAGGGATAAAGGATAAGGGTGGGATGACAAGAGAGAGTGGTCAAAATAAAAGTAGATTAAAGAGGAGAAACAGGATAAAAAGAGAGAGAGGGATAAATAGGACAAAAAAGGACACAGGAAAATGCACAGTAAGTAATCATAACTGAATATGAATAAGATAAACTCACTCATAAAATGGAAACAAAAAGCAGAATGAATTAGCAACCAGCATCCAACAATATGTTGTGTGCAAGAAGCACATTTGAAACTGAGAGACACACACAGAATTAAAATAAGGGGCTGGAGCAGAATCTATTATGCTTCAGCTGTCCTAAAAAAAATTGAGGGTAGCCATCATGATCTCAAAAAAAAAAAAGCAAAAATAAACCAAATTAAAAGGGATAAGTAAGAAAACCACATTCATAGACAATGAAGTAATATTACACTAAACATATATGCAACAAATGTTAAGGATTAATAATAGATCATTGGATTTTGCAAGTAATGATTTAATTGGTAACTGTGGAGAGAACTGTTTTGGGTGAATAATGAAATTAAAAGGCAGAGTGCAAAAGATTAGAAAGCCAGGAGCATAAAAACAAGTTTTTGTTTTTGTTTTTGTTTATTAGGAGTTTGGCTAAGAAAGAAAGGAGACATATGACACAAAACTTAAGGATCAAGAGAATATTTTTATGCATGAAGACCTACACATTTTAATAGCCTGCAAGAATTTATCCAATAGATGGATGAGAGGTAAAAGAAGAAGAAGAAGAAGAAGAAGAAGAAGAAGAAGAAGAAGAAGAAGAAGAAGAAGAAAGAAAGAAAGAAAGAAAGAAAGAAAGAAAGAAAGAAAGAAAGAAAGAAAGAAAGAAAGAAAGAAAGAAAGAAAGAAGAAGGAGGAGGAGGAGGAAGATATGGGTGGGGAGAGTTCCTTAAAGATATCAGAAGAAATGGAATTAAGGACAAAAGTAGAGGTGTTAGTCTTAGCAAAGTGGTCAACATTGCCAAAAGCTAAAAATGTAGAGATTTAAAGGTAAAGAAAAGATCACTATTTATTGTTATAAAGATCATTATTTATTGTTAATAGGGAAATCATTAGCAATTTTGGGATCAGTGATTTTAGAGCTCAATCAGGAAGAGTGCAGGAGTAAGCAAGTTGGTAAGAAAGTATACTGTATGTTTTAGAAATGAGGCACTGATCAGAGACACTGGCTGTAAAAATTCTTTCCCAGTTTTCTGCTTCCCTCATAATTTGGTTGCATTGGCTTTCTTTGTGCAATAACTTTTCAAAGTAATATAATCAAAATTATCCCTTTTTCATTTCATAATGTTCTCTATCTCATGTACAGTCATGAATTCTTCTGTTTTCTATTAATCTGACAGGTAAACTATTGCTTGCTCTATCAGTTTGCTTACAGTAGCAGCCATCATATCTCAGTCATGAACACATTTTGACTTTATTCTGGCATATGGCATGAGATTTTGATCTATGCCTAGTTTCTGCCATACTCTTTTCCAGTTTTCCTAGCAGTTTTTGTCAAAGAGTAAGTTCTTTTCTCAGAAGCTAGGGTCTTTGGTTTATCAAATAGTAGATTACTATAGTCATTGACTACTCTGTCTTGCATACCTAACCTATTACACTGATTCACCACTTCTTAGCAAGTACTAAGTAATTTTGATGATTGCTTCTTTATACAATTTAAAATCTGGAATGGCTAGGCCACCTTCCCTTGCATTTCTTTTCATTAGTTCTCTTGATATTCTGGACCTTTTGTTCTTCCAAATGAATCTTATTATTTTTTCTAATTCTATAAAATAATTTTTGGTAGTTTGATTGGTATGGCACTGACTAAGTAAATTAGCTTACATAGAATAGTCATTTTTATTACATTAGCTCAGCCTACCCAAATTATGTAGATCTCACTTTATTTGTGTGAAAAAGTGTTTTGTAATTGTGTTCAAATAGTTCCTGAGTTTGTTTCAGTAGGTAGACTCCTAAATATTTTATAATGTCTACAGTAACTTTAAATGGAATTTCTCTTTCTATCTCTTGCTGTTGGGCTTTTAAGTCAAATTTATAAGAATACAAGTTATTCCATAATTTATAAATGGTGAAAGGATATGAGAAATTAGAGCCATGTATAATCATATGAAAAAATGCTCTAAATCACTATTGATTAGAGAAATGTAAATCAAGACAACTCTGAGATACCACATCACACCTATGAGATTGGCCAACATGACAAAACAAGAAAATGATACATGTTGGAGAAGATGTGGGAAAATTGGAACACTAACACATTGTTGATGGAGTTGTGAAATGATCCAACCATGTTGGAGAGCAATTTGGAACTATGCCCAAAGGGCTATCAAAATGTGCATACCCTTTGACCCAATAATAGGCACTTCTAAGGCTGTATCCCAAAGAGATCATACAAATGGGAAAAGGACCCACATGTACAAAAATATTTATAGCAGCTCTTTTTGTGGTGGCAAAGAATTGGCAGTTGAGGGGATGCCCATCAATTGGGGAATGACTGAACAAGTTGTGGTATATGAACGTAAGGGAATACTATTGTGCTATAAGAAATGATGAGCAAATAGACTTCAGAAAAACCTGGGAAAATTTGTATGGTCTGATGCTGAGTGAAGTGAGCAGAACCAGGAGAACGTTGTCCATAGTAAGCGACGTTGTGTGATGACTAGCATTGATAAACTTAGCCCTTCTCAGCAATACAAGGGTCTAAGACATCTCCAAAAGCCTAATGATGGAAAATGCTATCCACAAAGAAGAAAGAACTATGGAGTTTGAATGTAGATCGAAGCATTTTATTTGCTATTTTTTCCTTCTGTTTTGTCTTGTTTCCTTTTTCTGGTGGTTCCTCCTGTTGGTTCTAATTCTTCCTTACAACATCACTAATGTGAAAATATGTTTAATAGGAATATATATGTATAACATAAATCAGATTATGCACTGTGTTGGGGAGGGAAGGGGAGAAAAATTTAAAACTCAAAAGCTTATGAAGTGATTATTGATAAATCAAAATAAATTAATAAAAAATAAATATATCACAGAATTCTTAAAAAAAAAAAAGGGCAGGCTTTGCATGTAAGCTATTCTTTCTGGAAGTTTGGTAATGAATGCGAAGAGAAAGGTAGGGCAAGGCCTTAAGGTGTTATCAGGTTCAAAGAGATATTCTTTCATGATAAAAGACACAGAAATATAATAGCAGATAAAAGGTTAGTTGGCTCTTTACTTTTGTATTCTTACAATCCCTAATCTGTTGACATTGATTTCTACCATCTTGCTATGTTTTTTTCTTTTTTGCCTTTTTCTTTAAAATTATTTTTTATTTTGCTTTTACATTTATCTAACATTTTATAGCATCCATTTACCAAAAACTCTTTCAAATTCTCTTTTAGTTGAGAGATTATAATGAAATTACAAAATATAGATTGGTTATTATTTCAAACAGTAAGAGGGGCATAGCATATACCCATTATGTCAATAGAGTTTTCATTCCCCTTGATTTCAAGTTGAACTATTTTAACTTGAGATTCCTCATGAAAGTTTATCTAGAAGCTGGTATTACAATCCTCATGTGTAAGTGGTCTTGTGGGGATTCCTGGAGCCCTTACTTTAAAGTTGAGCCATAATTTTTGCTAGATGGTTATCAGTCCAGAATCCTTCAGGACCACAGACACATATTCACACATGTGCACACAGACAGGCATGCACACAGAAATACCTGACTCAGAAACACACAGAAAGAAAATATTTGACTTGTACATGATAAAACCTCCATCTTATCTTTTGCCATACTTGTTCCTACTGAGCTTCTGGTAATCTATAGCAACATTCTTTACATAGACAAGGAGCAAAGAAATACTGAGTACTTTGAAGAAGCATTGGAAAATTCACTGATTTCATGTCTCACATTGCACGGAAACGAGTTAGGATTAAAACTATTCTGGATTAATTAGGTAGTAAAAATTGATTTGAATACCAAGATCAAAATACAATTAGTCTTCAATTTCTGGATGATTCAATGATTACCTAAGTTATTTTTCCTTTAATGTGGTGAAGTGATTGTTAACCTGAAACAATGATGATTCCTTTCTTCAAATTCCATTCTAAAGTACAAGTTTTCCCTTTGAGATTTTTTTTAGAACATATATATTATTTTGTTGAAGAATTGTAACTGTCAAGAAAATCTACTTACTTGACATGCATATCAATGAATATGTCAGTTTACAAGAAATGGAAAAAAAAACCTTTTTAATATTCATAGAGAAATAAAACGACAAATGATCCATCATATGAAAGCTCAAAATGTAGCAAAAGTTAAAAAAAATAAGAATAAGAGGAATTGCCAATAACTCCACTACCTTTAGAAAATTTATTCTTTGGAAAGGAAATTAAATTTATCATCATTGCTGACAGAAAATAACATTGTCTGGATTTGGCCACCCATTGGAATAAATGTTTTCCCAACAGAATAGACAATGAAATTTGGATCAGGGACATATTTCCAATGAAAAAAGACATGCTGCCAGATGGCTTCTTGGCAAATGAAAAGAAGAAGTTGATTAAAGTGTCATGGCATAGATTCAATTCAGTAAAGTGCACCTTAGCAACTTCTACTTGGGAAGGATGGAGGAATACAGGTACTCATTGGATGAGACTCAAGTCAAGGTTTCATGTCCTCATGTAATTATAAAATCCTAGTTTTCCTAGGCTTACTTTCAGTAAAGAAATACAGAAAATTAATCTCAAAAGAGATTTCATCTCCACATTACAAATGTTAATCCTTATATGAAACTTTTGCAGACAAGAATATACTGCCCTTTCAAAAACATAATTTTCGCATGCTATTACTGATGACTATTGAAGAGAATTATTACGATTTTGACACTAATTCTCATCCTACATGGAGCTAGAAGATTTTATGAACTTCCCTCAAGATTTGTGTCAAAAGAAAGTTTCTATAGCACACTGGCATGATGTGAAGAATATTTAGCCCCCTTGGAGACACACCAGAGAGACTTTTCATTGTAGTTTTCAGTTGAGTACATCTAATTTCTGGAATGAGTAACATCACTGACCTGCTTCTTCATTGAAATTATTGGGGAAACCACAGTTCAAGATTATGTACTTAAAGTCAGTTTAGGAGTTAAATTTGAAACACACCATTGTGATAGAAACTCATTTCCGTTGTCCAAGTAATTAGGCTTCCAACATTGAGATGAACATATTTACAATGCTGAGTAAATAAGAACTACAATTCTGCATTATAAATAGTAATAGTAGTTAGAAATAATTTTATATATATATATATATATATATATATATATATATATATATATAATTCTATAATCCACTGTATTATAAAGTTTTTTTAAGGGTGGCCTATGCTTCTTTCAGTCTCTTGTTATTCCTTCCTCAATTCTGAGTATAAAGTAAATGTCCAATAAAATATACATTGATTTTAATAGAAACTAACCATCATACACTTGTACTTTTATAAGGGGAATAGCGGTAATGATTACTGATATCAATATAGTACTTTACATATTTTATCTCACTAGGTCATGAAACTAATCTAGGGAGTATAAATGACAGGTCCTCCCTTTTTTTTATATATGAGGAATATGAGGCTTAAATGTAACAAATAACTTCACTATAGCCACAAAACTGGTATGTGTCATAGCTAATGTTTGAACACAGATCTGGTACTCATTCCATTGCACCACATTGCCTCTATAAAGGATGTGTGACTCTTCAGAGAGCAATTTTTTTTTGTAATTGATGTTATCCCTAGAAGTATATCATTCACCATTTTCACTTTTTTTTCATTTTAAAGCTTTTAACACCTTACTTTCTCATAATTCAATAGAAAGTTGGTTGCTAGATAATAATTAGAAGCATGCTGAGTTCATCCATAAGTATTGAACCACATTTGCCCTTTCCTAGAGACATTGTTAAAATGAAAATTCAAATTCACAATCATTGAGAAAAGTTTATTTCCTATATTCAAATAATACCTTGTTTTAACTTAGTACTTTCTGAAATGCTCAGAGACCTTTAAAAAATAATTTTGATTTTCCATTTCTTATATCATTATTATAACCCATGTATACTTTCTCCTCCACTTTGGCCGTTCCATATACCTAGCATAGATAATCTGCTTTTAATCATATGGGAAAAATAATAGAACAATATTATATTTTAAGATCCCTAAATCAGGAATCATTTTAGTTGCTTTAATTTCTCCTAGTACCATTAACTACAGTGTTACAGGGTAAGGGGAGAAAAGCAAATGTTCAAAAGAAATCATGAAATACTAATTATTATATAAGAATATTATATGTGAATATATTTCACACATGGAAATAACTGATAATATAACTTTTTCTGATTTATATCTTTCCCTTTAGTTTATTTAGGAAGCTATGTAGAAGATCCCTGAAAGTATGTGTATAAGGAAAGCCATGGGGTATTTTCCAAAACCCACCATCCTAACCAGATCTTTTGATCAAATCAATCTACTGAGCTCCCAAACATGGTGGTTTATCTTAATTACCTTGGGCTTTGCCAACTGAAGTACTAAAGAAAAGTGCTGCATTGACTGCTTTGACCAAAGCTTACTACTAAGAAATGATTTCTAAGCATGGTAATTCATCTCTAAAGTACTTCAGTGCCACCTAAAGTTAATGTAATTGTTCTGCCAGTTAATGAAGGTCACCATTGCCTTTAGTCCATAAGAAAGGGTTCAAATTCATAGGAATGTGCAGAGGATGCAATAGAGATGCAGTTAATGGATCATAGTAACATAGAATAATAGAATTTGATCAGAAAAGGACCTTAGAGGTCAAAGAGTCCAGCTTCTTCATTTTATTTATGAGGAAATCAAAGTTTAGAGAGGTTAAGTTATGTGCCAGTTGTCCCACATCAAATAAATGTCTGAGTATTTTAACCAGTCTTCTTGATTCCATTCCTATTCTCTATCTACTGCCCCACTGCCTATAGAAATGTTAAATCCTTAGGAGTCACTTAATGAGTACTACCTTTATTGTTCACTAATCATGCCAACACTATTTCTCCCATGGTGGCTTCTTCAAATTGTTACATAACTTATTATTCAATTAAAAATACATATACCAAAACCTTTTAGCCTTAGTGTTAGGGATTTTTAAAGGTGGTTAGGTCACACACAAATCCTGGATTGGGATTGAAGAGATAAATTCTAGACTTAATTCTGCCACTAACTTAGAGTGTCCTTAAGAAAGTCACTTTTCTTCAACAGATCTCACCTGTAAAATTAGTGTCAAAGTAGAATTTTAAGATTTTGTTTAAGATCTGATTCTATGAAAAAGTAGATCAAAATTCTTACTATGGACAGCAAAAATAAAGGAATAGAGGCAATTAAGGTAGATTCTCTCAACATTCACATCCAAACAACTTTAAAATAACACCTCAAATCAAATTTTGGAGCAGAAGAGACAACAAAAGGACATGGAGAGACATTTTTCTGGCTTAAGAAAACTTAGAGGTTGGCAGGATAGTTTTATTAATTCTTTTTTTCTATTTTTTTACTTTTACTTTTATTCTTTTTTTCTTTTTTTAACTTTATTTAGTTTTTAACTCCCCTTCACCTCATCTTCCCTCCCTTCAATTTCCTCCCCACCTTCTCTAATCCCCTTCCCCTATCCCCTTCCCCTTCAATTTTCCTGTAGTCAAGGATAGATTTCTATACCCCATTTCCTGTATATTGTATCTCCCAGTTGCATGAGAAAAAAAGGTTTTTTTATTTTAACATTTGTTTTTAAAACTAGGTTCCAAATTTTCTCTCTTCCTCCCTTCCCATTCACCATCAATGAGAAGGCAAGCAACTTGATACAGGATATACATGTGTGGTTATGCAAAATACTTCCATAGTAGTCATGTTGTGAAAAACTAAGTATACTTCCCTTCATTCTATCCCTCTCCCTGTGTATTCTATTCTCTTTTGACCCTGTCCCTTATCAGAAGGGTTTGCTTCTGATTACCCCCTCCCCCAATCTGCCCTCCCCTCTATCTTCCCCCTGCTCTCTTGTCCCCTTCTCCCCCCTATTTTCTTGTAGGATAAGATAGATTTCCATACCCAATTGAGTGTGTATGTTATTCCCTCCTTAAGTCAAACACAATGCGAAGATTCACTCATTCCCTCTCACATTCCCCCATTTCTCCTCCACTTGAAAAGCCTTTTCTTTTCTGTTTTATGTGAGATAATGTACCAATTCTACCTCTCCCTTTCTCCTTCTCCCAGTATAATCTTCTCTCACCTCTTAATTTTATTCTCCAGATATCACCCCTTCATCTTCAACTCACCTGTGCCCTCTTTCTATCTATGTATCCATCTATCTGTCTATCTATTTATCTGTCTATCTTTCTATACTAGCACACACACACATATATATGTGTATGTATAAATATATATATATATATATATATACACACATACACACACACACACACACACACACACACACACACATATATATATATATATATATAAATTTTCCCTTCAACCACCCTAATGCTGACAAAGACCTCATGAGTTATAAATATCATCTTTCCATGCAGAAATGCAAACAATTCAACCTTAATAAGTCTCTTATGATTTCTCTTTCCTGTTTAACTGTGCATGTTTCAATTGAGTCTTGTATTTGAAAGCCAAATTTTATATTCAGCTCTGGTCTTTTCATCAAGAATGCTTGAAAATCCCCTATTTCACTGAATGTCAATTCTTTCCCCTGAAAGCTTATATTCAGTTTTGCTGGGTAGGAGATTCTTGGTTGTAAGACTATCTCCTTTGCCCTCAGGAATAAAATAGTCCAAGCCCTCCATTACCTTCATGTTGAAGCTGCTAAATCTTGTGTTATCCTGATTGTGTTTCCAAAATACTTGAAGTGCTTCTTTCTGGCTGCTTGCAATATTTTCTCCTTGACCTGGGAACTCTCGAATTTGGCTACAATATTTCTAGGAGTTTTCCTTTGGGGATCTCTTTCAGAAGGTGATCAATGGAGTCTTTCAATTTCTATTTTGCCCTCGGGTTTTAAAATGTCAGGGCACTTTTCCTTGGTAATTTCTTGAAAGATGATGTCTAGGCTCTCTTTTTGATCATGGCTTTCAGATAATCCAATAATTTTTAAATTATCCCTCCTGGATCTATTTTCCAGCTCAGTTGTTTTTCCAATTTCACATTGTTTTCTCTTTTTCATTCTTTTGGATTTGTTTTACAGTATCTTGATTTCTTATGTAATCACCAGCTTCCAATTTCTCCATTCTAATTTTTAAGGAAGTATTTTCTTCAGTAAGCTTTTGTACTTCCTTTTCTGTTTGGCCAATTTTGCTTTTTAGGGCATTCTTCTCCTCATTGACTTTTTGGACCTCTTTTGCCAATTGGGTTAGGCTATTTTCTTCCTTCCTTCCTTCCTTCCTTCCTTCCTTCCTTCCTTCCTTCCTTCCTTCCTTCCTTCTTTCTTTCTTTCTTTCTTTCTTTCTTTTCTTTCTTCTTTCTTTTCTTTCTTTCTTTTTCTTTCTTTCTTTCTTTCTTTCTTTTTCTCTTTCTTTCTTTTCTTTCTTTCTTTCTTTCTTTCTTCTTTCTTTCTTTCTTTCTTTCTTTCTTTCTTCTTTCTTTCTTCTCTTCCTTCCTTCCTTCCTCCTCCCTCCCTCCCTCCCTCCCTCCCTCTCTCTCTCTCTCTCTCTCTCTCTCTCTCTCTCTCTCTCTCTCTCTCTCTCTCTCTTCTTTCTTTCTTTCTTTCTTTCTTTCTTTCTTTCTTTTTCCTTTCATTTTCTTTTCTTTTTTTTGCTTAGACAGGTGAGGTTAAGTGACTTGCCTAGGGTCACACAGTTACACAGCTAGCAAATGTCAAGTGCTTGGTCTGAGGTCCTCCTGACTTCAGGGATGGTGCTCTATCCACTGTGCCACCTAGCTGCCCCTAGGCTATTTTTAAGGTGATATTTTCTTCAGTATTTTGGGGGGTCTCCTTTAGCAAGCTAATGACTTGTTTTTCATGATTTTCTTGCATCACTCTCATTTGTCTTCCCAATTTTTCCTCTACTTCCATAACTTGCTTCTTAAAATCCTTTTTGAGCTCTTCCATGGCCTGGGACTAATTCATATGTTTTTGGAGTCTTTGGATGTAGGAGCTTTGACTTTGTTGTCTTCTTCTTGTTGTATGTTTTGATATTCTTTTTCACCAAAGAAAGATTCTATGATCTGACTCTTGTTGTGAAGTTTGCTCATGATCCCAGCCAATTTCTTAAGTTATAAACTCTTTGTTAAGGTAGGTGTCTGCTTCCAGCATGGAGAATGTACTGTCCCAAGCTTCAGAGGTTTTGTGTAGCTGTTTTCAGAGATACTTCTAGGGATCTGTAAATTTTCAATTCTTCCAAGGTGGTATGACAAGGGGCAAGGTGTTTACTCCTTTCCTGGCCTGTGCTGTGGTCTATGAGTGACCACAAACATTCTTTTCTGCCTTGGAAATATGATGAGGATTTTCTTTTCACCACCACTACAAGCTCCACTACATCAGTGCTCCTCCTCACCCCAGGACCACCACCCAGAACCGTGACCCAGATCCAAGCAGGGCAAAGCAAGAGAATCCTGCACCAGCAAAGAGATCCATGAAATCCCCCTCTGATCAGCCACTCAATTCTCCCTCAGTCTGTTTGCCATAAGCTCTGGAAGCAGCCACCACCCAGGGGGCCATGTGTGGGGACTGAGGCTGGGACCAAGCTTGTCTCTCACCACAGTCAAAGACTTTTCCTACTGACCTTCTAAGTTGTCTTTGGCATTGGTGGGTTGAGAAGTCTAGAAACCACCACAGCTGCCCATGATTCAGTTCTTTGAGGGCTGCTTCAGGTGCACTGAGGACTGTTTTGCCTGTTTACCCATGCTGAATTGTGTTCCTTTCCCTTGCTGGAACTATATACCTTTCTGATCAACCATTCAGGTTGTCTTGTGCTGGAAAGTTGTTTCACTCTGTATTTTTGCAGGTTCTACTGCTTTACAATTGGTTTAGAGCCATTTCTTACAGGTATTTGGAGGGGTTTGAAGGAAAGCTCAAGGAAATCACTGCTTTTACTCCACTCTCTTGGCTCCACCCCACCTTGGCAATACAGTTCTAATACCCTGTTGGAAGCCTGTCTGGAGAACCCATGCATGGCAACAACAATAGCAATGCTAACACCCACATCTTTGGGAGCTCTCAGCCCAGAGAAAGTAGGATCATACAACTGGTTAGAAAGAGATTACAGGAAACAATTTCCTGACAATGGGTACAGCTGGCACTGAATGGCAACTCTATTGTCTAAATGCAGTCCTGATTCACAGTTCTAGGACAGAAAAGAGAAGTGAGGATTAGTCATAAGGAAGGAGGGGCCCTGGTTGCAGTTCCTGGAGAAGAGAGAACTAGCACTTGCTATTGAATTGGAACAGTGGTCCTTCCTGGGTCAAAATCAGGTCATAGACAAGGAGAGCAATGACCATACCTCTACCAGGATCACACCATCTTGAAAGCACCAAAAACTTGCAGCCCCATGGTGACCCCAGAACTAATTCTGAAAAAAAGCAATACAAAAAAGCTTGAAGCTTGTGACAATGCCTCCCTAACTCAAGGTGAGCAAAGCCCAACTTTAACATAAAAGTAAAAGTAAAAAAAAGAAAAAAATGGACTGGAAAAAAGAGCAAATAATAAATAAATCAACCATTAAAAACAAAACAAAACAAAACAAAACAAAAAAAAAACCCAGCTACTGTAGTGGTGACCAAGATATAAACTCTGAAAAGGACAAAAATATGAAAACAGCTACAAAGAAACTCTCAAAAAATTCTAATTGGATCCAAGCCCAATAAGAATTTCTGAAAGACTTAAAGAAAGACATAAGAGTAACACAAGAAAATTTGGGGAAAGAAATGAGTAATGAAAGAAAATTATGAAGAGAGAATTAAGAGCTTGGTAAAAGAGGCAAAAAAATACTGAAAAAATACCATCTTAAAATAGAATTGGCATGATGGTAAAAGAGGCACAAAATTCATTGAAGAAAAGAATTTCTTTTAAAGCAGAGCAAGCCAAAGGGGAAAAGAAGTAACAAAAATTCACTGAAGAAAATAATTCCTTAAAAATTGAAATTGGACAACTGGAAACTAATGAGACATCAAGAAATAAAAGAACAAAGTCAAAAGAATGCAAAATAGAAGAAAACGTGAACTATCTTTTTGGAAAAAAAAAACAACTGACCTGGAAGATAGATAAAGATCAGTCAAGTTAAGAATTATTTGACTATGGGGACGCTAGATGGCACAGTGGAAAGAGCACTGGCTCTGGAGTCAGGAGGACCTGAGTTCAAATCCAGCCTCAGACTCTTGACACTTACTAGCTGTGTGGCCCTGGGCAAGTCACTTAACCCCATTGCCTAGCCAAAGGGGGAGGGGGGAAGAATTATTTGACTGTCTGAAATTCATGATCAAAGAAAGTGCTTAGTTGTCATATTTGAGAAATTATCAAGGAAAACTGCCCTGAATCAAAAGAGTACACTAATCACCTCCTGGTGGAGAAATGAAAAAAAAGAGAAAGAAAAGAAATCTGCCCAGAATATTATAGTGAAATTCCAGAGCTTCCAGATCAAAAAGAAAATAATTCAAACAGCCCAAAAGAATCCATTAAAATATTGTGCAACCACAGTCAGGGTCACCCAATATTAAGCAGCTTCCACATTAAAGGAATGGAGGGTTTAGAATATGGCATTCCAGAAGCAAAGGAGCCAGGATTACAACCAAGAATAACTTACCCAGCAAAAGTAAGTATAATCCATGAAGACATTGATATTTAATGAATTAGAGGACTTTCAAGCATTCCTAATAATAAAAACAAAGCTGAAAATCTAACATCTAACACAAGGCTCCAGAGAAGCATAAAAAGTTAAACATAAAAAAAATAATCATAAGGGTCTCAATTAAATTTAAATTATTTATATTCCCATATGAGAAGATGATATACTATTATTAGAGCAGTTAAAAGAAGTTTATATAGGCAGTGGGGAATGGATGTGGGTCAATTATGTTGGAAAGATCTCCAAAAAAATTTTTTTTGGTCCTTCATTTTCTAAAAAGACCAGTGACATCAAGGGTGATGTGTTGACTTGTAGCTGATTTGGACTTAAGTGAGACAGAGGTGTACAAAGTCATCAGCCTCACTCTCTCTTCCAGAGTCATTGAAGTCCAGTGGCAGGACAAAAGTCAACATGACTGGCAATGACCCAGGATGTAGCAAATAACGTCAGCATCTTCCATTCCTGACCACTCTTTAAGTGGTCCACAGTGCCTGCTTCAGCCACCTTCATGGTTTGTTGGAACGAATTGTTCTCATCTGCCCATTCCACCATAGAAAGTCTTCACATTCTTGTGGTAGACATAACTCTCATTCATTGACAAGTTTGAGGTCTATCAGTTACCCTCAACCTGGTTTAGCCCATTTGCCAAGATAGTTTACCTGTGTGTGGCTAATGCATATGCTACAATTTCTTGGAGCCTCATATAGGAGTTGGGTGAATCAAGTGAATGAGTATCTCTAAAATGGGATCAAGAAACCCTCACATCAGAGATTTTAGCCCTCCAGAACACTCAATGTACTGGGAGAGGAGTTAAGGGAGAGGTGAAATGGAGAATTTTTTTCACATCAAAGATGTATGTAAGGAAGTGCTTCTATAGTGGAGAGGAAAATGAGGTAGCAATCATTACTTGAAACTCACTCTTATGGGAGCTATGTGGCTCAGTGTATAGAGCTCTGGCCTTGGAGTCAGGAGGACCTGAGTTCAAATACTAGCTGTGTGACCCTGGGCAAGTCACTTAACCCCAATTGCAAAAAAGAAAAAGAAAAGAAAAGAAAAGAGAAGAGAAGAGAAGAGAAGAGAAGAGAAGAGAAGAGAAGAGAAGAGAAGAGAAGAGAAGAGAAGAGAGGAGAAGAGAGGAGAAGAGAGGAGAAGAGAGGAAGAGAGGGGAGGAGAGGGGAGGACAGGAGAGGAGAGGAGAGGAGAGGAGAGGAGAGGAGAGGAGAGGAGAGGAGAGGAGAGGAGAGGAAAGGAAAGGAGAGGAAAGGAAAGGAAAGGAGAGGAGAGGAGAGGAGAGGAGAAAGGAGAGAAAGGAAAGGAAGGAAAGGAAAGGAAAGGAAAGGAAAGGAAAAAGAAAAAAAAGAAAAGAAAAGAAAAAAGAAACTTACTCTTATTAGAATTGGTTCAAAGAGGGAAGAAGATAGATAGATAGATACATACATATATACACATATACATATACACACTCTTATGTATACACACACACACACACACACACACACACACACACACACACACACTTAGTTGTGTATAGAAATCTAACTCACCCAATAGGGAAATAGGAGGAGAAAGAGGTAAGAAATGTGAGGAGATATTATACAAGAGATGACAAATTAACAGAATTGGTGGTTTGAGAGGGACAGGATAAGATGAGAGATGAAGAAACACAAGAAAATGAGAGGGAAGGAAATACACAGTAATCATAACTACATGAATGAGATGAACTGTCTCATAAAATAGAAGCATTTAGTAGAATGTATTAGAAATCAGAGTTAATAACAATATATAGTTTACAAGAGACATGATTGAAACAGAAAGATGCATACAGAATTAGAATAAAGGGTTAGAGCAGAATCTAATATACTTCAGTTAAAGTAAAAATAGACAGGAGTAACAATTATGATCTGAGGCAAAGCAAAAACAGAAATAGACCTAATTTAAAAAGATAATCAGGGAAACTACATTTTGCTTTAAAAAAAAAAGGTATCATAGGGAAACAAATAATATAAAAAAAAATTTATAGCAAGTTTCTTTCCTAAAGGCCTCATTTTGCAAATATATACTGATCATAGAACTGAATCAAATTTATGAAAATAACAGCCAGTCCTAAACTGTTAAATGATCAAAGGATATAAACTGGTAGTTTTTGGAGGTAAAAAAATAAAGTCATGTTTAATTATATATAAAAAATCTGTAAATCAGTATTGATTAAAGAAAGGACAATTAAAACAGCTCTGAAGCACCACCTCACCTCACACCTACACTGGAAGAGATTACTGAAAAAAAAAGTATGTTAATGAACTGTTGCTGCAATAGTGAACTGATCCAACCATTCTGGAGAACAATTTAGAACTAGGTCAAAAGGGTTATAAAATTGTTCATACGCTTTGATCCAGGAATACAACTGTTAGTCCTGTATCCAGAAAGAGTTCAAAGAAAAAGGAAAAGGATCTCTATGTGCAAAAACATGCATAACAATTCTTTTTGCTGTGGCAAAGAATTGTAAATCAAGGGGACATTCATCCATAGAAGAATGGCTGAACAAGTTGTGCCATATAATTGTATCATTCACTATTATGCTATAAGAAATGATGAGTAGCATAACTTTTAGAAAAATATGGCAAGACCATTATGAACCGATTCAAAGTGACGTGAGAAGAATGGGGAGATTACTGTATTCAGTAGCAACTATGTACTGCTTATTACTCTGATCAATGCAATGATACAAGACAAGGACTCATGATGAAAATATATCACACACCTCCAGAGAGTGAACTGATGAACTGCAAATGAAACTGAAGTATAATTTGTTTCACTTTATTTTTATTGTTTTTTTTAAAATATGGGTAATGTGGAAATACGTTTTGCATGATTTTACATGTAAATTTGATATATTGACTGTCTTCTCAGTTGGAATGGGAAGGAGGGAGAGAATTTGAGACTCAAAATGTTAAAAGAAAAGAACACTAAAATAAATGGTAAATCTGAAAATATTTTTACAAATAAATTAATAAATGATTGTTGAATCACTGACTAAAAGAAATCCCTACAATGAAATGGGTTATCTCCTACATGAGTTAGCTATAGAATCATGAAATTTTAATCTGAAAAGAGCTTTATACATCATTTTGTCCAATCAATTCATTTTATAGAAGGCAACTATAATCCACAGAGGCTTAAGTGACTCACCCAAGTACAAACAGAATTAATGGCAAATCCATGTTTCCAAGTCCAGTGGCCTTTTCAATACTCTATATTCCCATATTGTGTATCTATAATAATGATGTAAGTTAAATCAAATTCTATCTTTAAAAATCTGGTGGAAATCTGATCTCACTGACGTACATAGTCTTTCCTCCAGTGATTCAGACTGTAGCCCACCATGCCTGATTGTCCTATTCAACTTGGCTATTTTTGCCAATAAATCTTCAAAATCACTCTTGTGGATTACATAGATATTTTATTTAAATATCTTGATATTTCATGTATACCAGTGGACCATATGAGCTGTCCCTGTTTTCCCTTGCTCTTGTCATATAAATAGCCAATCTATTTCCTGGTCATACATTCTATGATGAGAATCTTTACAATGATTTTCCTCAGCGATTTATTTTGTAGGTTATTTGTTTCAGATTTTCTATGCCCACTGTCCACCTCCCCATTACTTAGGACATTGCAGAGCCCTCTAAATCAGAACCATTGTCACTCAAAAGAGATTGGCTTGACAATATATAATTTGAAAAAAAAAGTGAACGGGAATGCCTATTGTCCAAGTTATAATATGGAACTGGATGGACATTTTGAAGTGTTTACATATACACATATACATGTGTATATGTTACAAACACATATACACATGTAAATATATGCATTATATAAATGTATATGTACATATATGCATTTGCACATACATAGGCATATAAATATGTGTATGAGTTATGTGTATATGCATATGTCTATATTCTATATCTTGTACAGATACTGCAAATGGACAAAAGCCTGGACCCACATTTGAACAGTATCTTCATATTAGGCCAGATTGCCTTTGCAAAATTACACATTATTTTAATAATTCCATTTATTTCTGACATAAAGCCATATCTTCTTAACAAAAGTACTATGTATATTACATTATATTTTATGGATAACAGTTATAAAGTATTAGAGTGTCTAAAGAATGAAAGTGAAAAGGTGATCCTAAGGGCAATGGACATGTATGTGGTCAGCACAAACAAGCTATTACACATAGTCGACCTATATTATCTAAAAATTTTTCTTGGAAAAGTCTTTTATTCAATATTTTTACCCATCTTAAGAGTGGAATCAGACTAACCTCAGAGCACTCAAGTTGATTTACATACACACACACACACACACACACACACACACACACACACACATATATATATATATATACTAATCTGTAGGACGGACAAAGGAAAAAAACCAACTATGGAATGGAATGTATAGAAAAATGGGCTATCTCTTCTAATGTTTTTGGCTCATCAGAATTTGTCATAAATTATCTCTGCAATGAGTAGTACCTTGACATTGCACATTTCACATGACAAAATATGCATGGCCATGTTCATGAAGAGTGAAAATGTTTACTTTTTTGAATGCCAGGACCCTAGGAAGCTGAAAATCACAATTTCAATTCAAGATCTAAATTAACTCCAAATATAGTGTGGGAAAACAATAGAATGGTTACATATCAATCTATAGTAATATTGATACTTAATGATACCCAAATCAGTATCAGAAATCTGTCCACATTTAAGAAAAAATAGGTTGACTCTCCAAACATCGAGTTCAATCAGTTTAAAAGTTCATCTTTTTCTGGACAAAATATTGGTGGGATCAAATATAAGCCCACCTTCAAATGATTGTATGCTTTTGGATTGCAGCCTTGCAACTGACATGGGGTTTGTGACTTCTCAGAAGTCCTGACAGGTCATCATTGGGGAAAGTAACAAGAAAAAAGGCAGCCTGGTGAGATACAAAGTTGGAAGTTGATGAAAGTTGTTGTGTAAATCAGTAAAGCAGAAATATCTGATCACTGCCAACATTATTAAAGCAAGATCCACAACACTACGGAATTTAAATATTCTGCTTTTCCATGTTAATTTTAGGGATTCATGCTTAGCAACAAAAGACAATATAAAGGGATATTTAAGCATACCAGTACACGCTGGAGAGTGGACCCATGTAAACCACAGAGCAAAATATTTCAAATCTTTACTTAGAAAAAGAGGCTATGTCAATTATTTTTCTATTAGTAGAGAAGAATAACTCTGTATCACCTGTAGAACACATGAAGTCTCTGCACCAGAACCATAACTAGGACAGAGAACCATAATGAGAGAGAGAGAGAGAGAGAGAAGAGAGAGAGAGAGAGAGAGAGAGAGAGAGAGAGAGAGAGGAATTTTGCCCCACGGTGATGAACTTAGAGATCACTAACAACATGTGCCATCTTTTGGTGCACAAGAGTGAGTATCTCTTTTGCCATGCTTTGCTCTTCTTTCAGTTTCTCTTTTCGCTATGGTGCTGTTCCATTATATCTAGGTCAATAAATCAATAAGCATTTTTTAAATGCCTACTACATGCCAGGCAGTGAGAGTCAACACTTAGGAGCAAGATACAATGAATGAAACAATCCCTACCCTCAAGGAACTTACCTGGGTAACATATATGAAGAATGAATTTACATAATATAAATGTAAAATAAACACAGTGTAGTTGAATACAAACAATGGCATAGCAAGCTGGGGTAAGAGGAAAGGTTTTATGTAGAAGGTTGTGTTGGAGATGAATTTTGAATGAAGGTAGAGATGAAATAGAAGTGAAAAGGAAGTACATTCTAGGCATGACACATTGCCAGTGAAAAGACATGAAGATGAGTGATGGAGTAATATTATGAAACATAGAGAGAAAGCTAGTTTAGATGGAGCATAGATTATAGGTAGTAGAATAACATTTAATGAGAATGAAGTATTGTACAATGGAATACTCCTAGTCTCTCTCAATCTTCTCCACATAGTCATATATGAGGGCCTTGTCTCCTCCAGTGGAGGGAAATTTTAATGCCAGTTACCCTAGAGGCATATGTCTTCCTCTGTCTAACAACCTCTGAGGAAGAACAGGAGTCTCTAAGCCCTCAGCATAATATTTCTGTACATGTTTACTGACAATAAAAAGGCACCAGAATTAGCAGCAGAAGTAGGAGTTCAGCATTTGCTCAGCAATTCTCTCCACAAGCTGCAATAAGAACCATAGTTCATTGAGAGGATCTGCAATAGATACAGAAACTTTGTTTTTTCTACCTTCCTTATACCAAAGGAACACAAGGAGGGAGAATGAAGAAGAATAGACTGCATACTTGAGAACATAACTTCAAGTTTTGCAGAAATGAGATCATGAGTAGCTAAAGATGTTGAAAATATAAACATGTTCATGTGCCTATTCTGTGGGAGGCACTATACTAAGCTCTAAGAAAATGTGAAGATTAAATAAAATATAATCTCAAATTTCATGGAATGTGAATACTAGCAATAGCTAAAAATCTAGAGCAGTGTCAGAAAAAATAGTAGGAAAAATTCCACCAAGAGAAATGGGGGCAGGGGGAGACACAAAACCAGCACAGATTTTATTTGAATTTTTGCATCATCACATAATTTATATTGAAAAGAAAGAGTTCATGCTCTAATGCTTTCACCACATTTAACTTTGAAGTTTGTTTAAATCAACAAATAAAATTCTTCTCTGGATTCAAGCTATACCATCCAGGATCCTCTGCACTTACCTGTTCCCTTGACGAATAATAATTGCTTATATTACCAAATACATTACCAAATATTACCAAACTGCTCTCAAAATAGTAAGTGATCATCTTTTGAAAATACGAAAAGCTTTGTCTTTTAAAAATTTAGATTGTGGCAGAAACTAGACATGCTGGATTCCTGACTACATAATTTTTTTTTCCAGTGAACGGAATGTAAGATGAAGAGATATCAGGCAAAAGTTGTCATGTTCTAAATAATTATTCTTAATGACCATGTTTTTTTTTAATAGAAAGAATTAACATGATTGACCCTTCTTAGTAAAAGTATTTTTAAAACTCAAAAAATGTTCACTGAAATGAACCATGTGAAAAATAGAGAATGAGGCTTAAAATATCCAGGAAACAAATCTTCTCACTCTGGTTATTTGCATGCCACATGCCTTGCTGACACATGTGCTCCCCACATGTGAACTTTGGACAAATAGGTTCCTGTCATGTCTCTCTTCACAGGATACTCCCTGGCCACACTTATTCCCCAAGTTGTGCTTTTCATATTTGTTCTCTGGTCATTTATATTATCTTCTCTAACACCTTGGGAAACACTGTAGGAGTACAGTCCATTTATTAACGGTGGGACTACTTCTTAGCACTTAATTTGGTGTGTCTTATGACTAAATATCTGGGAAAAGTAAGTATGTCAGTGTGTGCTCAATCTAGATTTTTAGTGATTGCTAACCCATGAGACATCTTAACACCTTAACACCCAATCATCTTAACACAGAGTGGTTATTTACTTGGGGCACACATATGAGAGGGACTTTTAGTACCAGGACTCTCCCCCAATAAATATTGAGTATCAAGGTTATAATAAATCACCAGAAATAATTAAATATTTAATATGTGGCCCAGAATTGTTCTTCCTGAAAGCAGAGTATTTAATATTACATTGTATGATCTAAGGAGAAAGGTTCAAGTAAAACAAAAGTAAATATAAAAAAAAATCTATATGAAAGAATGACTCACAACTTCCAGTATTTCTATTTCAAAATTAATTGAACAGTAACTCTATGAAGGTACTATTCTATTACTATTGGACAAAAATGAATAAGACAAAGTCCTTGAACTTGTGGAACTTCCAATACAATAAGGATAAAAGAGAGAAGATATATAGGCAATGACAGTGATGAGCCATTATTCATTTAAATTAACAAAGTATCTACTATTAAAAAGCAGATACCCAAAGGAGAATTAAGGATCTATCAGTCAATCATGACTAACTGTTAAATACATTGACAAGATTACTTTCCTTCTCAAACTTGTGAATAATTACTTTGTTAAGACACCTGGAAGAACAACTTTGCAGAAGTGTATCCTCAGATATGTCCTTCTTTAGTGCTCTTTCTGCTCCAGTGCCAGAATCCTAGCTCCCTTTAACAAGAGAAAAGGACACCAAAGAAAGTAATTCTTGGGAAGCCAGTTGCCAACATAGAATCACAGAGTCTCAGAGCTAGAAGGGATCTCAGAGATAATGTAATTCAATCCACAATGATGTCCTAATTTCTATTTGGAAATCTGGTTAAAATTAATTCTTTGAATGACACATCATGCCACACTTCCAACATACCACCCTAATCTACAGTCCTGCTGTAGTGCTGCCACAGTCAGATGGTGACATTGAAGAATTAAAAAAAAAACACTTTGTAGTGGTAAACAAATGAAAGAAAGTAGATGCTTATCAACTGAAGGATTGTTACACAACTTGTGATACATGAATGTAATAGAATATTACTGTGGGGGGCAGATAGTTGGCACACTGGGTAGAATACTGGTCCTGGAGTCAGAAGAACCTGAGTTGAAACCCAGCCTCAGACACTTACTAGCTGTGTGATCCTCGGCAAGTCACTTGACCAAATTATCTCAAAGAAAATAGAATTTTACTGTGCAATAAAATTATAGATATGAAGAATCAAAAAGGCATTGGAAGACTTAAGATGCAGAATCAAGTCCAAATAATGAAGAATACAATATTTAAAATTGCTGCAACAATATATATGGAAAGAAAAATATTAAAGACAAAACTGAATTCTGTAAAAATGTGATCAACCTTGACCCTAAAGAAGACATGTGAATACGTACCTCCCTGATTTCTTTGCTAGAAATTCTGGGTGACTTCTCTTATTCATCTCTTTTCTTTTTTATGTGCTGCTAAAATAAGCTAGAGAAACTTACAAAGTCTATCTAATTTGTTCCAATACAAATTTATGTTATTTAATCTCAACTGGATCCTCAGTATAGCAAGTAAATTATTTTTTCTACTATTGCCTAGTTTATTGTCAATCTTATGCCCCACAGTGGATTTTCCAAATATTCCCTTCTCTCATCAACATCCTATGCCACCTCTTCTCTTGCTTTCATAGCTGAAGACTTTACCTTATAGAAAAAATAAGGCATAGTCACCACAAGCTCCTCCAACTTTTCTAAATCTCACAAAGTAGTTGACTCCCCTATTCTCTCCTGCTTTCTCACAATCTCTAAAGATTTTTTTTCCCCACTAAGGTTAGTCCTTCTTTTGGTATCCTTAATACAATCCTTCATATTTTCTCCACAAGATGGTCCTCACAAGCACCCCCTCAATTATTCTAATCTTTAATTTTTCCCTATATACTGACATATTCCCCACTATCAACCCACCTACCCAAGTTTACATCAGCTACAGCTAAAAACAAAAACAAAACAAAACAAAAATGCTTCACAAGATACTGCCACCCCTTCAAACAATTATTCTATGTTTTTCCTCTCTCTCTGACAAATTTCTGGCAGGGGGGGAAGGCTTATTTCCACTTTCTTTCCTCACATTATTTTCTCAAATCTTTGCAGCCTGACTTAACTAAACTGATTCTGGTCTTTCTAAAATGACTCATTTATCTTTTAATTTCTAAATCTCATGGTATTTTCTCAGTCCTCATCTTTCTTGATTCCTGTGAAGCATCTGACAGCACTGACCACCTTCTCCTGCATACCTTCTGGGTTTTGTGGCAGTACTCTCTCTATCTGTCTCAGTCTTCAGTCCCTCCTCTTTGTACTTCTCTTATCTGTCTAACTATTCCTTCTGAGGCACTCATCCATGAAATGGTCTCAAACTATGAATGCTTTCTAAAGCCCCCTCTCCTCTTTTCTTTATATACTGTTTTGGTGATCTAATTAGCTTACATCATCTTTATACTGATTGGCCATATCTGTTTTTCTTTTCTGAGCCCTCATCATGCACAGTCATTGTAACTATAAGACACTGTGCTATTTCTTGATTTTTGACCTTTATCTTAAAGTTGGGCACTGTTCCTTGCATGGAGTTGGGAAAGAAGAACTACCTCAAGCTTCAGACTTTTTCGTTACTATTGTCAGTGCTACTTCTGGTAGGATGGGAAATTTTTGGTGTTTCCAAGGGGGTGTCATTTGGCAAGAAGTGTGATCACTGCTCTCCTCATCTATATTCTAGTCCTTACACTGAAAGGACTTCTGGTCTCTTGGGATTCAGTCAATACTGTTCATCAGGGCCCAGCTTCCTTGGAACTAGAAATGATACTGTTCCTTAGTGTCTCCAATCTCTTGTGACCAAAAGTGATACTGCTTCCCAGGACTCCCACTACATCTTAACTGCTCCATTTTGCTCTTGAACTATGACTCAAAAGTAGGCATAGGCAATGGAGTTGCCAAACATCATCCAGTCCTGCATCCATTGCTGCCACAGGATTTTCCTGTAAATTCTTTCTGACCAGGTACTAGGTCCTCTTATAATCTCTGGCTTGAGTGCTCCTGAAGCTGCTGCTGTTTCTTAAGTTACCACTACCTAATCCACCAGTAGTGTTTCGTGCTGCTTTTTTTTTCACTCTGCTACTCCAGAATACAATTTGAAACATTATTTTAAAGCTGTTTGGAGAGGAATGTTGGGAAAATTTGGTTGAGTGCTTCCTCTATACCACCATCTTGCTTTCATCCTTAGAAGTAAAAAATGCTTATTAAGTAACTATTTGATTATGCATAATTATGAAGCACTAAATAAGTCAAATTTGATTGACTTACTTGTTAGTTTTACTGAATCATTTTGTTGTTGTTTTAATAGTGGTGGTGGTAGTCATGGTGCTTCTGATTTTCATCTTTCTTTTTTTATTCCTCATTTTAAAGTTATGGGTCTGTATGAGGAAGGATGGGGAACATTTAGAAATCAAGCTGATTTTTTAAAATAAAATCTTTTAAAACTTAATACATACAAAAAAATTGTTTCACTTGATCAATATATTTGGAAATTAAGACCTCAGTTTCAGATATTCTTTCTGAAGATGTTGAATTGTGACCTAAGAAAATGAGGCTGGGAATAGTAGCTGGACCTGTGCAAATATAGAACAATGCTGGAGGCAAGAGTTTTAATGGCTTCATGGTGTGGGTTTTAAACTCCTCAAAAAGTTACTTTTAAAAAATCTATGCAATAAAAAATGAAAGATAGCAATAAAAGTGACCAAGAAAACATCTTTAATTAGTGTTCCATATAGCTACATTCTCACCCCTGTAAATTTTATGAAAATGATCTAAGCTCATAGCAATCATATCCTTGAAAAATATGAGAATGTAAGCATGAACTATCACAAATTACACATTCGTAGCCACAAAAGTGACTGAGATCTGTAGGGAAAGTAATATCTCACTGTGTTTTCTTATTTATTATCTATCTACCCAACAACAAAAAAATTGACATAGCGTCATGAAATTCACATTAAAGGTGCTTTTCAAACAAAGTATTTCTATGTATTTATTAAGATCATGCATAATAACTTGCTAACAGGACCTACAGATAGACTGTATTCAATGACTTTCTGACACATATCAGGGAAGCTATAAAATACAGAAAAACATGTGTGTCAAAGATTTTCTCCATTGTTATTCTGAATTTCCTGAAAAGTATCCCATGAAAACAAGAATCAACTATCAAAGATGAGATTGTCTTGACATTCCTTTTTTTGGTTGACATCATTGTGATTGCACCAAGCACTGAAACACTTCAGGAACTATTCAAAGAGATCCAAAGCCACTCAAAAGAAATTGTCCTAAAATTCAGCAAAAGAAAAAGCAAGAGGATGAAGACTTTATATTATTCAGACACATTGGAGGATGGGCAATACATCGAGTTCTTTAAGGAGTGAATATATCTTGAAAAATCTCTACAAATGGACACTAAGCCCAAACCCATTTTATATCAGAGGACCTCCTTAGTACTTTTCCAGTGGCTTTCCTTTATAAGCTTATCTTTTTGTCATTATTAAACACTCAATGATACTATATGGCTAGGAATGGATAAATGATCTGATCTCAGAAAAATTGCACATTATGCAGAGAGAAACTGAGAAGTGAATGGTGGGTATATGTAGCCTGTACCATATTGAAAGTACTAGCTTGCATGTGTGGAGTGATATACACAGGGATATACGTGTGTGTGTGTGTATACATATATGTATGTATCCATATACACATGTGTGTGGAGTGTGTATACGTATGTGTGTATGTATGTATAGATGTGTATATAACCTGTATGACTAGAAAATCTGTGCTAGGTATATGTAAAGAACAATTTGTGGATATTCAAATTGTTCCATAGATATCCACAAAATAATATAGGAAGTTAGAGGCATTTAAAGGTAAGAGTTAAAGTCAGAGGGTTAGGGAGGCATGCTTCCAGGATGTTCCCAGAGATATTCCATTAGCCATTTTTGGAATAACATGAATTAAACAAGACAAATGTATGTAAAATAATTTGCAAACCTGAAAGTGCTATATAAATGCTAGTTGTTGTAAGAGTAATGAATAACAAAGTAAAGATGGATTGTAATTTGCACTGCATATGTAGTGCCCCTAGTGATGTGATCCAATAAAGAGACCAAAGGCCTCTTTTATGCTCTGGATATACAAATAAGTCCTTTGTTTTATTGAGTTCCCTTACTGAACTCCAAACCACCCAACTTCCCAGCTACTCTCCAACAGAATAGGAACCAAGATTCCCAGATGTGCCATGGTTTAGATTAGATATAGTTAAGCAGAATGTTATGTTAAAGCTTTCATCCTTACCAGTTCAGTACTGGAATATAGTGTTTGTGTGCATGTGTGCATGTGTACAATCAATCATGGAAAAAACACCTGATGAACACAGGACAAATATTCATTAACAGATCACCACATAATGCGATAAAAATAGGGTAAAGAGATCCAAAGCAAACACTGGTGACCTTCTTCTTTCTATACTCTTTTACATGAGAGGTATCCCAGCTTAGCAGATAATACAAAGGACCTGGAATCATAAAGCCATGGGTTCAAATCTTGTCTCAGACACTACCTGTGTAACCTTGGCAAGTCACTTAAGCTCTCTTTGTCTTGTATTCCTTATCAAAAACATGAGGTGGAAATCAGTGAACTCTGAGTTACTTTCAGGCTCTGAATACAAAGCCCTGTGATCCATCTTCACTCAATGCTATCATAACATCACCAATTTCCAGCTAAAAAGGAGCTTGAGTGTCATCTAATCCACCTTCATTTTGAAACTGTGACTCAGAGGAATTATGTATGTATCACCAAATATTAACCTAGTTCTAAGACAAATATCATATGAAAAGACAAAAGCTGTTTGGA
This sequence comes from Phascolarctos cinereus, assembly GCF_003287225.1. Lineage (NCBI taxonomy): Eukaryota > Metazoa > Chordata > Mammalia > Diprotodontia > Phascolarctidae > Phascolarctos > Phascolarctos cinereus. The sequence goes on from NW_027555514.1 coordinate 138,507,708, forward strand.
GAGCTCAAAGGACTTTAATCTTGCTTGTAATGGCATTTTACTCTTTAGCTAAGTGAAAGCTATGTATCAATTAGTTGTCTCACAGTTGGTGCTTGCATTCTTCTGATATCACCAAATACAAGGTATTATTGATATAAAAAAAATAGGACTTATACTACATGCTGTCTCCCCTATGTTTTCTAAAGAGTGATTTATTTTTTTCATACCCATAACATTCCCCATCAATAAAAATATCCAGATATGGGGCTCTAGGGGAGCTATAATAAAAATATAAACCTCAAAACCTTGAGTTATAATAGAAAACAATATTATGATTGGGAAAAGTAACACAGAGTCATTAATGAAAGGCACAAAAAAGCAAAGTGCTGATTTATAAAAATAAGCTTGGTGCCAAAACTAATGTTATCTAGAAGGCAATAGACATTTTATTTGTCTATTTGTTAAACTAGTGGTATAGCTGTAGTGTGTATTTGTAAAATGGGTCACAGCAATGCCCTCCAATAGCAGAGTACATTTCTATACCACAGCCCATTTGACATGACAAGGAAAACAAGGCAGTTTTGTTCCATAATGAAATTAACTTTCTGGGTGCCTTGATGCCCCTCCCCCAAATCACTAGAACCAGAGAACAGTAATTCAAAAGGAATTAAATGAAAAGTAAAGTGAAAGTAATACATAATACAGAAGTAAATTGGCTATATATGACAGAATAATCAAAACCAAATAAAATATATTTTCTGATTTGTAAAAAAAAAAGTTAATGGAAGATGAGGAGAACAAAGGAAAAGCAAACATTTTTTCTTAGCCTTTCAACATTCTAATTTGTCTTTAAGCCTATTATTAATTTTCTGGTTACATCTTCACTTCCTTAAACTATAGTACTAAGCATCAGAAATCATACCACAATGAAAGTATAGAAATCAAAAGATCTGGATAATGGTCTGATTCAATCATGCAAATAATGCAAAGATGTAAGCTTCAGAATAGGCATGATTTGGTTACAAATTTCTTTTTTGAAAAAAAATTCTAAAATGGATTTGACCTATTGCTCATCATTTGAGCACAACTACATCTGTGTACATACATATACATATACATATATATATATACACATATACATATATATATATACATACACTAATGCAGATATGCACACACATACATATGCATATTTGTATATATATATATATATATTATATGGTATATATGTGTATATGCATGCATATGTATATACACATGTATGTATATGTATACATGTCTATATTAATATATATGGATGTGTGTGTGTGTGTGTGTGTGTGTGTGTGTGTGTATAGGTAGATAGATAGATAAATGTATTTTGGTGTTTTTTTTCTTAAAAAAAAGATATGGTAACAACTTCTCTAAGGGGCTTCCTCCAACATATCAAATCCAAGTAGCCCATGTGAATACTACCTTCTTTTGAATCTCTAAAGCACTTTCTATGTGCAATTCTCTATCTTGACTTGAGTTCAGGTGACAACATACTGAGAAAGACTAAAAAAAGCCTAGTGCTAGAGTCCTGAATGATTTGAAGAATAGTCATAGGTTGTGAAGATTGAATAGACAAGCAGTAAGCACAATATCAGTTCAAAAATGGTTCTAGAACAAGGAAATCATCAATATGAAAGAACAGGCATACAATATGATATATATAATATGATCAAAATATGATATATACAATATGATCAAAAAGATCTTGAGTGTCATTCTAGCACTTTTGCAGTAGGGAAAACAGGGACAGGCATCAATGACACAACCACCTTACCCAATGATATGGGGTGATTGGTAAGGGAGGGATTGAGTATAAAAGAAAACTTGAAGGGAGAAAATTTGAGGAACCAGATTATGAGAGACTATTCTATCAGTCTCAGAGAAGGACCAGTAGCAAGAAAATGAATCCTGACAATTATAGGAGTGTGAGCTACCCTTCACTTCCTGGCATATTTCTAGAGTATCTGATTTAAAATAAGGTTAAGTGTCATTTTAAAATTACAGATAGCCAGCATGGCTTCATGAAGAATAAGTAATACCAGACCAACCTGATATTCTTTTAAAAAAAATTGTCAGAGACAGCATGACAACAGAGATAGAGCTTGAGCTTGCCAGAGAATCAGAAGGGTTCCAAATCTTGTCTGTGATACAGTGGCAATATAATTCTTTGTAAGTCACTAAACTTATCAGAGCCCAAGTCAAGCTCAACCACTCAGTCAGATATCATTTAGTGAATAGCATGTGTTTCCGTTTTGGCCAGAAACCCTGATGGCTTCAGAGGAGAAAGTAAGACTGGTGACTGTGCATAGGCCCCCCTGACTTAAATCCAACACTTGCCAGTCATTGCATCAACTTCTTGATGTCACGGTCCTCTTCAAGAATGAAGGAGAAACAACAACAACAATAACAACAACAACTGTATTCCAGGCACAATGCTAGAGTCTTGGGATACAAAGAAAGACAAAACAAAACAAAAACCAAACAAAAACCAAACAAACACATAAACAAACAGTCCTTGTTCTCAAGAGCTCATAGTCTAGGGTTCCACTTCCAGAAGCCAAGATGGCAGAGTGAAAAGGTAGTTGCTCTCACTCTCCTCTATCAACCTCTGAAAACCCAGAAAACATCACCCCAGGAAAAAAACCCTGGAACACCTGAACTACAAGAAAGATAGGGAGCAGCAGTGCAGCAGTGCAGCAGCCCAGAAAAAGGGGAGGCAGCAAAAATGAGGGAGGCAGAACTACAAGGGGCCCCAGGTGGATAAGTACCCTGTGGCATTCATCTGAAAGGAGGTGAAGAAAACAACCTAAAGGCTTCCTAAAGCACCAGGGTTGCTGGTTGCAGCCCAACAACAGGTGAGCTGTCAGAGCCCTGCAGCCTCCAGTTGTGAAGAAATCCTGAAGCCCAGGTGATAGAACAGGCAAACACCAACAACTGGAGCTCATATTATGAGTGAAGATCAAGACAGAAATTCTGAAGAGGGCAACATTGCCAACAAACTTACATCTGCAACAACAAAAGGGAATATGAACTGGTCTAAAGCCCAAAAAGCCTTCTTAGAAGAGCTCAAGAAAGATTTTAATAATCAAATGAGAGAGGTAGAAGAGTCCTTCAAAAATACAATTGGCCAATTGGAAAAAAAAATACACTGAAGAAAACAAGTCCCTAAAAAACACAATTGGCCAATTGAAGAAGGAAGTACAAAAACTAACAGAAGAAAACAATCTGTTAAAAACTAGAATTGGACAAATGGAAGCTAATGTCTCTACGAGAGAGCAAGAATCAGTCAAATAGAAGCAAAAAAATGAAAAACTAGATCAAAACGTAAAATACCTCATTGGTAAAACAACTGACCTGGAAAATCTATCCAGGAGAGACAATTCAAAAATTATTGGACTACCTGAAAATCATGATGAAAAAAAAGAGCCTGGACAGTATCTTTCAGGAAATCATAAAGGAAAACTGCCCTGAAGTCCAAGAACTGGAAGGGAAAATAACCATAGAAAGAATCCACCCATCATCACCTGAAAGAGATACCAAATTGACAATGCCAAGGAATATAATAGCAAAATGCCCAAATTACCAGATGAAAGAGAAGGTGCTGCAAGCAGCCAGAAAGAAACAATTTAAATGTCATGGAACCACAGTCAGGATTACACAGGACCTTGCAGCTTCTACATTAAAAGACTGCGGGGCGTGGAACATGATGTTCCATAAGGCAAAGGAGCCTGGAATGCAGCCAAGGATCAATTACCCAGCAAAAATGAGCATCTTTTTTCAAGGGAGGAGATGGATATTCAATGAAATAGGAGACTTCCAAACTTTCCTAATAAAAAGACCAGAGCTCAACACAAAAATTTGATCTTCAAGTAGAGGAATCAAGAAGTACATAAAAGGGTAAATGGGACATAAAGATAAAATATGTTGTTAATGGGGGGGGCTTTTTAAACCCCTACAAGGGAATATGGCACTTGCAGGCCTTGAGAACTATATTGTTATTACACCATGTTAAAGGAGTATACAAAAAGAGGGTGGATATTAGTTGACTTTGATGTAATGATAAAAAAAAATCTAATCAAGTAGGTTAAATGGATCCAAATAAGTGATCAATCTGATCTTAGAAAATGTACTGAGAAAGGAGGAGGCAGACAAGGGTAAATTACATTACAGGAAAAGACACAAAATCCTATTACAGCAGAGGGAAAGAAGGAGCATTGTTTGAACCTTACTCTCATCAGATTTGGCTCAAGAAGGGCATAACATAATCACTTAGGTATAGAAATCTAACTTGCCTATAGGTAGTAGGAGGGAAAAGGGAATAGAAAAGGGAGGGGGGAAATCAAAGGGAGGGGGAAAGAAAGGGAGAAAGAAGAAGTAAGAGTAAAGGGGAAGAAAAGGAAAAGGGACGATAAAAGGGAGGAGGGACTGAAGGAGGCGGTAATCAAATGCAAAACACTAGTGAAGGGGGAAAGGAAAAAGGAGAAAGAAAAGCATTAATGGGGGGGAAAAGGATGGAGAAAAAGACACAGATAGTAATCATAACTGTGAATGTGAATGGGATGAACTCTCCCATAAAACAGAAATGGATTGCAGAATGGATTAAAAACCATAATCCTACAATATGTTGTTTACAGGAAACACATTTGAAAAAGAGTGACACATACAGGGTAAAGGTAAAAGGCTGGAGCAGATATATATGTGTCAGCTGAAGTAAAAAAAAGCAGCAGTAGCAATCCTGATCTCAGACAAAGCAAAAGCAAAAATAGATCTAATCTAAAGAGATAAGGAAATAAATTACATCCTGCTAAAAGGCACCATAGACAATGAAGTAATATCATTACTAAACATATATGCACCAAATAGCAAAACTATACTAGTGGAGGACCTGAACCTCCCCTCTCGCACTAGATAAATCTAACCACAAAATAAAGAAGAAAGAAGTTAAGGAGGTGAATAGAACATTAGAAAAGTTAGGTATGATAGACCTCTGGAGAAAACTGAATGGGGATAGAAAGGAATATACTTTTTTCTCCTCAGTACATGGCACATACACAAAAATTGACCATGTACTAGGGCATAAAAACCTCACAATCCAATGCAGAAAGGCAGAAATATTAAATGCATCCTTTTCAGATCATGACAATAAAAATTATATGTAATAAAGGGCCATGGAAAGATAGACTAAAAAATAATTGGAAACTAAATAATCTAATCCTAAAAAATGATTGGGTCAAACAACAAATCATAGAAACAATCAATAATTTCATTCAAGAGATTGACAATAATGAGACAACATACCAAAACTTATGGGATGCAGCAAAAGCAGTTCTTAGGGGAAGTTTTATATCTCTAAATGCTTACATAAATAAAATAGAAAAAGAGGAGATTAATGAATTGGGCATACAACTAAAAAAACTAGAAAAAGAACAATTAAAAATCCTCAACTAAACACAAATTAGAAATATTGAAAACCAAAGGAAAAATTAATAAAATTGAAATTAAGAAAACTATTGAACTAATAAATAAAACTAAGAGCTGGTTTTATGAAAAAAACAATAAAATAGATAACCTTTGGTTAATTTAATTAAAAAAAAAGAAGAAAACCAAATTACTAGTATCAAGAATGAAAAGGGTGAAGCTACCACCAAGGAAGAGGAAATTAAAACAATAATTAGGAATTATTTTGCCCAACTATATGCCAACAAATTTGACAATCTTAGTGAAATGGATACATATTTACAAAAATATAAATTGCCCAGATTAACGAAGAGGAAGTAAAATACTTAAATAACCCCATCTCAGAAAAAGAAATTGAAAAGCCATTGATGAACTCCCTAGGAAAAAATCTCCAGGGCCAGATGGATTTACATGTGAATTCTATCAAACATTTAAAGAACAATTAATTCCAATACTATATAGACTATTTGGGAAAATAGGTGAAGAAGGAGTCTTACCAAATTCTTTTTATGATACAAATATGGTGTTGATACCTAAACCAGGAAGAGTCAAAATAGAGAAAGAAAATTATAGACCAATTTCTCTAATGAATATAGATGCAAAAATTTTAAACAAAATACTAGCAAATAGATTGCAGCAACTTATCACAAGAATAATACAGTATGACCAGGTAGGATTTATACCAGGAATGCAGGGTTGGTTCAATATTAGGAAAACTATCAGCATCATTGAGCATATCAACAAACCAACAGAAACCACATGATCATCTCAATAGATGCAGAAAAAGCTTTTGATAAAATACAACACCCATTCCTATTAAAAACACTAGAAAGCATAGGTATAAATGGAGTCTTCCTTAAAATAATAAATAGCATATATCTAAAACCTTCAGCAAGCATTATATGTAATGGGGACAGGCTAGAAGCATTTCCAATAAGATCGGGGTGAAACAAGGATGTCCATTATCACCACTGTTATTCAATATTGTACTGGAAACCTTAGCTTTAGCAATAAGAGAAGAAAAAGAAATTGAAGGCATTAGAATAGGCAAAGAAGAAACAAAGCTATCACTCTTTGCAGATGACATGATGATATACTTAGAGAATCCTAGAGAATCAAGTAAAAAACTACTTGAAATAATAAACAACTTTAGCAAAGTTGCAGGCTATAAAATAAACCCACATAAATCATCAGCATTTCTATATATTACCAACAAAGCCCAACAGCAAGAGATAGAAAGAGAAATCCCATTTAAACTTACTGTAGACATTATAAAATATTTAGGAGTCTACCTCCTGAAACAAACCCAGGAACTCTATGAACACAATTACAAAACACTTTTCACACAAATAAAATCAGATCTAAATAATTGGAAAAACATCAGTTGCTCATGGGTAGGCCGAGCTAATATAATAAAAATGACAATCCTACCTAAGCTAATTTACTTATTCAGTGCCATACCAATCAAACTACCAAAAATTATTTTATAGAGTTAGAAAAAATAATAACAAGATTCATTTGGAAAAACAAAAGGTCCAGAATATCAAAGGAACTAATGAAAAGAAATGCAGGGGAAGGTGGCCTAGCAATTCCAGATCTTAAATTGTATTATAAAGCAGCAATCATCAAAACTGCTTGGTACTGGCTAAGAAATAGGGAGGTGGATCAGTGGAATAGGTTAAATATGCAAGACACAGTAGTCAATGACTATAGTAATCTATTATTTGATAAACCCAAAGACCCCAGCTTCTGGGATAAGAACCCACTCTTTGAAAAAAACTGCTGGGAAAACTGGAAAAGAGTATGGCAGAAACTAGGCATAGACCCAAATCTCACACCATATACCAAAATAAAGTCAAAATGGGTTCATGACTTAGATATAAAGGCTGATACCATAAGTAAACTGGGAGAACAAGGAATAGTTTACCTATCAGATCTATGGAGAACAGAAGAATTCATGACCAAACAGGAGATAGAGAACATTATGAAAAGCAAAATGGATAATTTTGATTACATTAAATTGAAAAGTTTTTGCACAAACAAAGCCAATGCAACTAAGATTAGAAGGAAGGTAGAAAATTGGGAAAGAATTTTTACAACCAGTCTCTCTGATAAAGGCCTCATTTCTAAAATATATAGAGAATTAAGACAAATTTATAAGAACACAAGCCATTCCCCAATTGATAAATGGTCAAAGGATATGAACAGACAGTTCTCAGATGAAGAAATTAAAGCCATCTATAGTCATATGAAAAAATGCTCTAAATCGTTATTGATTAGAGAAATGCAAATCAAAACAACTCTGAGGTACCACATCACACCTATCAGATTGGCCAACATGACAAAACAGGAAAATGATAAATGTTGGAGAAGATGTGGGAAAATTGGAACACTAATACATTGTTGGTGGAGTTGTGAAATGATCCAACCATTTTGGAGAACAATTTGGAACTATGCCCAAAGGGCTACAAAAATGTGCATACCCTTTGATCCAGCAATAGCACTTCTAGGGCTATATCCCAAAGAGATCAAACAAATGGGAAAAGGACCCACATGTAAAAATATTCATAGCAGCTTTTTGTGGTGGCAAAGAATTGGAAATTGAGAGGATGCCCATCAATTGGGGAATGGTTGAGCAAGTTGTGGTATATGAATATAATGGAATACTATTATGCTATAAGAAATGATGAACAGGCTGACTTCAGAAAAACCTGGAAAGACTTATATGGTCTGCTGCTGAGTGAAGTGAGCAGAGTCAAGAGGACTTTGTACATAATAACAGCCATGTTATGCGATGACTAAATATGTTAAACTGAACCCTTCTCAGCATTACAAGGATCTAAGACATCTCCAGAGGCTTCGGGATGGAAAATGCTGTCCACATCCAAAGAAAGCACTATGGAAGTCTAATCTCTATCACTTATTTTTATCTTCTGTTGAGTTTTGTTTCATCTTTCTGATGGTTCCATTCTATTGGTTTTACAACTTCACTAATTTGAAAATATGTTTAATAGGAATGGAAATGTAAAGCCTATATCAGATTGTGCGCTGTCTTGGGCAGGGTAGGGGGGAGAAAGGGGGAGAAAAACTTTTAACTCAAAAGTGTATGGAAGTGATTGTTGATAAATTAAAATAAATTAATAAAATTTAAAAAAAAGAAAGAGTTTACAGTCTAAAGGGGAAGATAACATGTAAACTACTATGTATTATAAGATGTATACAGAATAAATTTTGAATAGGCTCAAAGGAAGGGGACTAAGATTATACAGTCTAAGATAAGCTGCTTTTAGCAGGAGAAATTTTATTTTAAACTTGAAAACAATCAGAGAAGCTAGGAGGTAGAAATAAGATGGAAGAGTGCTCCTAGAATGGGCTGTAGGCAGCCAGTCAGAAAATTTAAGAAGACTATGAATTGAAAGATGTTGCTAAGCTATATAGATAGATGGAATTTCCTTATGAAGTACCAGGAAATCATAGACCCTAACCCTTCTTTGTTAAAAAACAAATATATAATGAGATCAAAGGAATGCTTAGCATTCCTAAGCTAGCTTATCTAAATTCTTATTTTTTTTAATTTTTTCTATGAATTTTTTTATTTTCAGTTTTCAACATTCACTTGCACAAGATTTTGAGTTCCAAATTTTCTCCCCATCTTGTCCCTCCCCCCATATGTTGAGCATTCTGAATACCCCTTCCCCACATCTGCCCTCCCTTCTAAGTCCCCCCTTCTCTGATTCCCTTTCCCCTTCTGTTTTCCCGTAGAGCAGTAAAGATTTCTATATCCCATTGTCTGTATATCTTAATTCCCAGTTGCATGTGAAAACAATTTTTAACATTTGTTTTTAAAACTTTAGGTTCCAAATTTTCTCCCTCCCTCCCTCTGCAACTTACCCTCAATAAGAATGCAATCAACTCAATACAGGTTATACATATGTAGTCATTCAAAACACTTCCATAGTAGTCATGTTGTGAAAAACTAACTATATTTCCCTACATCCTATCCTGCCCCCCATTTATTCTACTCTCCCTTTTTACTCTGTCCCTCCTCAGAAGTATTTGCTTCTGATTGCCTCCTACCACAATCTGCCCTCCCCTCTACCATCCCCCTGCTCTCTTGTCCCTTACCCCCTATTTTCCTGTAGAGTAAGATAGATATCTATACCCAATTGAGTGTGTATGTTATTCCCTCCAAATCAGATGAGACCAAGATTCACTTATTCCCTCTCACCTTCCCCCCATTTCCCCTCCACTGTAAAAGTATTTTCCTGACTGTTGCATGTGAGATAATTTACCCCATTCTACTCCTCCATTTCATCTTCTTGCAGTATAATCCTCTCTGACCCCCTAATTTTATTCTTCACATATAACCCCTTTGTCTTCAACTCACCCTGTGCCTTCCACCCATCTATCTATCTATCTATCTATCTATCTATCTATCTATCTACATACATATATTTTTTCCCCTCCAACTACCCTAGTACTGACAAAGGTCTCATAAGTTACAAATATCATCACTTCAGTCAGGAATGTAAACAGTTCAACCTTAATAAATCCCTTAAGATTTATCTTTCCTGTTTGCCTCTTCATTCTTCTCTTAAGTCTTGTAGTTGAAAGTCAAATTTTCTATTCAGCTCTGGGGTTTTCATGAAGAATGTTTGAAAGTCTTCTATTTCACTGAATATCCATTTTTTCCCCTGAAGGATTATACTCAACTTTGCTGGGTAGGTGATCCTTTGTTGTAATCCTAGCTCCTTTGACCTCTGGAATATTATATTCTGTCCCTTAATGTAGAAGTTGCTAAATCTTGTGTTATCCTGATTGTGTTTCCACAATACTTGAATTGTTCTTTTTCTGGCTGCTTGCAATATTTTCTCCTTCACCTGGGAAATCTAGAATTTGGCTACAATATTCCTAGGAGTTCTGTTTTGGGAAACTCTGTCAGGAGGTGAATATTGGATTCTTTCAAATTCTATTTTGCCCTCTGGTTCTAGAATATCAGGGCAGTTTTTTTCCTTGATAATTTCTTGAAAGATGATGTTTAGGCTCTTTTTTTTTTATCATGGCTTTCAGGTAGTTCAATAATTTTTGAATTATCTCTCCTGGATCTGTTTTCAAGACCAGTTGTTTCTCCAATGATACAATTCACATTGTTTTCTACTTTTTTTCATTATTTTGGTCTTGTTTTACAATGTCTTGATTTCTCATAAAGTCATTAGCTTCCATTTGCTCCATTCTAATTTTTAAGGAATTATTTTCTTCAGTGAGCTTTTGGGCTTCCTTTTCCATTTGGCCAATTCTGCTGTTGAAGACATTCTTCTCCTCATTGGCTTTTTGGACCTCTTTTGCCATTTGAGTTAGGGTATTTTTAAGGTGTTATTTTCTTCAGTATCTTTTGGGTCTCCTTTAGCAAGTTATTGACTTGGTTTTTTTTTTTATGATTTTCTTACATTACTCTCATTTCTCTTCCCCGTTTTTCCTCTACTTCTCTTACTTGCTTCTCAAAATCTTTTTTGAGCTCTTCCATGGCCTTGGAACAATTCCTATTTTTCTTGGAGGCTTTAGATGTAGGAGCTTTGACTTTGTTGTCTTCTTCTGGTTGTATATTTTTGTATACTTTGATCTTGTTCATCACCAAAGAAAGATTCTATAGTCTGTGTTGTGTTTTTTTTTTTTTGGCAAAGTTTCCTCATGATCCCAGCCAATTACTTGAATTATAAACTCTTTGTTAAGGTAGGGGTCTGCTTCCAATGTGGAGAATGTACTGTCCCAAGCTTCGGGTGTTTTGTGCAGCTGTTTTCAGAGATACTTCTAGGAACCTGTAAATTTTCAGTTCTTCCAAGGTGGTATGGTAAGGGGCAAGGTGTTTGCTCCTTTCTTGGCCTGTGCTCTGTTCTATGAGTGACCACAAGCACACATTTCTGCCTTGGAACTGTGAGGAGGATTCTCTCTCTACCACCACCACAAACTCCACCATGCCATCCTCCTCCTCCCCCAAAGACCACCACCCAGAGCTGTGACCCAGATCCAAGCCCAGGGTAAAGTAAGAGAATCCTGCCTCAGAACAAGCAAAGAAATCCCTGCAATCCCCCTCTGATCAATAACTGGATTCCCCCTCAGTCTGCTGGCTGAGAGTGCCAGCAGTAGCCACCATCTTGGGGCTGCACTAGGACTAAGACTGGGAATGAGCTTCTCTGTCACTGCCATCACAGATTTTTCCTACTGACCTTCTAAGTTGTCTTTGGTGTTTGTGGGTTGAGAAGTCTGGAAACCATCACAGCTGCCCATGATTCAGTCCTCTGAGGCCTGCTCCAGGACTGTTGAGGTCTGTTTTGCCTGCACGCAAGTGATAAGCTGAATTCCACTCCCAGCCCAGAATGATAAACCTTTCCAATCAACCATCCAGATTGTCTTAGTCTGGAAATGTGTTTCATTCTGTCTTTTTGTGGGTTCTGCTGCTTTAGAATTTGTTTAGAACCATTTTTTGCAGGCATTTGGAGGGGTTTTTCAGCGATCTCAAGCAAGTCACTGCTTTTACTCTGCCATCTTGGCTCCTCCCCCCTTACCTAAATTCTTAAAAAGAAAAAGACACTATCTAGTCAATAGTGAAGTTAGTTGGATTTTAGATATAGTTAAAAAACCTGATCCAAAGAGTAGATGTTAATGCCAATGTCAGTGAAGAAGGTGGATTTTTAATAGTATTCTCCAGTGATCAATGTCTCCTTGGTCCTCTGTCATTTCAAAAATTTTTATGAATGAATAAATAGATAAATAGCTTACATAATAGATTAACTAATTTATGTGCATAAATATTATGCTTACTATATTTATGAATTGCTAACATTTTAGATGACAGAGTAAGTATAGAAAAAGATCTTGATAGGCTAGAATTTGGGGTGTAATTTACTAATATTAAATTTAAATGGATCAAATAAAAACATTTTGTAAATGGGATATTAAAAATCAGTTCCAAAAGGAAGGAAATATAGTTAAATAACAATTCATATGGAAAAAAACCCTGGGGGTTTTAGTGATTTGAAACCTCAACGTGATTGAACAGTTTAACAGTTACAGTGAACAAAAATGTTCATGTATTTTTAGGATGCAGTGAAAGATATAATGCCCAGGATTGTAAAGGTGATGGCCTTACTGTACTCCACCAAATTAGATAAAAGAATTGGAGATACTTAGTTTATGGAAGGGAGTGGTACATGAAAGCTATCTTGAAATATTTAGTAGGGCTATCATGTTGAAGAGGTGGGGTTTTTTGTTTGTTTTTTATTTGTTTTCTTTCTTTTTGCTGCTGTCTTCTATACAGGGAATAACAAGGAGCAATAGTCAGAAGTTGCAGGGAGCATGGTTTTAATTCAATATAAAGGTAGAAAAACTTTCTAATAGTGGACACTACCTAAAAGTGGGATGAGCTAGAATGTTAGGCAGTAAACTTTAAATCAAAAGAGGTCTTTTCAAGCAAAGCCAGAATGAAAGCTTATGGCAGATATTTTTAAGCAGATGCTTGTTCAAATATAAGTTCAGGCTATATTGAATGAAAGTAGAGAAAAATCATGAAACTGTGCTGCTTGGATATATTAAAATTTACATTTGTTTAACCTCAACTGAGTTCTGATTCTTTATAGGTAATTTTTTGCTCCTCCCTCATGAACTCACTATCCCATTCCACTCCAGCTCTTCTAGCCCTTTTCATTTTTCCTCCCACTTCCCATGCTTCCCTCCCACCCAATCAGCTGTGAATTGTAAATATTTTACTGGAAAAAAAATGAGGCTATTTGCCAAAATTTCCCTCTTCCCCCTTCATCCTCATCTCCTATTACCTTGATATATCCTACCATGACCTCTTCTATCATTCCTCTCACAGGAAGACATGATCTTTCTTCTTGCCAAGGGTAACTTCTCCACATGCACAAGTGATCTCATTCCATTATATCTTTTTCAAAAATTGTTTCCTCTATCATCCTTAGTCTCTCACTTATTTTCAATTTTCCCTATATACTGGCCACTTTCCTACTGCCTAGAGAGATGCTTCCATCTCCTCCATCTTCAAAAGAAATTAAAAAAAAAATGAAACCAACAAAAAAACAAACCCTTAATTTATCAACCCATCTATATTAACTATGGTCCTATTCTGCCTTGGTTTTTTATGTCTAAACTTGAGAAGGTCATGTATTTTAGGTGCTTACATTTCCTCTCCTCTCACTCTCTTCTTAACTCTCTATAGTCTGACTTCTGACCTCATTATTCAGCTGAATAATTTCTTTCTTTCTTTCTTTCTTTCTTTCTTTCTTTCTTTCTTTCTTTCTTTCTTTCTTTCTTTCTTTCTTTCTTCCTTCCTTTTTTTCTTTTTGGCTAGGCAATGTGGTTAAGACTTGCCCAAAGTCACAAAGCTAGGAAGTATTATATGTCTGAGGTTGCATTTGAACTCAGGTCTTCCTAACTCCAGGACTGGTGCTCTATCCACTTCACTACCTAACTGCCCCCTGAAGATATTATTTCAAAAGTTATTACTGAAGTTTTTAGTTTCCAAACCCAATGGCTTTTTCTCAAACCTCTTGACATCTAAAAAGCCCTTGACACCATCAATTGTCCTCTTTTCCTTGTTACTATCTTCTCTATAGGTTTTTAGGAAACTACTCATCTATTAGTTCTCCTACCCATTTTTGCACTCCTTCTCAGCCTGCTTAGGTCAGTCTTCATTCTGGTCATGCTCACTTACCAGGGGGGTCCCACTTGCCTCTATCTGGGTCCTCTCTCTCTATACTCTTTTGCATGGTAATCTCGCCAGCTCTCATTGATTTAATTATCTCTAAGCTAAGGATTCTTAAATCTACTTATCCAGTAGTAACCTATCTGATAACTTCCAGTCTTGCATCTCCTAGTGTCTATTAGACATTTCAGACTGTATGTCATACAGTGATCTTAAACTCAACATGTTTAAAACTAAATTTATTATCTTCCTGCTCCCCACCCCTTTCCCTTTCTAAGCTTCCCTATTACTATTGAGGACACCACCATCCACTCAGTGACCCAGGCTTAAAATCTAGGTATCAGGGGCAGCAGTGGATAGAGCATCAGCCTTGAAGTCAGGAGGACCTGAGTTCAAATCTGGCCTCAGACCAAACACTTGACACTTACTAGCTGTGAGACCCTGGGCAAATCACTTAACTCCAATAGCCTAAAAAAAAAACACCTAGGTTTCATCCTCAACTCCTCAGTCAATAGGCAATAAGCATTCATAAAGCACCAAGTATGTGCCAGGCACTGAGATAAGCACTAAGAATTCAAAAAAGATATGATGGTCCTTAACTTCAAGAAACTTACAATTTGGCAGAGCCAAGATGGTGAAGTGAAAGTAGTGACTTGCTTGAGGTCTCCACCAAACCCCTCCAAATACCTATAAAAAAATGGCTCTAAACAAATTCTAAAGTATCAGAACCCACAAAAAGATAAAGTGAAGAAAATTTCCAGCCCAAGACAATCTGGATGATTGATCGGAAAGGTATATCACACAAGGCGGGCAGAGGAGCACAGTGTGGAGTGGGGGCACAGACTGCAGCAAACCTGGAGCAGGCCTCAGAGAACTGAATCGCAGGCAGCTGTGGCAGCTTCCAGACCTCTCAACCCAGGAACACCAAAGATTACTTAGAAGGTCTGTGGGAAAAGTCTGTTTCTGCAGTGGTGACAGAGGAGCTAGGTTTCAGAGCCAATTCCAGGGCACAGAGCATGGGCGCCAGGGTGGTGGCTGTGTCCTGAGCTTCCAGCCCACAGACTGAGGGGGAATCAAGTGGCTGATCAGAGGGGGATTGCAGGGATCTCTTTGCCAGTGCTGAGGCAGGAATCTCTTGCTTTGCCCATGCTTGGATCTGGGTCACACTTCTGGATGGCAGTCCTGGGGTGAGGAAGAGGGCTGGCATGCTAGAGCTTGTAGTGCCTGTGGAGGTATTTTATGTTTTCATCTATTTTTTTTCATTTTTTGGTTTCTGTTTGGCTGATTTTTGCTCTTTCATAGAGTCATTAGTTACCATTTCTCCAATTCTAGTTTTTAATAGATTGTTTTCTTCTGTTAGTTTTTGTACTCCTTTCTTCAACTGACTAATTGTATTCTTAAGGGATTTGTTTTCTTCAGTGTACTTTTTTTCCAGTTTGCCAATTGTATTTTTTAAGGACTCCTCTACCTCTCTCATTAAACTTTTGAAATCCTTCTTGAGCTCTTCTAAGAAAGCTTTTTGGGCTTTAGACCAGTTCATATTCCCTTTTGTTGTTGCAGATGTAGGTGTATTGACAATGTTATCCTCTTCAGAATTTCTGTCTTGATCCTTTTCTCATAATATGAATCTATGGTATGTTTCTTTCTACTCATGGTTTCTTTTTTCCCTGGCCTTTAAAGAGATTGATCTCTCCTGCTGGGGAACATAAGGCACTGATCCAAGCTTCTTGTGTTGGGAGCCTTGGTCCTGGTCACTGGCTTTGTGTGCTGGGGCCTCTTATGTTGGCAATTGGAGGCTGTAGGGTTTTGGCAGCTTATGTCATGTTGGGCTGGAATGAGCAAGGTTGGAACTTTTAGGTAATTCTAGGTTACTTTTCCTTTCCTTCAGCTTTCTTCAGCTCCTTTTAGATGGGTGCTGCAGGGTGTTTATCCAACCTGGGGCCCTTTGCAGTGCTGCCTCCCTCATTTCTGCTAATGCACTGGGAGATTCCTTTGTGGTAGAGTGCTGAGGCACCTGGTGGTTTTCTGAGCTGGTTTCCACCGGTTCCCCCCACCCTCACTGAGGCACTCAGAGGTCCAGGTGTTGGTATTTGCCAGCAATACCACCTGGGCTTCAGGATTTCCTCCTGGCTGACAGTTGGAGGCTGTAGGGTTCTGACAGCTTACGTGGTATTGGGTTGGAATCAGCAAGGTTGGGACTTTAGGAAGACTCTTGGTTGCTTTATTTACCTCCTTTCAGAGGAATGCTTCAGGGTGCTTATTAGCCTGGGGCCCTTTGTAGTTCTGCTTCCCTTATTTTTGCTGAGGCACTGGGAGACCTGTTTGCTGGACTGCTGCACTGCTGTTCTCCGTCTTTCTTCTAGTTCAGCTGTTCCAGGGTTTTTTGTTTTTTGTTTTTTTTTTTCTGGGGTGATATTTTATGGTTTTTCAGAGGTTGATAGGGGAGTGTGAGAGTGTTTTACTCTGCCATCTTGGCTCCTGAAAGCCAAAATCCAGCAGGCTCTTACCTTAACAAAGAGTTTAAAAGTCAACTAATTGGCTGGGATCATGAGCAAGCAGTGCAAAAAGACTCAGACTATATTATCTCACTTTGGTGACAAAGAAGATCAAAACATATAACCAGAAGCTCCTGCATCCAAAGCCTCCAATAAAAATATGAATCAGTCCCAGGCCTTGGAAGAGCTTAAAAGGGATTTTGAGAAGCAAGTAAGAGAAGTAGAGGAAAAACTGGGAAGAGAAATGAGAGTGATGCAAGAAAATCATGAAAAACAAGTCAACAGTTTGCTAAAGAAGCCCCCAAAAAATACTGAACAAAATGACACCTTAAAAAATAGCCTAACCCAAATGGCAAAAGAGGTCCAAAAAGCCAATGAGGAGAAAAATGCCCGAAAAAGAAAAATTGGCCAAATGGAAAAGGAAGTCCAAAAGATTACTGAAGAAAATATTTCATTAAAAATTAGAATAGAGCAATTGGAAGCTAGTGACTTTATGAGAAATCAAGACGCTGTAAAAACAAATCCAAAAGTATGAAAAATTAGAAGAAAATGTGAAATATCTCATTGGGAAAACAACTGACCTGGAAAATAGATCCAGGAGAGAGAATTTAAAAATTATTGGACTATCTGAAAGCCATGATCAGAAAAAGAGCCTAGACACCATCTTTCAAGAAATTATCAAGGAAAACTGCTCTGATATTTTAGAACCACAGGGAAAATAGGAATTAAAAGAATCCACTGATCTCCTCCTGAAAGAGATCCCCAAAGGAAAATTCCTAGGAATATTGTAGCCAAATTCCAGAGTTCCCAGGTCAAGGAGAAAATATTACAAGCTGCCAGAAGGAAACAATTCAAGTATTGTGGAAACACAATCAGGGTAACACAAGATTTAGCAGCTTCTACATTAAAGGACTGCAGGGTATGGAATATAATATTCCAGAGGGCAAAGGAGATGGGATTCCAACAAAGAATCACCTACCCAGTAAAACTCAGTACAATCCTTCATGGGAAAAAATGGTCATTCAGTGAAATGGAGGACTTTGAAGCATTCTTGATGAAAGGACCAGAGCTGAATATAAAATTTGACTTTCAAATACAAGACTCAAGTGGAATATGAAGAGGTAAACATGGAAGACAAGAAACTCACAATCTAACATGGAAAAAGAAGCAGAAAAGTGGGGGACCAGGTATAGAGAATTAACCAGTGGGTGTATGGACATGATGAAGGCCTGCAGCCAGAGGAGAAACTGATCTGAAAGAGGTGCAAATTTCAGAATTCATTTCTGGAGATCATGAAATATAGGAGGTCATCCACATGGGAAATGATGAGGTGAACTACCTCACTGCCCGCATTTTAAATGATTGAGGTAGATTAGGGAGGAGAGTTTGACTTTGTAATCACCACCCTCTCCAAAAAGAGGGAGGGAGGAGTCCTAGGGACAGGGCTGGTGAGGACTTGTGAGTTTTGCAGTTGATTTTATCTTGCGGAGTGATGAGTTTCTGGAGAACATGCTATCTAGGTGGGAAATGACTCAAAATTCACTTTTCATATCTAATCTTTTACCAAGGCCTATAAATCTTACCTTTGTAACATATCTTACATATGCCAGTTTCTCTCCTCTGACACCACCACTTTCCTAGTGCAGGCTGGTCTGCCTGCCAAAAGTCTCTTCTCACTCCAGTCCACCCTCCAGTATGCTGGCAAAGTCATCTTCCTCAAGCACAAGTCTGACTATGTAATCCTTTCTAACCTTTTTAAATCCTCCCTCCCACCTCCCCCACTAGCTACCCTGCCTAATTCAATTAACCCCTGTGTTTTTCTATCACCTTCCAGAGCAAATACAACAGCCTCTGTTGTCAAAATCTTTTCATGATCCAGAAGCAATTCCTACAACACACACACACACACACACACACACACACACACACACACATCTTTCAAATCTTCTTACATCTTTGACTTAGTCATGTACTCTACAAGCCAGTGACAATAGTTTCCTTGCTATTTCTCCAAAAAGACAGGAAATCTTATCTCCTGACTCTGAGCATTATCACCAGCTATCTTCCACTGGTGGAATACTCTTCCTCCTCATCTTTGCTCCCTTACTTTTCTGGCTTCAAGTCCCAGCTAAAAATCTTGCCTTCAGGAATGTTTTTCTAATCCTTCTTAATAATAATGCTTTCCTTCTGTTAATTATTTACAACATATCTTGCATATAGTTTGTACACAGTAATTTGTGTGTCATCTCCCCCATTATGATGTGAAATCCTCAAAGACAGGGACTGTCTTTTACCTTTCTTTATATTCCCAGCAATGATCACAGTGCCTGGTACCTAGTAAGTGCTTAGCAAACAGTTATTGGCTAACTGACTGAGTTGAACTGATATTACTTCTCAATCTGACATTCTGGAGTTCTGTGAACTATTAAAATAGAGCTCTTTGTAATTCCACTGCATTCAGCCAGGACTTGTCTTAAAATGTTAGGCAGGCACAGAATTATGCACTTATTCTGACAATTCAGAATATATAGTTTAAATTGTTATTTTATAGTTCAAGATATGTATGTGTATGAATGAAATTAAATACTAAGCTCCTTGGTGATAAAGAGTTTATGGTATATTTATTTCTTTTTAGTCTTCCAATAGCACCTGTGGACATCCCCAATGATAATGAATAGTGTCAGCTGTATTTCTACATGTAGAAAGAGGAATGGAGGTATGAAGAAGATAAATTCACCAAACTCATAGAACTACAATTTTCTTTTAAATCATGCCATACACACACTTGCTAAATTGAAATAAATAACTGATTGGCTACCAGTGAGTTAGAGACTCAGACCATGAGTCGAAAATTGAAACAGGGAAATGAAGACAAAATTAAATGCTACTCTGCTGCCAAACAACTGAAGAATTAATGATATTTTACCCATCTTATTCTCTTCTTTCTCCTCTATTAATCTGTGCTTTGGTTCCTGGGAAGGTGGTGAGGGTCAGGGTCAGTGAATAGCCATTGCATATTTATTCTGAATGTGTTTATGTATGTTTTTGTCATCTCCCCCATTCTAACATAGCTACTTAGGAGTAGAGGTTGTTTCATTCTTTGTATTTATATGCTCAGAAACTACCACAGTAGTTACAATATAATAGGGGCCTAATAAATGCTTGCTAATTAATAATAGAGTTATTGATTGATCCCTGGTAATTTCAAGGGAAAGAAGAAGAAAGGAAGTAATGGGAAAACGATTTCTCACCCTATTACAACCCCTCCACCCCCAAAAGTGCCTACTTACTATCTTTTGATGAACCAATTTCATTGAACAACATCCTTAGCTCTGTCTCTATTAGTATGATATATTGGGGGAGGGGAGGAGTAAGAAAAAGAAAACACTTGAATCACATGAATCTATTGTCACATATTTCTTTAATGTTTATCAACAATTCAACAAAGCTAGAAATCATGAAGGAAACTATAGGACAACAATAATGAAGATAAGAATAACAATAATATAACCCCAAAGGCCAACTAATTTTCCAAGACAGAAGGAAAAGAGGAATAAGATGAGTCATGGAATGCCACTGAGTGTAATGGGCAATGGGATACTATGTGCCCTGTGACTCCTATGGTATCTGTGAAGTTATTGCAGAAATCTAAAATACTAATCAATAGGAAAGGAAAGAATAATTGATATAATGCCTACTACATCCTAGGTACTGTGCTAAGGGCTTCATAAATATCTCATTTGAGACTCACAAGAACAAGGTAGGTATTATTATTATTACCCCCATTTTACAATTAAGGGAACAGAGGAAAATGGAGATGAAGTGATTTGCTAAGAATTGCACCACTAGTAAGTATCTCAGGCTGAATTTGAACTTGGGTTTTCCTAATGCTTTGCTCAATGTGTTATATACTTCACCATGATGGAACAACTTAGTTTTGCAGACTGGACATGCAGAAAACCATTGTGATCATATGTTTTTAATAAGGACATCAGAATAAGTGGTGTTTCTTCTTGTTTCAGTACCAAGTACCACAAGAAGGCAAAATGCATTGGAATAAATAAGAAATACCAGTACCCTACATGTTAGCTCCACCACTACCACTATCACCATCACTACTACTATGATGATGACTACTACTAAGACCAACTATAACAACTATAACTACTGCTACTGGTACTAGTAGTACTACTACTAAACTATGATGGTGACAATGTCTATGGAAATCTAGAAAAGTAAGTAATCAATATAAACTAGTTGAAAGGAAGATTTCGTAGAGGACATGCAACTTAAAAGAACAGTAATAATTCTATTAGCAGTGAGAAAGAGGTGGGGATAGGGATAACTTAATTAGATTTTGGATTTTATAAAATATGCAACTCAATACAATGAAATTTGGCATAGTTCATTTGTTAAATGTCACCATTGGAAAATAATTGTATTTGTTTTCTCTTGTTTTGGTTTGGTTTGGTTTTCCTTCTCTATGTCACTTGGATTTCTTTATGTTTTGTGTATGCATTGCATAGGGACTTCTTTGTTATACAACTGAAAAAATGATAGGGTACATATACTTGAAATGAATCAGGTCAACACAAGAACTACTTCAGCATGTTCTTTTCAGTGGCAAACTGAATTAAGTATTTCTTGGTTTCAAAAGCATCATTCAGGTTGATCAGAAATCTGTCTTAATATAGTAGAATTGTATGCATTTGACCTTCTTAAATCAAAGGAATCTTTAAGAAAATTGCTATTCCCTAACAATTTGAAGCTTCTTCTATTACTCTATAGGGTGGCGTTTTGATGTGGCTAATCTTATTCAAAGGTTTTGTTCCCCGACTGCATAAAAATAAAACCAGTAATTTTGTCCCAGTGTCTTCAAAATGTCTTATTTTTTTCACTTGTGTAGCAGTTACTGCAGATGTCCTAGGAATTTTTTTTTTTAGACAGAGAGGGAAGAAATAGAAAACACTGGGTATTACATAAAATATTGGATTCTGCCAGATAACTTGAAATCAGGCTGACTGTATTTCATTCTCAGGGCTCGCTCCAGGCATATGGATACATATTTTAAGACAAAATACAATTAATGATTTTTGTAATGGAATCAACCATTGGCTTTATTTCACTCTCCCATAGAAGATGTTTTTGGATGACAATAGCTATCCTCTATAGACATGTCTTAAAATTCTAACAAGGAAACTATATATTGTAATAGAGTAGGAATACAATTGTACTCTTATCAAAACATACTCTAACATTAAGCACATGGAATGTGTGTCCAGGTAATCAGGTAACTCTCCAGATATAGGAGGTTTCAGAAATAGCATGAGACATTTTTACAGCTGATCATAATTTCATGCTGTGCCACCTTTGATTGGAGTGTTGCCTTAAATGAAAGAGATGAAAAATGCTCTCATATTTTATTGTAATTTGGGCTACTCATACCAACCAACAAGTAAAGTCTGAAAGCTGTAAAAACTTGTATCTTCTGTTTAAGACTCTGCCTGATAGAAAATTCCTGCTTGTTCACAACAGAATAGCAAGTTTAATCAATACAATTTTTATAAACTATATCCAACATTAGAAGCTTTCAAACGTAGATTGCTCACAGAAGAAACAAAATTACCTGGCTAATTTCAGTTATTTATAAACTCAGTCACATCTGGGATATTAAAAAAAAAACTTCTGTGATAAATAATAGATGGGAAAAGATACTCCGAGTTATTACCTGACAGTCCAGTGTCTGAGGATCAAGCAGCATTCATTGACTTCTTCATACCTAACAGTGCTTCTTACTTGCAAAATATGAAGGGTTAGTTTAGAGTTATGAAATATTTAAGAGAGCTAAGAATTTTATCAGGTGTTACTCAGTTGGGGGGAATTGAAGGTATGTGGTGTGGATACCCTGATGATATTAGTGTTAAATCATTTTTTAAAACTATTTTCAATCATTTGAAACATGGTGATGTCAAAAGAGGTTATCCAACCTCAAGCAGTTGTTCAGCAGCTTTTCCTATGTTTAAACCTCATTATTACCACTGGATCATATTGTTAAACTGTTAATTCAGGGGCAAGGACTCTTTGAGGTCTGGAAATCTCCTGTAGCAAAATGAATAGTTGTTGTTTAATCATGTGTGTTTCTTTATGACCACTTTTGGGGTTTTCTTGGCAAAGATACTGAAATGGTTTGACATTCCCTCCTCCAGCTCATTTTATACATGAGGAAACTGAGGCAAACAGGGTTAAATGGCTTGCCCAGGGTCACACATCTAGAAAGCATCTGCAGCCAGATTTGAATTCAGGTCTCCTTGACCCCAGGCCTGGTGCTTTATCCTCTTCACCATCTATTTGACCTATAAAGTATAAAACCAGTAAATTATAGCTGAGACTCACCAAGACAAGAGGTAAGCCATTAATTCATCCTACCCATGATCAATTCAACTAACTAGCTTGTCTGAATTAACTAGATGATTGACTTAATAGCCTAATAATATAACTAAAATGACTGAAATAGATATACCTATAGCCAGAATCACAACTGGCAATATATGTTCCCCAGATAAGCAATACAAAATTGGCCTTAGGGAAATGGGCAATAAATGTGGCCCCATGTATATTTTTAAAATATAATTTAAAGACAATTATAGGGGCAACTGGATGGTATAGTGGATTGAGCATAAGCCCTGAAGTTAGGAGGACCTGAGATACTTACTAGCTCTATGGCCCTGGGCAAGTCACTTAACCCTATTAACCCTGATTGCCTCACCCCCCAAAAATAAAGAGAATTGCAGCTGAGTGATATATGGATGATACTTAAGGATATAAGGTCCCATGGGGAGGTATGTGTGAGAGTAATCCCATGCTGTTGCTCTGTTGTGGGAAGACAGAAATGCTGATATATTATGCCCCCAGCCCTATGCCCACCTCTACATCTTATCCAGTGAAAGCTCCAGGAAACTGTGATACTGCTCTCAATGAAGAGATCAGGGTAAGCATAGGCCAAGGAAGAGTTCATCTAGGGCACAATTACTGAAAGGGAAAAAGTGCACCATTTGATGGCTCCTGATTTTAATTAAATATTCTTAGTAACTAGGTACTAAGCTCAGTTTTGTTTTTCAGATTCCTGAAGGAATACAAGTGTTGTCGGAACCCTCTAATTTTCAGAACCCTCTAATTTTCATCTGTGTGATCTTTAGCTAACATACAAAGAATTAAATTAAAAATACTAAACTTTCATTCAACCAACACAAAGCACTTACTATACATTAGGTACTAGTTGAGAGATGAAAGGAGTTGATTAAAAAAATGATAAAACACTTTCCCTGTATCCAAAAAGCTTACACTCTAGGAGGGCAGCTAATACACATACAGAAATAAATTGACTATAAGTACCCAAGAGGAAGAAAATGAGGTGAAAATTAAATGAGAAAGATCTTCTAGCAAGGAAGAATTCATGGAGAAGGTGGCAAATAATCAAAGTTTTGAGTGAGGGATAAGATTTTTTGCCATTTAGAAACAGAGAAATTATCATCATGGGCAACATTATAATCAGGGGAAATAAGCAGGAAAAATGAACAGGATTTTAGGAAAATAAGTATTTCAAATTGGTTGGAGTAAAGGTGGACTGAGGAAGAGTAATATAAGGTAAGGCTGGAAAAGGTAGGTTGGAACCTGATTTTGAAATATCTTGAATGGCAGACTAATGATTTCAGATTTTATTTGATATTCAATGAGGAAGCCTTTAAAGAAGTTTGAGCAATGGTGTGATATCATTAGAGACATACTTTTGAAAAATTAATCTGACAGTAGTGTGAAAAGAATAGTAAAGATCCTTATATGCCTGATTCCTTTTTCATGATATTTTAGGGTGAAAGGTAAAACAAGGGAATGATTGAATAGGTAAGCTGGATAGTTACAATACTGTGACAGAA
Source organism: Phascolarctos cinereus (assembly GCF_003287225.1). Lineage (NCBI taxonomy): Eukaryota > Metazoa > Chordata > Mammalia > Diprotodontia > Phascolarctidae > Phascolarctos > Phascolarctos cinereus. The sequence goes on from NW_027555514.1 coordinate 138,532,322, forward strand.
GTGAACTCTGAAAGCCATTGTGGTTGGGAGCATTATTTCTCACATGAACAGGCACCCAAAGAGCAAAAGAGGGTGAAAAAAAAAAAGAGTGACACGGTGGGCATAAACAAGTATTTACTAATGCAATACTGACAAAGAATTTTATGGAAAAAGAGAATAAATTAAAAAAAGATATTATTAAGGACTTAAAGTGTTGCAAGCATTATTTGTTTGGGAATACAAATAAAAAAGTAAGACAGTCTTTGCCCTCAAGGAGTTTACTTTTTAATGGAGGAGACAAGACAAATAGGGAAAATAAAATATGCCATCAGAAATATGTATGACTAGAAAAGTGATGTGGCTATGTGGCAAGAGCTGGGAATAACCAATGGAAAGCCATTTGTATCCATTTATATTCATTTGTTATCATTGTGTTTATATCTATTGATATACTTATAGAAAGTAGCAAGAGATACAGAGGAAGATCCCAAGCAAGGTGAGCTGACTTTATTTGGAGGTTTTATGGGAAAACATAGAAAAGTGTCATACAGAGTGAGGACAGGGATAGATTGCAATCTGTGTCACTGTAGGAAGTATTCACATTGATGACATCATGGATTGTGTGATTGATGGCTTGTAATTGTAATGATGGAAGCATTGAAACAATGAAATATTGACCAATATATAAATGTAAAACAACTATTCATTCTGTCACTAAGAACAGAAATTCAAACATTTTTAAATGCTAGGGGTGAAGTACTGGTATTATTTTAGTTCCCTAGTAATTAATCTAGAGTTATCAAAAATGCAGCCAGTGTTTTCAAGGGGGTAAGGAATGAATAGGAAAGGAAGGGGACAAATATTTATAAAGTGTTTATTATGTGTCAGGCACTGTGCTAAACACTTTCCAAATGTTATATAATTTGATCCTCACATCAATCTTGTGATGTTGCTGTTGGTATTATTATCATTTTTGCAGTTAAAAAGACTGAGGTAGACAAAGGTTAAGCGACTTGCCTGGAGTTGCACAGCTAGGAAGTCTGAAGCTGGATTTGAACTCAGGTATCAGGTCTTCCTGACTCCAGGATAATATCTATCCACTATCCTGCCTAGCAAGATTTATATTTATTCCTCCAGAAACATAAAAAAAAAAACCAAAATGTCCTGGTATCAGCTATAGCCTAAAAGAATTCTTCCTCTTTCCTTTACTTTAACTTAATTTTACATGCATACATACACACACACTATACTATCTCCATAAATAATGATAATAAATAATATTTACATATTGTTTTAAAGTTTGCAAGACAAATGTGTTCTCTCATTTGAGCATCACAAAAAGCCTAAAAATGAGATGGTACAGGTATTATTCCCATTTTAAAGTTATGAAAAATGGATTTCAGAGAACTTATGTGACACTACTAACAAGTGTGAAAAGTAGGATTTGAATATTTGAACAAAATTCTTTCTCCCTTCCACTTCAGCATTTCTCCAGCACACCAGTATGGAAGCCAATAGAAAAAAAAATGCCAATTTATAAGAACTATTTAAAGGCGTATTTTCTTTATTTATCTAAAGCTCTGTATAGCACATATATTACAGAGGTTTACTCCTGAAATACCAGAAACAGTAAATGACCAGTCTTTCTGATGATAAGCATGGAAAAAAGTTCAGAATTAATAATATCTAAGTGGAAGAAGAAATGGAGAAAGGAAGAAAGAGAGAGAGAGGGAGAGAGAGAAAGAGAGAGAGAGAGAGAGAGAGAGAGAGAGAGAGAGAGAAAGGAAGGAGAGAGAAAGAGAGTTCAAAATCTAAAAATCTCACCTTTATATTATATATAAGCTTTGTGAAGCTTTCTGGGATTCAAAATTGTTGCTCATGGAAGGTGCACCCTAATGGGGTTAAATTATTCAGAGAAGGAAACATCTCCTTTTTTTTTCTAATAATTGAGAAACCAGAAGCACATCTCCAAGTAAATGTAGTAGTAGTAGAATTCTTGTCCTTAAAAGTTACCCAGCACTCAATAAGAATGAAACAATGTATCATGCCTTTTTCATACTTAACATAATTTTGGCCTTGTTTAAACAGAGTTGACTGGAAATATAGGATAATAGAATTGTCCCCTACATTTGTCTAGTGTTCATCCATGTGTTCAAGCTCATTTCCATATAAGGTATATTTAACCTTGGAATATCAGTATAAATCTAGTGCCCTGGTTATGTTAAAATAGTAGCAAAGTTAAGTACATTGCTTTACATGTAGTAGTCACTTACTTAATTTTAATTGAATAGAATTGAATTGTATTCGAATGGTAATCCGGACACTTATCTGTGTGACCTTAGATACCACTCAGAGCCCCAGACCTCAGTTTTCTCATTTGTAAAATGAAGGGTGTATATTAGATTACCTTTGAGGTTCCTTCCAATGTTAGACCTATGATTTCATGATCTGTAACCAAACTATTAATTTCAATAAGCCACTGTAAAATGTATACATGGGTCTGAACGTATTTCCATTAGATTCCCATCTCTCCTCACAAAGCAATCATCCAACCATAATGCAGATAAGGATGGGTTCCTTGGCTGAAATTAACCTTGTATATGCAGCCATCATTTAAAACTGAGCATTGTACAGAGAATTTCTAATTAGTTTGTGTGTAAGATCCTTCAAATATATGAAATTGTTTATCAAGACAGGCTTGTTATTGTTGGGGCATCAATTATCTCTCATTAAGCTGCTTTTCCTAATCTGAATGTTAAACTCGTTTAGTAGCTCTGAATGAAATTTAAGTAAATACTTCATATTAATAATTCAACATAGAGGAAGTAAAAAGGGGAGGGGTTTCAGAAGGGAAAATTACATCTGCCAATAGCATTTTAAAATGCAAATATAATTTCTCATTTTTCTCTCCTCCAATTAATCTATTCAAGTAGAACTTGGATATTTAGTTGTTAGCTGCAATAAAGGGAGACACATTATTGTGCATTAGAAGACTTTCAAAGCTATTCCATCTTTTTTTACCCCCTTTAGGCAATTGGGGTTAAGTGACTTGCCCATGGTCACACAGCTAGTAAGTGTCAAGTATTTTGGTCTGAGTCCAGATTTGAACTCAGGTCCTCCTGACTTCAGGGCCAGTGCTCTATCCATTGCACCACTTAGCTGCCCCCCCCAAAGCCATTCTAACCATTAACTCATGAGATGCCCTAGGAGGGCAGGAGAGAAGGAGAGGAAAAGGGAGGGAGGGGGAGAGAGAGAGAGACAGAGAGAGAGAGAGAGAGAGAGAGAGAGAGAGAGACAGAGACAGAGACAGAGAGACAGAGAGACAGAGAGACAGAGAGACAGAGAGACAGAGAGACAAAGAGAGACAGAGACAGAGACAGAGACAGTTGGAAGTTAGAAGGCTGGCTAAATGGCCAAAACCCATGATCTCACTGGAATAGATACTTCCTACTGAGGAAGTCATCTTTATCCTTACAGATCACCAACTCTTCTTGAAGGGAGAGTTTTAGAGAGCTTTATGGAGTATGCAGAGATTATAGGATTTCCAAGTTACAAGTCACCCAGTATATACTAGAAATAGGACTTGAACATAGGTCTTTCTCACTCTGAGTTCAGGTTTCTATACACTACACAAGGTGCATTTCAGAGAAACTACTATGAAGAAAAGTTATGACCTTCTAAAGTTTAGCCCTCTTTTTCCTCCTCCCCAGCACTACAAGTAACCACGTTATTCCAGACATTTTGATATATCTTTACCTAAATCATGGCAGCATTTTATAATGGGCAAAGTTATAGATATTATGGAATTTTGCATCAATCTACTTCCAATGTTTGCTGGGAATCTCTACACCCAAATGCTATATCTCCTTCTCTAGCCAAATAAAGCTTGATCCATTTCTTTCTGCTCCTATAGCACACCCTATTCAAAGCTTTTTGACCTACTTCAAATTATTTTGATTCCAGATCTTCCACTCTTTTTCATTATACATGTATGTTTGCATGTATGTATTAATATATTGATTAATTTGTTTACTTAAAGACTGAGTCTCCCTATCTCTAACAGACTAGAAATGCAGGGACCACTTACTAGATTGATCTGAATCTGATCTGTATCAGAGATTTGATTTGCCCCATTTCAAACCTGGGCTGGTTTGCGACTTCTTTGGTGACCTAGTAGGTGATTGATCTTGGGAACTTACCATATTGAAATTTAACTTGATTTGGACACCCAGTCTTGTTAGTGCACTGAAGCACAGAACTCCCAAGTTCAAGAGATCCTTCAGCCTCTCCCTCCCTGGCAGAACTCAGGAGTAGCGTACCCACTAACATGAGTGGGTAGCCAACATTCACTTTCCTCTTAACTGATTCCAACAAGTTCTTATTTTCCCTTTTCTCAAAAACATCTGCCTTACTGATCTGATAAAGCACACTTAATAAATGATCAATTAATTAAACAATTCTCTATACTTATCAAGGTTGCCTCCAAGTACCATATAACCACCTTAGTTACATTTATAAATTCATATTAATTTAATTAGTTAATATTTCTCTAGCACAGACTTCTAAATTGTTAAATGAAAGAAACCTTAGAAATCAACCAGTATAGTTCAACCTAATTCAACAACCACTTACTAAGCAATTACTACACGCATAGTAATGTGCTAGAGGCTGGGCATACAAAGTCAACACAAAAAGCTCCTTCCCTCAAGAGGCTAACATTCTTTTAGGGAGGGATAAACAAACAGAAAAGTATAAACATGAGAATTTGATTAGGAAGAATAGAGCACTATTAACTACAGGCATCTGAAAAGGATTTGCATGAAAGGTGAACCTTTAGGCAACCAGAGATTCTGAGAAGTGGAAATAAGGAAGGAGTGCATTACAGATACAGAGGAAAGGAGGGCAGCATATTAAACACAAAGAGGCAGGAAATGTAAATTTTAATTTGGACAACAGAGCTAAAGAATAGCTAGGCCAGATCATATAACATGTTAGGGAAATGCTTTGAAATAAGATTAGAAGGATATATACAAAGGCAATCTGGAATGAGGATGTAAAGGGCTTTAAATAATAGGGTATAAAGTTTGTATTTTATCTTAGAGGAAATATTGACATTACAGAAGAAGTGTTGTCTTTTTGTAGTTGTAGAAGCTAAGTTCTAAAGATTTAATGATCTTGTCCAAAGTCACTGGGTTAGTTATTAACAGATCTGGGACTCTAAACCATTACTCACAAATCCTACTCCAGTCCTTCAGGATAACATAAAAGGTGTATGTTAAGTAGGTTTTATTATAGTCATAAAGATGAATAACCTGCCCCTTTCCCTTCCTCAAGAATCTTATAAGCAATTAGGAAAGGTAGGTCATGTACCAAAATGACACCATGCCCATGTGTAACAAAACGCAGAAATATAATGAGAAACATATGTGATTTTATAAGAATCCATATAAATTACAAATTATCATTAGTCAAACTAAAAAACAAAAAAGGTCAAAAAACCAAAATTGTATCTCTTTGTTATCTAAAATATCTGACAAGTGAATTTTTCCACCTTTCTGCACTTGAGAGGTTGAACTGGCAGTTTCCTGGTCTCTTTTTTCCTTTGTAGCTCTCAGAGATTCATCAGGAATGAAAGCAAATATCAAGGTTGACAAGAAGGCTGCCTTGCTACTAAAAAAGAACCAAATACTTGAAGTGAAATAGGAGTAAGATTTATTTATGTTACAGTCAATGACAGGATAACCGTAGGCCAAAGAAAAAGAGTTTTGTCTGGTGTTTTTTTTTTTGGTTTGTTTTTGTGTTTTTGTTTTGTTTTGTTTTTTTACCATTCTATGAGTGCACTTGTGGAAGTTGGCAACTTTTTGGCACATTCTCCATTCTCATTGTTTTTGTAAGCATCCATTGGTATTCTTCGTTGTTCAGTTGCAGCAGTTGTGTCTCATCCTTCATGATATCATTTCAAGCTCCTTGGCAAAGATACTGGAGTGATTTGCCATTTCCTTTTCCAGCTCATTTTGCAATTGAGCAAACTGAGGCAAATGAGGTTAAGTGAATTGCCCTATGAACTCAGGTCTTCTTGGCTCCAGACCCAGAGATCTATCCATTGCGCCATCTTGCTGGCAGTAAATATCCATTGCCTCTACTAAAGTTCACTTTTCCTTCTGGATGTTGAGCTGTTTTCTTCACTATATCTCTGCCTTTCTGAAGATTACAAAACTTAAAAATTCACCAAAGCCTTATTCTTCCATATGCTTCATTAAGTTATCAAAAATATAATTTGAAGGAATGTAAGAGATACTTTATTCCAGTTTCCTACTTTGTTTGGAATCTGAAGGTCTAAAACTATGATCTATTCATAATGTGGTACAGAAACTCTTTCCACTGTTACAGATTGCAATTGATCTGTAATTTATGGTTTTATAGAGTTGCTTACAGATAATGAGATGTTAAAAACACTTCACTAAAAGACTTAAAAAGAGGTTTAAAAAGGTGGTATAGTGGCTTATATTCTTAAAATCTAGCCATGGGCTCAGATTCTTATAATCTAGCCAAAGGCTTAAATTCTTAAAATCTAGCCAACAGCTTACTAATGTTCAGACTCCTTAAGAGTGCCCAATGTGACAGATGTTTTAAAAAACCTTGTCTTTGGCTGAAAGAAGGCTTGAGTTGAATTCTTGAAGACATGACCAAGGTGTTGTGATTTTGGGGTCCCAGCACCCCTAAATCACTAAACCTCAACATTTTGGTGGCCCATATGGGGAAACTGCCAAAGCCAAGTTCTTCTCCAGCCAAGACTGGAAGGTATGTAAGCCTCCCCTCCACCTTTCTTGCTCTGCAGTTGGGGTAACTCTCCAAGGAGCAAGGTTTGGAGGTGTTTTTTGGGCAGACAGTTACGAGGCTATCTCGCACTTGGCCTGACACTCTCAGGCTCTCAGTCCACTGGGTCACTTTGAGGCCATGGACCTTCTGCAGCACAGAGGACAAGGATGGATGCCCTATCTGGAAGTATATGCCCAATTATGACAATTCTCTTTGTGCTAAGGATTTGGGGAAAACTGCAGTTGCTTTCTGGTTCCATGAGGCTTACTTATTCCCTTCCCACTACACTCTTGAATCCTCCTTCATGGAGGTTACAGGGAAAAGTTATAACAGCTAAAAATATCTTGGCAGATTCTGGAGGTTTTGTAACTGATCATTAAGGAGTTTTGAAACTCCTCTTTACAACCCTGTTCACTCCTTTCTCCCATTCCCTTCCCTTGAGTTAAGAGGGTATCTGTTAACTACTCTCATATGAGAAGAGAGTTTTACCCTTTACCCCTCACCTTTGATTTTACCCTCCCCCACCTGAGAAAGGAAGGGGGGAGGGGCAGCAGCTACAGCTTGGGCACCATTGGCAATGGCCTTGGGCCCTAGGGCAACATTTGCCTGGAAGCATCACCCAGGCTGAGCATATCCTGCCCAAGGTAATGAAGCTAGCCTCCTATCTTGGGTTAGCATGCTCTTTTACATTTGTAGTTTTAAGTGTTAATGATGAGATGTTGATTCTCTGTGTAAAGTAATTTGTAAATGCTTTTAACAAAACTGAAATCACCTGACTAGTAATGGGTTTGTTTCAACTTTCAAATCGGTGAACTTTTTGTATCAGTTATGTCAAGCAACTTTTCATAATTTGGTTGCCCCTAAAATAATTTGGCTATTTTTAGTTATTATTTTAATGTGTAAACTAGTCAAAAAGCTTGTTTGGGTTATGTATAGTTTGGTGAGAATTTGCAAGTTCATAGAAATCTCTAATGATTGGCTTTTTACTCCAGTACAAATTTAAGTTTGAGATGTAAATCCTGGAAAAGTTTTTCCTAAACTGTGATTAATGAAACTTGCTGTTTGATGTAAAAGCTCCTAGGATTTTATTTTGAGTTGTCTGATGAATCATTATCCATCAATAATCAATAATCTGCTATCTGACAGAAATGCCACAAGCTACTCAAAGAATGTGATACTGGTGGGAAGTCCTCATCAGGAAAAGCTGAGAGGAAAACTTTAACCTCATTCTAAAACAGGATGCTCTTGACTCACTTTTCCCATTATGTTCCTTTGTAAAGGAATGTTACCCACCTGGTTCTTCCTGAGTCTGGCTATGAGATGGATTTGATACTGCATGTTTACAAAACTGAGTTATCTGAATCCTAACAGAGCTAAGGATGTTCTATGCTGTCATTTGGGCCCTGCAGTCTTTTTTGTCAGATTTGTGTCTTCCAGACTACAGGCTATTCACCTACAGTTGATAGCAAACAGCAGGTACCAGCCAATGTACCCCCATCATTCCCTGGATTCAGCCTTTGCTTGATTCCAGTCAACCTCCTCTTTGGGACCACCTTGCCAGCAGGAAGCAGTTTCAGAAGCCAAGATCTTCACCCCTTACCCCAAAAGAATTTAGGTCCCATTTGTTTGAGGGTGGAATGATGAGGATGGAAGCTAGACCCCCAATAAGGAAAAATCCTGGACTTTCCCAAATAGCCACATCTCTGGTGTTTGCCTGAGGGTGTAATCCCATCAACTGACTTTTCACTGTGGCTACACCCAATCTCCCAATTCTATTACCCTTAACTTAGCCTGGGCTTCCATTGTCATACCTCCCCATGGCTCCAGGTCCTTCCCAATCTTAATCCTATCTAGGCCTCATTCTCCCTTGGCCAGGGAGGCCAGGAGAGAATCAGAAGCAGGAGGTAGGATTTCACCCAGACTAAGGAAAAATCAAACTTCAAGGAACTTGAGTTGTGCTTTGGACTTTGCTAACATGACATTCCATGACATGTATCTGCAGTGACAAACAAAGATTGCCATTTGTTAGCTTGGCCTTAATGATACCCGCAAACATCCAAGAAAGCTTATTTAGAACTTTATTTTGTTGATCCTCAAGTCCTGGGAATTACATGGGGTGGTTTTCATACAGAATTTAAACATTTCCATTCATGCATGTGTCAGTTTGTTTTTTTGTTCACTTTTCCATTTGCTTTTAGTCTCCACAGTAACTAGGTATATTAGGGAACTCAGCCATTTATAGCTATTGTCAGCCAGATACTCCTTGCCCCATAGGGTTTCTGAGAGACCTCCAATGGGAATGAATAGGCTAGTATCCAGAGCCTAAAAACCTGAATCTTAACCAGTAGAGACAGCATAAAGTAAAACAAAAAGTCAAGAGGGAAAGAAAAAGAAGGATTTGGATTAAGATTCATGGGCTTATTAACAACCACAAAACTGTATGGAGGAGAGATTTGCAATATTCAGAGCTCATTACAAGACCTTCTGCATAATCTTTTTGTTTTGGTTGACTTATTTTCCCTCCCAGACCTGGTGTTTTCATAGGCTGGTTACTGGTATTGAGATAATTTTGCAAGCCATTAATAGTTAGGGTTACATATAGAATCTCACCGCAAAAAGAAGAGGCAAGCATAGGCTCATATTCTAAGTAAAGAAAAAAGTGAGTTGATAAAATGAAAAATTGGCAAGGCATTCAGAAAATAGAGAAAACATAGTTATGAACAGCTTGTTTTATTTCTATGCATGATATACTATAGCCTAATTCCATGTCTTTGTACATATCATCTGCTTGTAATACTTTCCCCTCTCTCTTTCCCTATCCTGCCTTCCCTCACCTCTCTCTTCTCCCTTCTCTTCTTCCTTCTCTCTCTCTCTCTCTGTCTCTGTCTCTCTGTCTCTCTATTTCTGTCTCTGTCTCTGTCTGTCTCTTTCCCCTCTTAGATCCTTCCAGGTCAAAATCTGCTTTGTACAAGACCCCCAGGGGAAAAAAATCTGCATTGCATTTATTTGTGTGTGTATGTGTGTGTGTGTATGTATATACGTGTGTATGTATATGATAAAAATGATGCATATATAAATATATATTCAGTTAATAATATATCTATTTCCCAGCTTCCCCATTATTAAAATGTAAGGCCCATGAAAGTAGAGTTATTGCCTTTGTTTACCCAGTGCCTCAAGAGTTTGCCATAGAGAGCAGGCCTCAGAATTAGGAAGAACTGGGTTAAAACCCCACCTATGACAGATAGTGGCTGTCTGACCTTGGACAAGTCAATTAACCTATTATTGCTCTGGACAACTCACTAGTACTCTAAGTTGAGGAGAAAGTGCCAGTTGACCAGCATTGGTAGAGGGAATTTCTTCATGCAAGAAGTCATCTATACTAATTAAATGATAGCTCCAGTCCTAGTCACTGCTCAAGTGCCTGAAACATGGTAAGAACTTTGGAAATTTTTGTTTAATGAAAGGATGATGTGGTCCTTTTTGTTGTCTAGTCAGTCTGGCCTATGATCTTCTACTGGGAAGGAGAATCATCTGGAAAGAGGAGTCATCTCAAATACCTAATGGCCCAGTACCAAGGTCTTTAGAGCCAAGACTACAACTTTTCCAAAGTCAGAGGGGGACTCTTCAGTAGCTTTCTGGGCAAGAAACATTAGGAATTTTCTCAAACTCTATGAGAAAATATTCAGAAATATCATTTAAACTTTTATGCCAAAAAAGAGAGGCATATTGCATTATCTCATGTGCCAATTACATTGCCAAATTTTACTTTCTGTAAATATTAATGAGAAGTGATCTTAGCTTCCAGCAACACACACACACACACACACACACACACACACACACACACACACACACACACTTTGCTAAGAACATCCAAAGTCATAGAAATGTATGTAGAATTTCTCAATGTTGATAACAATGATAGTTAGGTTCACAATAATCTATAATATTCACTACCCTAAATTGTGTACCTTGCAAAAATCTCTTTTCCACTCTATATTTAGGTGTTCTAATCTGTAAAATGAGAAGTATGGCCCTATTTACTCTTGAGATCTCTTCTAACTTTAAATCAATGATTCTATATCATGGGTCTAACCATAATCAGCTAAACCATATTTGCATCCCCTCCTCCTTTCCCATGCTAATTTTACCATTCAGTTATATTTAATCAACATTTACTGAGGAGCTACTATCTATAAAGTACTATGCTGGCATCTGTGAAAAACACAAGAGAAATCAAGACCTAGCTAGGGAGATAAATCATAGACATAAGACAATAAAATACAAGGAAAAATGTGCATAAATTTCCAGGAATGGCATGGACTAGTGTTACAGGAAAGTCCTGAGAAAGAGAGAGAGAATTCACTGTGGGATAGATTTGCACAGAAAGGCTTCATGAGAAAGATGGTATATGACCTGGATGCTGAAGGATGAGCAGGCTTCAAGAAAATGGGAGGAGAGGAGAAAAATATTTCAGGTAAAAGAATGAGTAAGAGTATAGAGGTAGAAACAAAGATGGTGTGCTCAAGCAGTAGTGAGAAAACAATCCTGATCTGAATGGAAATGTTCTTTTGGGGAACAGTGACTAATAGAGGTCAATAGGTAGAGTGCAGTCAGACTATGGACCATCTAAAAAGTCAATCTGAAGAATGTAGCTCTATCCTATATTAAGTATGTGTCCATGCTTCAATCCAAATGCTAGAGATGCTGGCACAAGGCTAAGCAACAGTCAACCTACCATCCCTGGATGTATCATATTGCTAATGGAACTAAAGATAAATGGGCCATTACTGAGCACTTTTGCCTGCTGCTAAATCCAAGGGATAGAAATCGAAACCCTCTATTTAGCAGGCAAAGTTGAATTTACATACATTTAGCATGCCCGTGAAATTTCCTGTGACAAAGCCCTACAAGAGTTTAAGTCAAATCCTTCAGCTGAAGCTAGAAATAAGCTAGAAATTTTCATTTATACCATTTATATCACTGAAATTTCCAATTTTCATTTAACCACATGTACCCAGATATGAAGCGAATTAGAAATCCTAGTGATGTGAAAATGGTAAAAATTAATTTTTTGGTTTCCCATTAGTACACATAAAAAATACTGACCACTTACCAGATTAAATAATAACTTGGTCTATATAGTTTACCTCAGCTGACAGACTAGGTAATGGACCAAAAGTGATACAAGAGTAAGTCTTCATTTCCTGATTTCATTAATTAATTTATTATTTAACATGTACCATATTTTCAAATGATTGTGATGGTTGAAAAGCCAGTAACTTTAAAGATGAACATTTTACAAATTTAAAAGGTAAAATTAATTTACCTGCATAAAATTATCCTGACAATTTCCCAAACAGCAATAAAAATAAACTTCTTTTTTTTTTTTTTGGCTAGGCAATAGGGTTAAATGACTTGGCCAGGGTTACACAGCTAGTAAGTATTATGTGTCTGAAGCCAGATTTGAACTCAGATCCTCCTGAATCCAGGGCCAGTGCTCTATCCATTGTGCCACCTAGCTGCCCAAAAATATACTTCTGAGGAATAATAGTACCAAAACTTGGCTAGGTTTTGAGTGAAGTAATATTTTGTATCCTAGTCATAGAAGCTATTTATTAACCATGTTTTTCTTGACTGAATAAATGAGAATAGAAGTGAAAACCAACAATAGAGCGTTTTAAAAATGTACTATAAACATGCACCTTTTTACTCAGAAATTATTTTTAAAATTACAATGGCTTATGCCACCAAACTGTGAATTCTGTCTAAGGAACCAGTGTTAGTAAGTAGAAATATGCCATTGTGAAGGCATTTTCTTTTCTCCTTAGCTCTAATTGTTTAGACGTGGAGATAGAGAAAGCCTCAAAGACGCAATATAAGGTATGTCACAGCCATTATTAGACTAGTCTAGGGACACAATTTATCTTTGACTGCTTCCTAAGCAATTCAACTAATTAGACTGTCATTCCCAGATCCTTCCTGTTGGCTGCAGCAAAGCAAAAGCAAAACAAAGCCAAACAAAGCAAAATAAAAAACACAAACCTACACAAAACCCTTCTTTTAATAGGGAAATACAGATAAAACACATATTCCAAGTGTAATTATTCAGTCATTTATGTTTTGTTCCACTCTTACTGACCTCATTTTGGGGTTTACTTTGCAAGGATACAGGAGTGGTTTGTCATTTCCTTCTCTAGATCATTTCACAGATGAGGAAACTGAAGCAAGCAGAGTTAATTAATTTGCCCAAGATCACAGAGCTACTAAGTGCTGAGACCAGATTTGAACTCTGGAAGATAAGCTTCTCTAACTTCAGGCCCTGAATGCTATTCATCGTATCATCTAATTGTCCTTTTTTACAGGTACCAAACATTTAAAATAAAATGTAGATAAAGGGAATGAAGTAATAGGTGCAATAAGGACCAGACCACTCAGATGAAAATTTCCTAGGGTCTTCAAGTTTGGAAAAAAACAAAAACAAAACAAAAACCAAAACTCCTGTCAACAAATTCAAGTGACTTCATTGCTATAGTGACATACTAACCATGCAATTAAGACAAGGAGTCAAATATAGGTCAGATCAACAAGGTCAGAATATTCTGGATATTGAAGCTAAATGACCTGACGATTTCTGCTCTCTTATTCCCAGGTTTCCTGATTTATGTTGTGTACAAGAAATGCAAGTATCATATATCATCTTAGACTGCATTCTCAGTAGTCTCATTGCTGCTGTTCACTTACAACTGCACATTGGAGATAGTTTTTTTTTTTAATTTTATTTATAATTTGTTCTATTTCATTATTTTTGTTTATTCACATAATTATGTTTATCTATTTATCTTTTTATTCATTCATTTATTTCAATGTGTTTTCATTGTTAATAGGCAAGAGTGGAGCTTCAAAGTTATAGCAATGACCAGGAGCTCCAAAATTAAATGTCCACAAGATGTATTTCTACTGTCACTGGATTCCATATACCCACATATTGCTCTTTTCCGATTTTGAAAATATGCACGTATTTTTTCCTCTCTCAATATCCAAACTTTTCTTGAATCTCCCACCCTCCATCAGAAAAGAAGGTGTAAGCAATAGTTACAGGTATATGATTGAGAGAGAATGCTGGATGAGGGAATGTAAACAGGAAATTAAATCTGAATGTGAAGATAAAAATTGAGGACATGTCACTGAGATTACGGTAGCCCATGCCTTTTGCCTCTCTGTCTTAGTAGGATTGTAATATGCAGTGATTATGGTATGTATGTCCTATGTGGGAAAATCCTCTCAGACTTATGTTTATTAAAGAGAAAGAGGCAGAATTGTAAACACTTATCTAAAAACAAAAGGGAAAGTAAGTTTGAAATCTGGGAGTAACACCATGATCAACTAGAAGCAAAACCATTTTATAAACTACAGAGGATTTCAGGGTGTGTAGAAAACTATTGCTATGGGAGTAGCAATGTAGCTGTAAAATGATTTTATTAAAGTTTTACAAAAGATAAGATAGAGTGTTCATGCATCTGATAGCTGGAGGAGGCCCTGCTAACATCCCTATGGAGTATACAGACTAAATTTTGGGCTGGCTCTGGGTAGAAACCTCTCTGTATTTGACCAGTGCAGTAGTTTTTATATTAAATTGATTGCTTTTTCTAAGAACTACTCAGCAATTAGATACTATATAACTTTGTTTCCCTGGTCTTTCCAATAGGACTGTTATACAATGTATATGAAGAAATAAAAGTGTACGAAGAAATACAAGCATTCTGATACTAGGGTGGCAGAGCGGATAGAGTGATGGACCTAGGATGAGGCAGATATGAGTTCAAATCTAGTAACAGGCATTTACTAGCTGTGTGAGCCTGAACAAGTAACTTAACCACTCTCTGCTTCAGTTTCTCCATTTGTAAATTTGGATTAATTATAGAACTTACCTACCTGGGTTGATGTGAGGATAAAATGAGATAATTGCAAAGTGCTTTGCAAATCTTAAAGTTGTGTGTGTGTGTGTGTGTGTGTGTGTGTGTGTGTGTGTGTGTGTACTTGATATTATAGCTAGTTTCAGGAAGAGATTACTACATGTAAGAAATCAAGAGTGACATTTTATTTAATTTTTTTTTAACAGAATAAACATTTCTACTAAATTCATTATCAGCCACATGTAACTATTGCTCTCCTCCTTACACAACTTGTGCTTCCTTTGAGAGAGGCCAAAGGAAACTGGTCTACCACTATAAATATAATAATAAAAACTGACATTTATATAGTGGCTACTATGTGCCGGGTATTATGCTAAGAGCTTCAGTTGATTAAATTTAGGCAAATAGAGGTGGTGACTTGCCAAAGATCACACATAACTTTCCCAAACTCACACAGCTAGTAAATGTCTGAAGCAGGATTTGAACTCAGGTCTCTCTGACTCTATGTCCAGCGATCTATCTACAATGTCACCTTGATATAAGAGTGAAAAACACCTATTACCATTACATAAAACACAAAATTATACTTCTGGGCTCTTGGTGCTTATGGGATAGGAAGGTGAATCTTGGATGGTTTGCTATACGTCTACTTTGATATTTTTCTACAATTATAGTTAAAAAGCCTTTGTATACATATACCTTTTAAAATCACTTTGAAAGAAATACAGATTTTAAGAACAGATAGGATACTGTGATAGGAACCCACAGCAATGATATTTGATTAAAGGATACAGATACAGGAATAATACCTAGAATATTAGTTCTCAAATTATGTATAATTGGTTGAGTTTCTGCACCATGAATTGTATGGAATTTACCCATGCATTTGCAAGGATGTATGGGTGACTATTCCTCATGATGAAGAGTAATACTATCCATTTAAAAAAAAAGAATTGAGAGTCACTGTCCTAGAAGTGGAATTGAATAACATGAGCACTACTCATAACTGTGTGGAACCAAGGAGTATTTGACAATCAGATGTTCTGAGGGCCTGAGAGAGGCACAAGAAATTTGGCAGATTTCCACAGGAATTTGTGGTGCTGGGGAAGGGGAGAATATAACACCCTTAAAGACTCATCTTCCTTCCTGCCAACCACTTTGTAATCATCTGCTGGTGAGGAAAAGAAAGGAGACAATCAAAAAAGAATGTAGGCAGGAATTATGTTTGGAATAGCATATTAATCATTATTACAAGTCCTAGGGAGTTCTAGGGCTGACTATTGTCAGCAGTAGCAAGTTATGAAGTGCAGGTTATCACAAAATTCTCCCTCCTACCTCATTTTAATATTTAAAAATATTCACAGTATATTTGTTTATAACATATATTTAAATATAAGTACATGTGTATAGAAATGGAATTTATGAAAATTAACGTCAATATCAAAAACTCCACAAATATCATCAGTTTTTTATGCACCATATGCACCATATGCATAAAAACATATCAATGACTGAAACACAATACGTCTTGGCACTAGGATAACTAAAGAAGACTACTAAAATAAATTAACACAGATAGGGCTTTCTCTTTTGAGAATTCAGAGACATGTGGAAAGTAAAAGACCTGCAGTTATTAGCCTCTCACGTGTAAAAAAGAAAAGAAATTTAAAAATGATACTTCCTGTCCATTTCACAAAAGTACACAGACCACGGCTGATCTCTCTTCCCCCAAAACAAAATCAAAGTTCCTTTACTTATTTTGAAATAGAATTTTTTTCCCCTCACAATGAATGGTATTTTATCAGCAGTGGCAGAAAGTGGAAGAAAGGACTCTACTCCAATTTATAAATCTATTAATCCATAAACTACAGGTGTTTAACTTGAAGAAAAATTTATAATACTATTCATTGTAAGAGATTCTACTTCTTGTCCTCTTCTATCAGTAGTCTCCAAAAGAGTAATTTCAAAACCTCTTCATTCAACTAAATCTCCCTTTTGAAAAGTTACCACATGATCCCTTATTTTCCAAATCTGATTTTTTTTCCTATGTCCTTATCCTCCTTGCCTTCTCTGAAATATGGAAATGTTCTATCATCTTTTGGATACTCTGTCCAGTTTTTCAGGACAGTTCTCTAGTCTGGTTCTTTTCCAACATGTCTGACTGATCCTTCTAAGTTTTCTTTGCTGGTTCCTTATCTTTGCCACTCCCTTTAATCCTAGATGTCCCTTAAGATTCATTCCTGGGATTTCTTCTATTTTCACTCCTTAACCATTGTATTTGATCATCCCATTACCTCTTGTTTCTTTAATTATGACATCTAAGCAAATGATTCCCAGATACATATATCCATACCTAGTCTCTTTCTTTAGGTCTAATTCTGCATCACTAACTGTTTTTGGACATCATGAACTAGGTAAACTATAGCCATCTCAAACTCAATGTGTCCAAAACAGATCTCTTCGGCTCTCCCATTAAACCATCTCTTCTTCAAGACTTTCACTATTGACATATCTAGGGCAATGCATAGTCAACCAGGCTCAAAACCTTGGTGTTATCCTCAACTCTTCACTGTCACTCAACTCACATAAATAGTCCATTGCTAAATCTTGTCAATTAATAATAATAATATATATATATATATATGCACAAACTCAAAATTGTGGGTACCTATATATGCATTTGTGTATATACACATAAAATTGCAGACATAAGGAAAACAAAACTAAAACTAAAAGTGGAGAATGTATATAAAGGAAGGATTGAAGGAGAAAAAGGAGGTAAGACTCAGTAAGTGAAGTCTGTAATAAATAAAAAGCAGAAGGGCAAAACAGTAGAATTGGACCACTCCAAATATAAATAATCGGCATTGATTCAGATTCCATTCTTTTCCCACTTCTTTGCAAATATGAAGTGTTGAGCAACAAAATATGGAAACATTAAAATTGCATTTCATAGAGCCAAAATATACCTAACCATCAAAGCCATTAATGTGAGTGCTATGAACTCACCTAAAACATAGAGTATGTTGGCATAATGGATTGGAAAGCTGAAAATAACAGTAGTTTATTTACAAGAGAGACAGTTGAAATGTAAAGATTCACACAGAGTTTAGATGAGAGCCTAGGGTAGTTTATCATAATCGTGTTAGCCAAGAAAAAGTAGATGTACTTATTACGATTTGAGACATAGAAATGGTAAAATGAGACACAGTTAAAAGAGATAAGCAGGGAAATAACTTTTTTTTTCTGAAAGGCACAATAGATAATGAAATGATAATGAAATATATATGCACTGAATGGAATCACATAACCACCTAAAAGATGCTAACTGAATGATGGGGAGAAGAAAAGATCAAATAAGAAGTGCAATAACAAAAACAACAACAATAATAATGATAATAGTGGTTATTATTATTATTATTATTATTATAAGGAGAAGTCAAAATTATGAGATTTATATGGGAATTATAAATGGGAGACAAATTAATGACTCCATTATAAAAAAAAATTGTCCATGTTTTAAGACATTAAGTATTCATACAATATAGGAAACTATAAAACACCATCTTTACTAACTGCAGCCCAGTAAAAACATAATGATCAAGGATAGCCTGAAGAAATAATTCAGGTTTAAATAGAGACTAAGTGATACTAAATAATATAAAAGTTTGTGTAGATCAGAAGACAAATCAGGGAAACAATAGACAAATTTGACAAAGCAAGTCATATTGAAACTGCCTAATAAGACTTGTGTAATGAAGCTAAGGTAAATATTAGGGAAATAGTTATCTTTCTAAATATGTTTATTAACAAAATAGAGAATGAAAAACATCAATAAATTGGGTATATAATAAAAAACTAAGGAACAAGTAATCACAAAAATAGAAATTCTGAAAATAAAAGACAATTGGAAAAAGTCAATAATCAATTACATAAAATTAGGAACTTTTTTGTAAAGACTAATAAATATAAATAAAACATTAGCTAATGTGACAAAAAGAATTGGAAAATCACTAGTATAAAAAGACAACAAAAGGATAAATCATAAATGATGATAAGGAAATAAGAAAATTGCTAGAAATTATCTTTGCTCAATTACACAGCAATAAAACAGAGGTATAATTTTAAAAATATAAATTACTCAGATTAAAATAATAAGAAATAGAGTATTCAAACAATCCAATGGCAGGGGGGGTGAATAAATTGAGGAAGCCATAAACTTGCAAAAGAAAAGGAGCTAGTCTGAAGAGGAAGAACCTGTCCAAGAAAGACTTACAATAAATTCTTTCAAACATTCAAAGAACAAATAATTTTGATATTATATAAACTTTTGAAATTATTTAAAAAATAACAACAATATCTTATTAAAGTCTGTCATAAATTGAATGTGGTCATGCTACCTAAACCTGGAAGAGATGAAGATAAAGAAAGCAATAAACCAAAATCTCAAAAGAAAATTGTTGCAAAATAATAAAAAAAATAGAAAAGAGGCTGTAGCATATTATTCATAAATATTTCTTATTCTCACATTAGATATGTAATGGGAATGCAGGACTGACAATATCATCAAATTATACCTTATAGATCTAGAAAATGGAATAGCTATATTAGACATCAAATTAAATGCATAGAAAAGATTAGCATTGGATAAACCCTTAGAAAATAAACATTATGGAAAGATTCATTAGTTAACAGATATACTTAGGACAATTTGTTGTCAATTTGACAGGAAAGCAATTTGGACCTACATTTTATACAACTTCCCTCTGTGAATTTCATCTTCATCAGCAATTTAAACATTGGGGGAAGCAAGGTGGTGCAGTGGATAGAGCACTGGCCCTGGATTCAGGAGGACCTGCATTCAAATCTGGCACCAGACGTATAACACTTACTAGCTGTGTGACCCTGGGCAAGTCACTTAACCCCATTGCCCAGCAAAAACAAAAACAAACAAAAAAAAGATATTTAAACATTAAAAGGTACTTTAGAAAAACAAGATAAAATGAAATAAATCATATAAATTAATTGTAGAGGTGAGACATATTTCTTTAATTCAAAATAGATGGAATTACTAGGGACAGCACTGGTGGAGTAAAATAACACTAACAAAACTTTTACAAAACTAAACAGAATAGAATTAAAAGAAAGTGAAAATAGAATATTAGTAAAATGTTTAAAAATAAAGTTTAAAATAGATAAGGAATTATGAAAATCCATGGTGGCAACTCAGTCCTTCATCATCCTCATCCTCATCCTAGCTAAAATTTATATAGTACTTACTATGTGCCAGTCACTGTGTTAAATGCTCTGCAATTGGTACTGTTTTTGATCTTCATAAAAAGCCTGGGAGGTAGGTGCTATTATTATGTTCATTTTAGAGATAGAAAAACTGAGACAAATGTAAGTGAAAAAAGACTTGTCAGGGGTCACACAACTAGTAAGTTCCTGAGGCCATTTTTTGAACTCAAACATTCGTGACTCAACCCCTCTGTTCTACCCATTGTTCTATGCAGCTGTCCCTATGAAAACACAGTCAAAGGATATAAATAGATAACTTTTAAAAGGAAGCACTAATTGTTAATAACTACTTTTAAAATAACCCACCTAACAATCTAAAAGACACAAATCCAAAGAAATTTGAGGTAAAAAGGCATCAGTTTTGCAAAAATGATCAGAAGCAAAACCACTCAGTATTCATGAGGTTCTGGCAAAACATATTCATTCATTCAATGCTGGTAGAATGGCAAATCTGTAGGTTCTCTCTAGAGAAGAATATGGCACTATGCAATAAAGAATGCAAAAGAATAATTATACTATTAACCTTATAATTCTGTTAGGAATATTCAAGCTAGAAAAAGCTCTCTGAAGATTTTCTTAGTTATGTTATAGGTAAGAATAAACTCGAATAAGTCTAAATATCCAACAAGAGAGGAACTGGGGCAGGTAAGTAGATTGATATATAACACCAAGGGTAGAATACTATAAAACACCAAAATGGGGCAAAAATTCAGATCATCAGGAAACTTGGAAAGTCCTTTATGGAAAATAATACAAAGAAAACTAAGTCTGTACCCACACATAAGAAGATAAGAGAACACATTTAAGTCAGGTTATTTTTTTATTTTTTTAAATTAATTTATTTTGAATTATCAACAATCACTTCCATAAGCTTTTGAGTTTTACATTTTTCTCCCCTTTCCCTCCTACTCCCTCCCTAAGATGGAATGCAATCTGATATAGGCTATACACATACATTCCTATGAAACATATTTTCACATTAGTGATGTTGTAAGTAAGAATTAGAACCAATAGGAGGAACCACCAGAAAGAGTCAAAAAAAAAAATAGGAAATACTATGCTTCAATCTGCATTCAAACTCCATAGTTCATTCTTCTTTGTGGATAGCATTTTCCATCATGAAGCTTTTGGAGATGTCTTAGATCCTTGTATTGCTGAGAAGGGTTAAGTCTATCAATTTTAGTCATTGCACAATGTGGCTGTTATTGTATACAATGTTCTCCTGGTTCTGCTCACTTCACTCAACATCAGACCATACAAGTCTTTCCAAGTGTTTTCTGAAGTTAGCCTGTTCATCATTTCTTATAGCACAATAGTTTACATTAATATAATACAACTTGTTTAGCCATTCCCCAATTGATGGGCATCCTCTCAATTTCCAATTCTTTGCCACCACAAAAAGAACTGCTATAAATATTTTACGTATATGCTGGTCCTTTTCCCATTTGTATGATTTCTCTGGGATATAGCCCTAGAAGTGCTATTGCTGGGTCAAAGGGTATGCACATTTTTATAATCCTTTCGGCATAGTTCCAAATTGCTTTCCAAAATGGTGGGATCATTTCACAACTCCACCAACAATGCATCAGTGTTCCAATTTCCCACATCTTCTCCAACACTTATCATATTTTTGTTTTGTCATGTCATATTGGCCAATCTCATAGGTGTGATATAGTATCTCAGAGTCATTTTGATTTGCATTTCTCTAATCAATAGTGATTTAGAGCATTTTTTCATATGACTATAGATGGCTTTAATTTCTTCATCTGAGAACTGCCTGTTCATATCCTTTCACCATTTATCAATGGGGGAATGACTTGTATTCTTATAAATTTGAGTTAATTTTCTATATGTTTTAGAAATGGGGCCCTTATCAGAGAGACTAGTTGTAAAAATTATTTCCCAATTCTCTACTTTCCTTCTAAAGTCAGGTTATTTTAGCTCGCTATCTTTAGAACTGGTGTACACTCATAGAACTAGCCAGTCACTGGAAGAATCCCAATCTAGTTTGGGAGAAAATGGGAAAATGGAAAGCAAGTAAAACCCTGAGATGCTTGCAGCTTGGACATAGTGGTCTGTGGTTGTCCTTTCTGTCTCTGTATTATAATGTGCAATTCTGTCTGGTGTATTTCCCAGGAAAGTAGGTAGGTGCCTATATGGCATATATCCACCTGTTTGTCTTGTAGGGTTGTGAGGTTCCATACTTGTTGTGAACCAAGTCACAGAGCACATCTAAGAAGAGACCTGAATGTTGATGAAGGAACTGGAGAGGGAAAGAGAATAAGCATTTTTTAAATATTTACTATGTGCCAGTCACTGTGATAAGCAATTTATAAATATTTTCTCATTTGATCCTCACAACAGCCCTGTGAGGTTGGTGCTGATGTTATCCCCATTTTATAGTTGGAGGAAACTTAAATCACTTGCCTGGGGTCACACAGCTAATGGGTGTCTGAGGCAGGATTTGACACCAATTCCAGAGCTCTATCCACTGCACCATCTAGCTACCTTTTTCAATTTACTTCTACATATCAAATCCTTCACAACTGATCTTAAACCCCTTCAAGTAAGGAAATGGTTCAGTAATGGGTACCTTCATGACTAATCATAAAATGAGGTTTAACAATACTGTGAATCTTCTTAAAGGAAATAAAACAGGCTGAGAATGCATACACATTCAAAAATTGCTTCATGACTCACTGTATGTCTGTAGAGAGAATATGAAGGACTTTTATTTCTTGCTGTATTCATGTGGATATTGTGACAAGTAAAATATCAAGCTATCACAGGACTTTCATAAAAAAACATTTGAAGCCTAAAATTTGGAAATTAATGAATGTTGAAATTAATGAAATGGAGATGTAACTATTTTAATAGATTATATAGCTACCAAAAATGTTTATCAAAGAGGAGATGTTAGGCATGATTGATTAAATTAAATTACTTGAAACTATATGATTGATCTATTTCCAATTAAATCCATTAATATGACCGATTTGCATAAAAAGTTGATAATTAAAAATAATTTTACAATAAATGTGTGTTCGGATGGTTTTTCCTGAATATTCTTCCATCACACATGCTGTCTTTAAGAACTGTAACACATGTTGGATTGATTCTTTTCTCTACTTCACTACCACTCTCAATCTTTCTTTACTTAATTTATTTGCTCCATTTTATTCCTTTAGCTTCAAATTCAATTCCATTTTCTCCAAGAGTCTATACTACTTAGCTCTGCTAGAAATTTCCTAGTAATAACTTGAATGCCATCAATCTGCACCTTTTTTTATCCTGTTCCAGACCCAGGGTGAGCCATGAATAGAATTTGCCATAAGTTCAGTCTAAGAGTCTTCCATAATGCAGGCTTAAGGCTTTTGAAATATGAGAAAGTCTCAAATGGGCCATTCTCATCCAGATGGAGGGCAGAATTGAATTACTCATGAAAAAGCTAAGGGCAGTTGCCAAGGATACGGGATTCTGAGCTAAGGAGCAAGAGGCAGAAGAGTCAGCCTCCAGATGAAGAAGAATGTTTAAGAATTAAGCAAGATATGATATAGAACTCTAGTTCAAGATTTTAAGACTTTTGAAATAAAAATGGGTTGGAAAGGAACAATTTTTTGTGAGCCGCTCTTGACAGATGGCTACTTCTGACAGTAGGCAGCCCCAGAAGTCCCTAAGACTGGTGCCACTGGCCTCAAAACATCATTCTTGCCTATATTCTCTTCTCTCTCTCTCTCTCTCTCTCTCTCTCTCTCTCTCTCTCTCTCTCTTTTCTCTCTTTCTCTCTCTCTCTCATTTCTTCTTCAGCAACACCAATCCCTTAGGTGGTTATGTGGTTAAATAGTGGTTAGAAAAAGAGTACCGAGTATCCAAGGTTGTCTAATATCATTCAGCACCAGAATTTAAGAGTAAGAATAAAAATTTAAAATTTCTTTTCTCTCTTTCTTTTAAAATTAACAAGCATTTACTTCCTGTACCTCCCAACATTTCCACCACCACCTCATTGAGAAAGAAGAAAAACAATACCCTGTAATAAATAGGTACAGTCAAGAAAAACAAATTCCTACACTGGCCACATCCAAAAAAGTATGCCTTATTCCACATTTTCAGCTCATCACCTCTCTTTCAGGTATTAGGTAGAATTCTTCCTCAGTCCTCCGAAATGCTGGTTAGTCTTTGGGTTGACAATAAGTTCTTAAATCATTTATATTTATTCATTTTTACAGTGTTGCTGTTATTGTATGAATTGTTTTACTATTTCTTCTCTCCTCGGTATGCATCAGTTCATACAATTTTCTCTTGTTTCTTTAAAAACATCCATTTCACGCAACCCCACCACCACCATCCTTTCTCTCTCTCTCTCTCTCTCTCTCTCTCTCTCTCTCTCTCTCCTTCTTGAATCTTAAACTGTAGTATTTCTCCACTGGAATGTCCCATACCCATCTCAATTTTAAGATGTCCAAATCCAAGTTCTTCTTTACCACTAAATATAACTCTTACTCATTTTCCTATCAAGTGCTGCACTCTTCTTCTAATCATGCAGGTTCACAACTTATAATCTTCCTCAATTATTCATTCTAATTTATCCATACATTCTAATAATTTCTGAAGTCTTGTTGAATTTACATTCTCAGCATCTGTCATGTCAGTCCCCTTATCTCTACTCACATCAGATCTATTATAGTTTAGACCTTTATCATCTATCACCTGGACTATTACAAAAATCTCCCTTAAACCACTTTCTCACAACTTCGATCTACCCAATACATCATTTCAACTTTATTTTCTTAAAGCATACACCATTCCCTATACTGCTCGACAAGCTTTAATGTCTTCTTGTGATTTTCTAAGATAAAATATAATGTCTCTTTTTGTCCTTTAAAATCCTCACATTTTGGCTCAAAACTATATTTTTTGACATTTTTTCTTTTAGTATCTCTATTGCTCCCTCTTAACAAATAAGTATAGTTGAGCAAAACAATTCCATGTGTTAGCCTTATCTTAAATTCTAGATGTGTATATCTCCAGTTCTTCACCTTTTTGCCAAGAGCTAGATGATATGCATCAACATCAGTCTTCTGATTTTATGAATAGGTACTAGATTAGTCAGTGTTCTGCAGCCATTTATTGTTTCTCTTCCACTGTCAATCATTGCATAAACTGTTCTGGTTTTGCTTATTTCACTTTATACCACTTCTTACTAATTTTTTTCAGGTTTCACTAAAATATACATGTTTATAATTTTCTAAGGCAAAATTTTACTCTGTTACATTTAAATATCACAATTTGTTCAGCCATTCTCCAACTGATAGGTACGCACTTTATTTCTAATTCTTTGTAACAAAAATTGCTGAGATATAGATTTTTATACATATGAATCATTGCTTAATGTTTTTGCCTCTTCCTAGTATATGCCTAAAATTGGCACTATTGCGTTAAGGGGTTTGTAAAATACTGGAATTTTTAGGATGTAATTAGATCAATGCATATCCTTGAGAGTTGCATCTTTTCTGGATTTTTTTTTAACAATCCATAATGCCACCAAAAGTGCATCAGTGTGCCTGTCTTTCTACAACCTCTCCAATGACTGTCATTTTCATGTTTCACTGACCCAAGCTTCTTGTGTTGGGAGCCTAGGGACTGGTGACTGGCTTTGTGTGCTGGGGCCTCCGATGTTGGCAGTTGGAGGCTGTAGGGTTCTGGCATCTTACCTGGTGTTAGCCTGGAGTCAGCAACACTGGAACTGTAGGGGTAGGATTGGGTAATGTGGCTCCTGGAGAATTCCTGCTCACTGCGGTCTTTCCTTCTTTTCGCTTTGTTCAGCTCCCTTCTTTTTTTGTTCTCTTTTTTTTCCCCCAGTGGTAACATTTTTTTTAAATTTTTTTCCATATGTTTTGAGTTGAAAATTTTTTCTCCCTTTTTCTCCCCCCCGCTCCCCAAGATGGCACACAATCTGACATAGGCTTTACATTTACATACCCATTAAACATATTTTCACATTAGTGAAGTTATAAATAAAAATTAAAACCAATAGGAGGAACCATCAGAAAGATGAAACAAAACTCAACAGAAGGTAAAAATAACTGAGAGTGATTCGACTTCCACAGTTCTTTCTTTGGATTTGGACAGCATTTTCCATCCTGAGGCCTCTGGAGATGTCTTAGATCCTCGTAATGCTGAGAAGGGTTCAGTTTAACATCTTAGTCATTGCATAACATGGCTGTTATTGTGTACAAAGTCCTCTTGGTTCTGCTCACTTCACTCAGCATCAGACCATATAAGTCTTTCCAGGTTTTTCTGAAGTCAGCCTGTTCATCATTTCTTATAGCACAATAGTATTCCATTACATTCATATACCACAACTTGCTCAGCCATTCCCCAATTGATGGGCATCCTCTCAATTTCCAATTCTTTGCCACCACAAAAAGAGCTGCTATGAATATTTTTGTACATGTGGGTCCTTTTCCCATTTGTTTGATCTCTTTGGGATATAGCCCTAGAAGTGCTATTGCTGGATCAAAGGGTATGCACATTTTTGTAGCCCTTTGGGCATAGTTCCAAATTGTTCTCCAAAATGGTTGGATCATTTCACAACTCCACCAACAATGTATTAGTGTTCCAATTTTCCCACATCTCTCCAACATTTATCATTTTCCTGTTTTGTCATGTTGGCCAATCTGATAGGTGTGATGTGGTACCTCAGAGTTGTTTTGATTTGCATTTCTCTAATCAATAACATTTAGAGCATTTTTTCATATGACTATAGATGGCTTTAATTTCTTCATCTGAGAACTGTCTGTTCATATCCTTTGACCATTTATCAATTGGGGAATGGCTTGTGTTCTTATAAATTTGTCTTAATTCTCTATATATTTTAGAAATGAGGCCTTTATCAGAGAGACTGGTTGTAAAAATTCTTTCCCAATTTTCTACCTTCCTTCTAATCTTAGTTGCATTGGCTTTGTTTGTGCAAAAACTTTTCAATTTAATGTAATCAAAATTATCCATTTTGCTTTTCATAATGTTCTCTATCTCCTGTTTGGTCATGAATTCTTCTGTTCTCCATAGATCTGATAGGTAAACTATTCCTTGTTCTCCCAGTTTACTTATGGTATCAGCCTTTATATCTAAGTCATGAACCCATTTTGACTTTATTTTGGTATATGGTGTGAGATTTGGGTCTATGCCTAGTTTCTGCCATACTCTTTTCCAGTTTTCCCAGCAGTTTTTTTCAAAGAGTGGGTTCTTATCCCAGAAGCTGGGGTCTTTGGGTTTATCAAATAATAGATTACTATAGTCATTGACTACTGTGTCTTGCATATTTAACCTATTCCACTGATCCACCTCCCTATTTCTTAGCCAGTACCAAGCAGTTTTGATGATTGCTGCTGTATAATACAATTTAAGATCTGGAATTGCTAGGCCACCTTCCCCTGCATTTCTTTTCATTAGTTCCTTTTATATTCTGGACCTTTTGTTTTTCCAAATGAACCTTGTTATTATTTTTTCTAACTCAATAAAATAATTTTTTGGTAGTTTGATTGGTATGGCACTGAATAAGTAAATTAGCTTAGGTAGGATTGTCATTTTTATTATATTAGCTCGGCCTACCCATGAGCAACTGATGTTTTTCCAATTATTTAGATCTGATTTTATTTGTGTGAAAAGTGTTTTGTAATTGTGTTCATAGAGTTCCTGGGTTTGTTTGGAGGTAGACTCCTAAATATTTTATAATGTCTACAGTAAGTTTAAATGGGATTTCTCTTTCTATCTCTTGCTGTTGGGCTTTGTTGGTAATATATAGAAATGCTGATGATTTAGTGGGTTTATTTTATAGCCTGCAACTTTGCTAAAGTTGTTTATTATTTCAAGTAGTTTTTTACTTGATTCTCTAGGATTCTCTAAATATATCATCATGTCATCTGCAAAGAGTGATAGCTTTGTTTCTTCTTTGCCTATTCTAATGCCTTCAATTTCTTTTTCTTCTCTTATTGCTAAAGCTAAGGTTTCCAGTACAATATTGAATAACAGTGGTGATAATGGACATCCTTGTTTCACCCCGATCTTATTGGAAATGCTTCTAGCCTGTCCCCATTACATATAATGCTTGCTGAAGGTTTTAGATATATGCTATTTATTATTTTAAGGAAGACTCCATTTATACCTATGCTTTCTAGTGTTTTTAATAGGAATGGGTGTTGTATTTTATCAAAAGCTTTTTCTGCATCTATTGAGATGATCATGTGGTTTCTGTTGGTTTTGTTGTTGATATGCTCAATGATGCTGATAGTTTTCCTAATATTGAACCAACCCTGCATTCCTGGTATAAATCCTACCTGGTCATAGTGTATTATTCTTGTGATAAGTTGCTGTAATCTACTTGCTAATATTTTGTTTAAAATTTTTGCATCTATATTCATTAGAGAAATTGGTCTATAATTTTCTTTCTCTATTTTGACTCTTCCTGGTTTAGGTATCAACACCATATTTGTATCATAAAAAGAATTTGGTAAGACTCCTTCACCTATTTTCCCAAATAGTCTATATAGTATTGGAATTAATTGTTCTTTAAATGTTTGATAGAATTCATGTAAATCCATCTGCTGGAGATTTTTTCCTAGGGAGTTCATCAATGGCTTGTTCAATTTCTTTTTCTGAGATGGGGTTATTTAAGTATTTTACTTCCTCTTCGTTAATCTGGGCAATTTATATTTTTGTAAATATGTATCCATTTCACTAAGATTGTCAAATTTGTTGGCATATAGTTGGGCAAAATAATTCCTAATTATTGTTTTAATTTCCTCTTCCTTGGTGGTAGCTTTGCCCTTTTCATTCTTGATACTAGTAATTTGGTTTTCTTCTTTCTTTTTTTAATTAAATTAACCAAAGGCTTATCTATTTTACTCATTTTTTCTTAAAACCAGCTCTTAGTTTTATTTATTAGTTCAATAGTTTTCTTAATTTCAATTTTATTAATTTTTCCTTTGGTTTTCAATATTTCTAATTTGGTGTTTAGTTGAGGATTTTTAATTTGTTCTTTTTCTAGTTTTTTTAGTTGTATGCCCAATTCATTAATCTCCTCTTTTTCTATTTTATTTATGTAAGCATTTAGAGATATAAAACTTCCCCTAAGAACTGCTTTCACTGCATTCCATAGGTTTTGGTATGTTCTCTCATTATTGTCATTCTCTTTAATGAAATTATTGATTGTTTCTATGATTTGTTGTTTGACCCAATCATTTTTTAAGGATTATATCATTTAGTTTCCAATTATTTTTTAGTCTATCTTTTCATGGCCCTTTATTACATATAATTTTTATTGCATCATGATCTGAAAAGGATGCATTTAATATTTCTGCTTTTCTGCATTGGACTGTGAGGTTTTTATTCCCTAGTACATGGTCAATTTTTGTGTATATGTCATGTACTGCTGAGAAAAAAGTATATTCCTTTCTATCCCCATTCAGTTTTCTCCAGAGGTCTATCATACCTAACTTTTCTAATGTTCTATTCACCTCCTTAACTTCTTTCTTGTTTATTTTGTGGTTAGACTTATCTAGTGCTGAGAGGGGTAGGTTCAGGTCCCCCACTAGTATAGTTTTGCAGTCTATTTCTTCCTGTAACTCCCTGAACTTCTTTAAGAATTTGGATGCTATACCATTTGGTGCATATATATTTAGTAATGATATTACTTCATTGTCTATGGTGCCTTTTAGCAGGATGTAGTTTCCTTCCTTATCTCTTTTGATTAGATCTATTTTTGCTTTTGCTTTATCTGAGATCAGGATTGCTACCCCTGCTTTTTTTTACTTCAGCTGATGTATAATATATTCTGCTCCAGCCTTTTACCTTTACCCTGTATGTGTCACTCTTTTTAATTGTGTTTCCTGTAAACAATATATTTCTAATTTTCCTAAAAGTTTTGTGTAACAGGGATTGTACTGATCCCAGTATTTAATTTATTGGTTCAAATTAAACATTGTGATACTATATTCTACTGCTTCTGGGTCTTTTTTGTCCTTTTTGTTCCACTGATCTTTTGTTTTTCTTTTTATATTTTAACCAGCACCAAATTGTTTCAATAGTTCTTGCTTTATCATGTACTTTGAGATTTAATAATTAGGTCCCTTCATTTTGAATTTTAAAAATAATTTCTTCCTGGAGCTCTTTGGCCTTTTGTTGTTGTTCTTTATCAGTAGTTCTCACACTTTTTTAGATACTAGAACCCCCTTACACTCAGTCCCCACCCTACAGTTTTATCTTTGACACTTTATACTTGTAGGAACTTGGAGAAGTCACTTCATTTCTCTAATTCTCAGTTTTCTCTTTTTTTTAATACAAATTTACTTATTTTTAGTTTTCAACATTTACTTCCACAAGATTTTGAATACCAAATTTTCACCCCATCTTGCCCTTCCCCCCACCCCAAGATTCATGCATTCTGAATACCTTTTCCCCTAGTCTACCCTCCCTTCTATCCCCCCCCTTCTCTTATCCCCTTCCCTTTCTATTTTTCTGTAGGGCAGGATAGATTTATGTACCTCATTTCCTGTATTTCATATTTCCCAGTTGCATGTGAAAACATTTTTTTAAACAGGTGTTTTTAAAACTTTGGGTTCCAAATTTTCTCCCTTACTCCCACCCCACCCACCCTCATTGATAAGGCAAGCAACTCAATATAAGCCATATACATGCAGTTATGCAAAACACTTCCACAGTAGACATAGTGAAAACTAACTCTATTTCCCTTAATCCTATCCTGCCCCCCACATTTATTCTATTCTTTCTTTTGACCCTTTCTCTCCTCAGAAATACTTCCTTCTGATTGCCCCCTTTCCCAATCTGCCCTTCTCTCTATCATCCCCCTGCTTTCTTGTTCCCTTCCCCCCTATTTTCCTGTAGACAAATTTCCATACCCAATTGAGTGTGTATGTTATTCCCTCCTTAAGCCAAATGCTATTAGAATAAGATTCCCTCATTTCCTCTCACCTTCCTCTGTTTCCCCTCCACTGTAAGAATCTTTTCTTGTCTGTTTTGTGCAAGATAATATACCCCATTCTACCTCTCCCTTTCTCCCTCTCCTAGTATAATCCTCTCTCACCCTTTAATTTTATTCTCCAAATATGACCCCTTCATCTCAACTCACCCTGTGCCATCTATCTATCTATCTATCTATCTATCTATCTATCTATCTATCTATCCATCTATCTACATATACATATAATCTTTCCCCTCCCACTACCCTAATACTGACTAAGGTCTCATAATTTATAAATATCATCTTTCCATGCAGGAGTATAAACAGTTCAACCTTAATAAGTCTCTTATGATTACTCTTTCCTGTTTACCTCATCATGTTCCACTTGAGTCTTGTATTTGAAAGTGAAATTTTATATTCAGCTCTGGTCTTTTCATCAAGAATGCTTCAAAGCCCTCTATTTCACTGAATAACCATTTTTTTTCCTTGAAGGATTATGCTCAGTTTTGCTGGGTAGGTAATTCTTGGTTGTAATCCTATCTCCTTTGCCATCTGGAATATTATATTCCATGCCCTCCAGTCCCTTAATGTAGAAGCTGCTAAATCTTGTCTTATCCTGATTGTGTTTCCACAATACTCGAATGGCTTCTTTCTGGCTGCTTGCAATATTTTGTCCTTCACCTGGGAACTCTGGAATTTGGCTACAATATTCCTAGGAGTTTTCCTTTGGGAATTTCTTTCAGGAGGAGATTGGTGGATTCTTTTAATTTCTATTTTGCCCTCTGGTTCTAAAATATCAGGGCAATTTTCCTTGAAAATTTCTTGAAAGATGATGTGTACGCTCTTTTTTTTGATCATGGCTTTCAGATAGTCCAATAATTTTAAAATTATCTCTCCTGGATCTATTTTCCGGGTCAGTTGTTTTTCCAGTGAGATATTTCACATTATTTTCTAATTTTTCCTACTTTCAGATTTGTTTTATAGTGTCTTGATTTCTCAAAAAGTCACTAGCTTCCAATTGCTCTATTCTGATTTTTAAAGAAGTATTTTCTTCAGTAAGCTTTTGGACTTCCTTTTCTATTTGGCCAATTTTGCTTTTTAGGACATTCTTCCCCTTATTGGCTTTTTGGACCTCTTTTGCCATTTGGGTTAGGCTATTTTATTATTATTTTCTTCAGTATATTTCTGAGTCTCCTTTAGCAAGCTGTTGAGTTGTTTTTCATGGTTTTCTTGCATCACTTTCATTTCTCTTCCCAGTTTTTCCTCTGCTTCTCTTGATTCTCAAAATCCCTTTTGAGCTCTTCCAATGCCTGGGACTGATTCATATTTTTCTTGGAGGTTCTGGATGTGGGAGCTTTCACTTCATTGTCTTCCTCTGGGTGTATGTTTTGATCGTCTTTGTCACCAAAGTAAGATAATACAATCTGACTCTTTTTGTGAAGTTTGCTCATGATCCCAGACAACTACTTGAGTTTTAAACTCTTTATTAAGGTAAGAGTCTGCTTCCAATGTGGATAATGTACTGTCCCAAGCTTCGGGGTTTTGTACAGCTGTTTTCAGAGATATTTCTAGGGACCTGCAAATTTTCAGTGTTGCCTGTGCTCTGGTCTATGAGTGACCAACCACAATCATTCTTTTTCTGTCTTGGAACTGCGAGGAGGGTTTTCTCTTCACTGCCACTATGAGCTCCCCCGTGCCAGTGCTCCTCCTCACCCCAGGACTGTCACCCAGAACTGTGACTCATATCCAAGCATGGGCAAAGCAAGAGATTCCTGCCTCAGCACTGGCAAAGAGATCCCTGCAATCCCCCTCTGATCAGCCACAGGATTCCCGCTCAGTCTATGTGTGGGAAGCTCAGGAAGCAGCTGCCTCTCTGAGGCCAATTTCCTCAGGGAATGGAGCTGAGACCCCATGTTCCTCTCTTACCACCGCAGAAACAGATTTTTCCCACAGACCTTCTAAGTTGTCTTTGGCATTCATGGGTTGAGAAGTCTGGAAACCACCACAGCTGCCTGTAATTCATTCCTCTGAGGCCTGCTCCAGGTTCGCTGCGGCTTGTGTGTCCATGCCACCCAGCGCTCCTCTTCCAGCCTGGCGAGATATAACTTCCTGATCAACCATTCAGGTTGTCTTGGGCTGGAAACTTGTTTTACTCTGTGTTTTGTGGGTTCTGCTGCTTTACAATGTGTTTAGAGCCATTTTTTATGGGTATTTGGAGGGGTTTGGGGGAGAGCTCAAGCAAGTCACTGCTTTCACTCTGCCATCTTGGCTCCACCTCTCAGTTTTCTCTTTTGTAAAGTAAATATAATTATACTTGAGCTAAGTACTTCAAGAAGATGTGATTGATGAAA
Source organism: Phascolarctos cinereus (assembly GCF_003287225.1). Lineage (NCBI taxonomy): Eukaryota > Metazoa > Chordata > Mammalia > Diprotodontia > Phascolarctidae > Phascolarctos > Phascolarctos cinereus. Next base: position 138,565,666 of record NW_027555514.1, read on the forward strand.
TATGTGATGCAATTTCCAAGATACTTTATAGATTATAATTTTATTTTATGTGTAAAAATGATCACTATTATGATATTTTAGTAGATTTACTTAACTATGATGCTAAGAGATAGCAGTAGTCTAAAGGACAAAAGTCTAGAAGACCTGCATCTGAGTCCTGGCTCTGACACATTAGTAGCTGTGTTCCTTATCCTTTCAATGCCTCCAATTTATTTTCTGACTATTAATTAGAAATAAATTACTATTTTGAATCATTGGGGGGATTTTAATTCTGACAGTCCTGAAATAAAAATTTTGGATTCATGGGAAAAAATAATGTCATTGGAATAGAAGAACTTATGAGGTAAGAAATGAGCTGAGGATGGAGAGGATTAGGTACCAGTCTCTTACCTAAATTGAGAAAGTATGGGGAAAACAAACAAAAGGAAGAAAATAGCAACAGCAAACTCAAATAACTTAAATTAAGCAATATGTGTATGTGTGTGTGTGTGTGTATGTATATATATTATATATATATATATATATATATATATATATATGTATATGTATATGTACATAGACATGAATATGAATTGAGACACTGAGCAGACAAACTGGGCATGGTCACACATACCTGTTGGTGCCAGGGAGGCAGAGATTGGTGGATTGCTTGAATCTGATAGTTCTGAGCTCTAGCAGGGCTAATGCCAATTGACCATTCCCATTAAGTCTGGCAACCTCCAAGCTCCCTAAGGAAGTGTGAACCAGCCCAGGTCAGTAACAGAGAAGGTCAAAGCCTCTCAGCTAATCAATAGTGGGATCAAGCAGAGTGGTTCCTGCACTTCCAGGGAGACCTTCTCTCAAAATAAACAAATGAATAAATAAAAAAGTGAATATTATAAAAGAAGGACTAACTACATTTAAAATCATTTTTGTTTCATACTCACTAAAACTATATCTTCAGGGCCATTTCTTATATCTAAAATTGATCAGCTTAATAAAAGTAAACCATAAAAAGTGTGCATTTTCCAAGCCTCAAGGATATTAAAATCTGGCACATAAAGCCCATTATTAGCTATAAAAATTCAAGCAACAACCATGGATTACACTTGAGAATCCTCTGTAACAACCAAATGGATAAAAAGAATGAATGTCAATGACTCAAATATTTAGACTTTCAGTAGTGCTAATCAGTTTTCTAACTTAAAACAACCTATGATATCTGATAGTAGAGAATGTCCTCTGTGTGTCCATTAGGAGATATTCTGTGGTAGGGTATCTTTACCCTGAGATAACTTTTTTCTGCTAACTTCAATTAATCTGTCCTCAGTCAGCTTCTGTTTGTTTTTTATCAAGCTCTGATGATTTGTTTTTGATACACTTTTTAAAAATGTGTTTCTTCCAGCTAGTTCTTTCCTTTATGAAGAACCAGGACTGCCGTGGCCCCTTTCAGGCACTCGTCTCTTCACTGTTCACTTGGAACACCAAGACTGAACAGAGGTCTGCTGCTCTGAAATGATGAAGTCTTGTACTTGGGACAATGCTGCAGAGAGAATATGAGAGGCCCCTGTGTTAGGGTCTCTTCATATTTCTTTGTCCTACTCTTCTAAGTTCTACCCCCTTCTCAGAGAGTGTCTTTTTTCTGAATGTAAGCTGCTTCAGGAACCTCATTAAAACAGGGTTGGGGCTTTCCCTTCTCCTGCTGCTCAAGGAGTCGGCCACCACCATGAATGACACTGTAACCATCAGAAACAGGAAGTTCATGACAAACAGACTTCTTCAGCATAAAAAAAAATGATTATAGATGTCCTTCATTCTGGAAAGGCCACAGTGCTCAAAGCTGAAATTCAAGAAAAACTGGCCAAGATGTACAAGACAACTTCAGATGTCATTTTTTGTCTTTGGATTCAGAACCCATTTTGGTGATGGAAAAACAACAGGCTTTGACATGATGTATGATTCCCTTGAGCATGCAAAGAAAAATGAACCAAAGCATAGACTTGCAAGGCATGAGCTGTATGAGAAGAAAAAGACATCAAAAAAACAGTGAAAGGAACTCAAGAACAGAATGAAGAAAGTCAGAGGTACTGCAAAGGCAAATGTCAGTGCTGGCAAAAAGAAGGAATAAAAGGCTCTACGGATGATGTTCATCCATGAAGACAATTTTTTGTCAGAGCATAAATAAACTATATAAAAACTTAAAAAAAAAACAGGGTTGGGGGAGAGTCCAGAGCACAATGAATTTGCTACTGCTGCTCCATGAAGTCTATGGCCTTAGGTTTTTTCTATTCCTTTTGCTCATTTCTTTTGTTGCCTTCCTGTTTCCTCCTTTGTACTTGTGTATTTGTATTTAGTGTGAGCTTCCAGTCCTTCTCATGATGAACACTGCACTTCTAGTTCCGTCCTTCCACTAGACTCTTTTCAAGGCTTCACATTCCTGCACACTCAGCATAATCTTTTTCTCTTATGACTCAGGACTGGTCTGATTTCACAGGGTTCAATGGTCCTAAGGAGTTTGGTTCTCAGTGATTGCCGCGTAGTTATTAGCAAGCCTACCCTACACAGAGCTGGATGAGTGGAGGACTTTGGTAGGAGTTGGGAGGGGTGGAAGGACTAGAATCTTAAGACTGATAGACTATTTAGGTATGCCTTGAAACCCAGCTTCTCTTGGAGCTATAAGGTGAAGGTAAAAGGCTAACTTCAGAAATTCCAGGCCAAACATGAATGAATGAACATGGAGGTGGGGGTGGAAGTATCAGGAGCAAAAGCTTCATAAGCTATCATATTTTATATTTCCTGTAAGAATGATCTTGTGGTAGGGAATTTTTACTGTTTGTTTGTTTAACATTATTTTGTTTTCTCCCAACTACATGTCAAGACAATTTTTAGCATTCATTTTTAAAAGATTTTGAATTCCAAATTTTTCACGCTCCTTCTCTCCCCTCCCCTCTTCAAAAATGGTAGGCAATTTGAAATAGGTTATGAATGTGCTGTCATGCAAAACATGTCCATATTAATCACAGTTGTAAAAGAAAAAAACAGATCAATAGTGGAAAAACAGGAAAAAGAATAAAGTAAGTGAAAAAAGTATGCTTTTATCTGCCTTTAGAGTCCATCAGTTCATTACCTGGATGCGGATAGCATTTTCCTTCATGAGTTCTTTGTTCTTGTCCTGGATCATTGTGTTACTGACAAGAGCTGAGTCATTCACAGTTGGTCATCACACAATATTGCTGATACTGTGTACAATGTTCTGTTGGTTCTGCTCATTTCACTTTTCTTCAATTCATACAAGTCTTTCCAGGTTTTTCTGAAATCTTCCTATTTATCATTTCTTATTGCACAACTTGTTCAGACATTCCCCAATTGATGGGCATCTCCTCAATTTCTAATATTTTGCCGTGTGGTACAGTCTTTTAATTTTTCTCTTCCCTCTCACCACTCAGATTTTTTCATTTTGTTGGTCTCTGTTGATAGCATTCTGGGTGAAGAGAGAAGAGTTGCTTCTAGGCTCCATCTCATTCAGTCATCTTTCCAGTATAATGGCACAGTGAATAGATTGCTGATCCTGGACTGAGAAAGAACTGAGTTGAAATATGGTCTCAGATAGTTACTAGTTAGGCAAGTCAGTTAACCTCCTTTGCCTCTTCTACATGTCTATATCTATATCTATATCTATGTCTATAGATATAGATATAGACATGTAGAAGAGGCAAAGGAGGTTAATATGTATAATATGCATATACACATGTACAAGAGGCATGTACATGTATATATAATCTATATGTCTATATATGTGTATATATAGACGTGTGTATGTGTGTGCACGTATATATACACACATGTAGAAGAGGCAGAAGAGGTTAATTTGTGTGTGTATGTGTGTGTGTGTGTGTGTGTGTAGGTATTTAACACATCTTATATACTATTTAGAACGTATCTATAAAGTCCACAATTCCCCCAGCTGGGAAGAAGAGGCCAAGGATTTCCAGATTTTGTAGGCAGTAGTTTAATCAATCCTTATGAATACTTACAAGACAAGAGCCCTGCAAAATAGCCCCAAAAGTCCCTATGGTAGTTTTGGAAAACAGGCAAAGGAAGAAGCAGCTAGAGAGTTTGTCACTACTGATTGGTGAATATTTTTGGTTTTCTGCTTAGTAATGAGCTTGGGAGTTAACCCAATGTTGTACTCAAATATAAGTGTGTGTATTGATCATATACCAGTCACCTATCATCATGATATTCTTGTTATGTCTTCCATACATCATAGTATCTAAGTTTGGCTCAGTATCTAAATTATGATTCAGTATCTAAGTTGTGGTTTTTAACAGGTCACCATATTCAGGCTTCCACCTTTCACAGCGTTGAAGTTTTTATGGCTTTTCACTTACTACTATATTTTGTGGCGTTTCTCCAATTGGGACCCCACAATGTCATGTGCATTATGCAACACATATATTGCATTAGGATATCTGGCATACACAAAATTACATGGTATGCATCATATAATATGCATGTTAAAAGGTATATCATGCATTACAATGATAACTCCTGTTATTTGTATCTATTGTGTGTGTATGTAATTTATAAATATAAAAACGATGTGACATCAGGGCAACACCAGATGTTAACTTGTTTGTGTGTGTGTGTGTGTGTGTGTGTGTGTGTGTGTGTGTGTGTAGGTACAATACATGTGTACACACACATACAATGTAAACATCTGGTACTACCTGAGGTCACTCACACTAATGATGTACCACATCTGGTAGTCTTGAAAAATGTTGACTATTTTAATGATTGTCTCTGGGTTTCAGTTTCTTCATCTGTAAAAAGATGACATTTATCTAGATGGTTCTCTAAGTTTCCTCCTTTTTCTTATATGTTATAACTTTAATTTTTTTTTTCTCCTGGGGAGGATGAGGTGTCTTCTGTCAGTACACTGCCAAGACATCCAAAGTTACAACTGTCCAGTGCACCAGTATCTGTGAAAATCTTTGGAGTTTCACTAATCAAGACTATATGAGCTAGATCAGACTAGCTTATATAGTGGATGAGCAGGCATGGTTCCAATTTGCATCCCTTTAAGGTAGCTTTCAGATAACTGTCCTAAGGGCTTCTATTTGGCTCACAGACAATTGAATCAAAAGACTATGCTGAAATATGGCATTCACCGTGGTTTAAAATGTGCACAGAGAATCATAAAAAGAAATTAGAAGTAATTCATTAAACAATGATTTTTGAAACTTGGCTGAATGGAGAAATAAAACTTGCCTCTTACTGAGACTACAAACATCTCTCTGGCTCTGTAATTCTATATTTATTGTTAAAGACAACAATCATAATTTCTGACTACATCATGTTTTCTTACAATAATATCCATCACTTTGTATGCCATATTAGTCAGGTCAGCTGTGTCTCCTATTTAGCACAAGAGAATAAATTTGGAAATTAATGACTAGGAACAGGGAATTTTCTTTGATATAATGACCTTGATTTTAATGTGTCCTCAGAAGCCAGAGTTTTTTTAAGTAGTTGAAACTTGTTTATTTTTCTTTTTTTTGACTCATACTCTATTTCAAAACTCTTGAAACTCATTCTTATACTCCTTCCATTAATCAATCAGCAGCTGGAATATACACACACACATGCATATATGCATGCATATGTATATGTGTTCATATGTATATGTTCACACACATGCATACATATATTCTTTACAAATTTTAATTGCACAAAGATAACATTACTATGGATTATAGCTTGGGGTATACTTTAAATTACCCAGCTTGATTTCTCATTTACTACTTTTAAATAACCGGCAGTAATACAGAACTTCCAAATTTAAGATTCAATTTGTTAATGAGTGTAAATTCCTTAGTGAGATTCAGGGTTTCTTTGCATAATATTATCAGAAAAAATATAGTTAGATCTGTAATTTCAGTGGCATGGTTTTCCATGTAACAGTGAACATCAAGGCTCTGCTTACTTTCATTAGAATATAAATTCTTTGTAAGTAGGAATTGTTTCCTTCTTTACACTCATATCCCCAGACCTTTCCTGGAACAAACTTGATGCTATTAAGTATTTGTTAATTAATTTCTCATTTTTTAATTCTTGTATTTCCTTATATCTTACACAAAGATTATTCCCAATGTTTTAGGATGTTCTTCTGGATCTCTTAATATCTTGAGGGAACCAATAAGGTAGAGGGAATTACCTCATCAGAGAATTTGCTATACTAGTTTAATCATGGGTCCAGTCCTATCTCTAGAATCCCAATGTAGTACTCAAAATGCCTCTCTTTTGTCTTTCATTCTTGCTCCAGTACTAACCTTTACAAGGTTAAGATGTCTATTGACTTTTCTAGACAATGCATCACAAAGCTTTGCCATAACCATCTATTCAGAAAATTGTCCCCTTCCCCATATCTTTAGCTTTTTCTATTTTAATATTTTGATGTAGTTGTTAATGCAGATGATTCATTCATTCAACAAACCTTTAAACTGCTAAAGACATCCTGTGAAGGATATAAGACATAGGTTCTGCTCTCATAGGCTCCTACAGGCCCATGAATTATAATGATAAAATTACATTATGGATTTGTCTTTCTTCATTAGGAGTTTTCCAAAATGACCTCTCTAACCTAGTTAACAAACCTATCAAGTTTGCAGCTCACTACCCTACCCCTACTAGTCCACTGCAGCTGCTTTGGAGAATGAAGGGGACTAAGAGATTTCCATGGAAGAAAGAAACTGACCAATGATGATTCTAAACATAAGAGTACTTTTACATGGCATGTTTGAACTTACAGAAGGGCAGGTGCTTAACTTTAGGCACACATGTAACTAGAGAGCACTAGAGTTTAGGCCTTTCAAGACATTTTTCTTCAAGATGGTCTTGAAATGAATGATTTTGAAGGGTAGCTAGGTGGCATAGTGGATAGAGCACCAGCCTTGGAGTAAGGAGGATCTGAGTTCAAATTTTACCTCAGACACTAGACGCTTACGAGTTGTGTGACCCTGGGCAAGTGACTTAACCCCAATTGCCTCACAAAGAAAAAAAAATGGTCTTAAAAGACTATTGCCATGAATGAAGAAAATGATTTCTCCATATTCTGAGGCTATGTGAATGACAGAAATGGCAAGAGCTTTGGAAATGAGACTTTTTTTTCTATCTCTCCTGAGTTTGAGAAGGGACTTCATGGAGAAGGCTCTGAACAAAGAGGGCAATCTCTGAAAAGAAACTGACATGTAGAGGAGGTCATGTTTCCAGAATATGCCTATTCCTAGTTTGCCACAAGAGACTTCACAGAATTTTTTCTTGTGTGAAATTATAATTCTGTCTCTCTTAGTGGAGCTGAGATTTTTGTCCCAGAGCTCATTCACTCTGTATTTTATTTGGTGTAATTTTAATCTGTATAACTTCTCTGATTTCTGTTTACTATTAGTTTGGATAAATGAATTTATTTGCTTTTCACCATTGAGACATTCTTTGTGTAACTAGAATTTGATGGCAAAAGAATCAAGCCTTCAGATATAGTTCAGATTATACTCATTCCCTATTAAGAAATAGTCACCAGGAAAATATTGTGAATATATACACACATTCAACATACACACATTTACATATATGTATGCATATGCACATGTATATATGTATGGACACACACACACACATATATATTTATATATATGTATATATGTATGTGTGTGCATATATATGATACATAATATTTAGGTGGGCCAATAGATATAATTTTAGCATATTACCCTCTCTCTGAGGATAGCAGAGCAGCCAGGATCATGCCCCAAATCTCCTATTCCACTGCTGGCAGGAATCAAAGTCTTTGTTGTAGAGGGGTAATCATTATTTCAAAGATATCTTTTCTTTTTCTTTCAGAGATAACTTTTCAAGCCTCCCTGTAAAGTTGCATCTAAATAAACCCTATGTTACAGGTTCACACATAGTATACATGGGCAACAAACACATACACATACACACGCACATACATGTGCATACACATAAGGGAGGGCAAGAGAAAGAACGGGGAAGGATAGATACATTTGGATGTCAGTAAGAGGGTCAAAGAAATACCCAGACCTCTAAAAAGGCAGGATATATCCTCCACTCAGCTGTGCAGGCCTGGGGAAGGGGGGGTGATAGAAGTGAAGAAGTGAGGGAGGAAGGTACAGGCCTCGGGTAAAATGATCTTCTGTATATGATAGGAAGAAGAAGGGAATATGTGAGAGTATCTCTTGACTCAGGACCCAACATCTAAGCTATGAAAAGCTCTTTCCAATTCTAGTTTGGAGCATGGTGCATAGCAGGCATTTAAATGTTTGATGATTGATTGATTATCCTACATCACACGAGCTGCTCCATGATATAGATAAATATTAAGTTTTTATTTTTAATATGGAGAGATAGGGGCAGGGAAGTCTACCTTAATCAGGTCATAATCACTTATGAGAGCCAATTGTAAAATTTTCAGTATGAGCATTTATACCTCAGATTTGGCAAATGTTAAAAATTAATGCTTGATTTGTTGTTTTGTCTATATCTAATAAAATGATGGAGAAATGGAAATAATGCAGATTAAATTAAAAAAAATATGTCTTACATACATTTTTTAGGAGTAGAGATAATTATTAAATATTTACCAGCATACCCATGGATGAGAAGGAGGGTTCAGTTCTCAGGCATATTCATCTGAATGGTCCCCTACATTTGAAATCACAGATAGGTCAAGTTCAATTAGCTAAGAAATGAGATCCTTCCAACAAGGAAAAGTCCAAATATGAAAAGCATGGAAGGGGGAAGGGGCTGTCTATAGTAGAGATGGCCTGTCACAAGAAACACTAACCCCAGAAAAACAGAGCTTGTCTTGATCACCACATTCCTATAACACCTCAGAAAAACACAGATCTAATGAGAATCTGCTAGATCTCTACCTGGCCAAGAGCCCAATCAAACAAGGTAAATTTTCTGGAAATTAATCTGATATGGGGAAAAAGCAGGGAACCACACCCAACTTATGGTCTCATACAACAAAGTGCTGCATCTAATGCTACCAAGGAAACCAAGGAGCTAAAACCAATCAGAAAAATTCAAGCAAAAGCTCTCTTTTAAATTACTATATACACAGTAAATAGGGAACAATTCCTAGTTGATGAATAATTGGGATATATAGACAGACAGACAGACAGACAGACAGATAAATAGATAGATAGATAGATAGATAGATAGATAGATTGAAGCATACATACACACATACATATAGAGAGTTTATACATGCATGCATAGAGTGTATAAATGCATACATATACACCAACTGTAAAGTAATTGTTTTTCAAATGGGAATATATATGTGGCATATATGTGTGTATGTGTACATACACATACACATATGTATGTATGTATGAATGTATGTATATTTTGTGTCTGTTTGCCTGTGCCTTGTGGATGTGTATATATACATACCAACATACGTTCATATGCAAATAAACATACAATGTATTTTATAGGTTTATGCATATGCAAACACATATGTATGCATACATATATGTTTATACACATCTGATATAAATTATTCATTTACACACATCAATCCATTATTCTTAACCAACAATAGGACATATTTTCCTGAAAAACATTCAAATCTATCTCTGTACATTAATCCTCAGAGGACAATAGTCAACAGGTTTTGTTATGTATGTTTACTTACTCAGGTCAGGTTTGATTCCTCATATTTGTGGACAATTAGTCTCACTAAGGAATCAGTTCTACCTTTATAGGCTCTTACCTGAACAGATAAACCCAAGGGTTGATTCCTTCAGTGTATCTATATTTATATCTATTTAGCAGTACCCAGAATTGCACTAGAATCTACTTGCTAGGTACAAGAAAATGATTATATTTCTGCCCTAAAAATGTTTATATGAAATAACTTCTGATCATAGAACTTCATTGATAATTGTGCCTTTATTGCCAAAATGTGCTGGGCATTAATCTGAAAGTTTTTTTGTTTGGGGAAAATGGCCTTATAAAATTAAGTTACCCCTGAGTTCCTTAGTATACTACTCATAAATCCCCAAATACGTCACAAAATCTAAAATGATGGCAGAGTTTTCCCTCATATTCCAAATCTGTCAAAGACTGTAGGTTGATTTTCTCTATAAGAAGGTTTTAAGTTATAATATTAGGAAGGTACAGTTCAGAAGGTAATTTAAGATAGAGTTTCCCATCTTTAGGGGAGTTAAAAAAAAAAGTTTGCTAGGACAAGAAACTATAGCTCTCTGAGAGACTTTCACCTCCCTGATTTGACTCTACAAACGAGCCAATAATTCATGAGAGACAGGAATGATAGTACAATATACAAATAAATAGATTATGAGAATGAAGTTAACTAGAAATGTTAAGAAAATTACATAAATTTAATGTCAGAGATAGCTCTGAATCATGTCATATGACTTGTCACTGCAATATGATTATGAAAGAATATGCCTTTTTTAAAAGAAGATTTTAGACAAAGTAAATTGTGAAGTAACCTTGGTATTAAAACACGTTCTTTTGAATCAACACACTAGCTACAGGGAAGAAGCCTAGAGGAGACCATTTAGATGAGAATCAGTGAGAAGAGAAATAAAAAAAATCATTATCGAGGAAATACATTCTAGACCACCAAGCCACAAGGAGAAAATAGATAATCAGTTCAGGAGACAAGTCATGTAGCAAGAAAGATAGAAGAAGTAAAGTTGGGAACTTGAACTATCCAGGCATATTCTGGAGCTTAAGTTCCATTAAACAAGGGCTGCTGATCAATTCTTATCTCACTTTAATGGTCATTTCAGTCTTTACAGGGTGACATAAACAAGAATGGTAATTGCTATCCTGAGCTAAATTCTAACCAATAAGGCACAGCTTGCTTTTAAAGTAAAAGTTACATGGACCATGGGGGAAAGCAAGCACTCTGTATTAGATATCATGATGAATAAGAAAGAGAAAATGAACCATGGAACTATTTGTACTTGACATTTGAGGAAGATGATTTCAAACAACTTTAGAAAAAAAGCATAATAGCATCCCATGGCCTAAAATGCCGTAGAGTGAATTGTACCAAGAAAGATGGGATATCTCACTCCACAGGATGGAATGAAATTCTGCCAGCAAGGAACTAATTATTTCAATGGAAAGAAAAATGGATGCTATCTAAAGCAAGAGACATGAATGAACAGAGACTTTTTCATCAATATGAGTTCTTTAAAAGTACAGAAATAAAAATAAAGACTGGTAACTAAGAATAAAGATGAAAGAGTGACACTGCTATTCATGATAGAGGGGAAAAAAGAAGGTAGAACTAGTGAACTTGTTTCTCTTTCCAGCTTGTGAGGTTTTTCCCCTACCAATAAGACAAATCTCTAAAAGGGGAAAGCTTGAACAAAAAGTTAACAGAGGACTGGAATGAAATGTAAGTAAGAAAATGGTAAGTGATAGCTTGTCTGTCTATGCCAAGTAAGTTCACATCATTAAGCCCAGATGAACTTTATCAGTGTACACATTTGTCTGTATCCATCCACCCATTAAACAAATATTCATTAAGCCAATCAAGTCATGTACACTATAATAGCCAATAAGTAATTAACAGCAATACAGGTGAGTTTCCCTTCCTAATGGCACATACAACCTATTAGGAGATAACACAAACATGAAAAAGTATAATGTATAATATTCCAGGAGAATTTTATAGAAGAATGCTGTGCAATTTCTTAGTCAGAAGGCTATTACCAACCTTTGTTATCAGAGAAAACTGCAAGAAGAAAGTAGAAATTGAGTTTAGCACCAAAGAATAGGGAAGGTAGATTTAATTCAATTTAATTCAACAAATATTAAATGCTTGTTTGTACAGGGGTAAGTCAGGCATTAAGGATGTAAAGACTAAAATGAAACCATTCCCTACCTTCAAGTGATTTACATTCTTCTGGGAGAAGGGATCATAAATAGGTGAAATACAAGAAAGTAAATGATAGAAGCAAAGGAGATAAAAACAAAGGGGACTATGAAGATCTCTTTGAAAAAGAAGTTGCAAGAATGAAAGACTTAGAAAAATTTGTCTCTTCAATGTATGCCGTAAATAAGTAAACATAATCATAAATACTACAAAAATATTAAAAGTTGAAAAACACAGGAAAATGAACAAATAGAATAAACATTCCAATACAAAGAAAAATAATGAATTAAAGGAAACCAAAACAAAATTTTCAGAAAAAAATATAATTTTAAAAACCCTGGAATAATGCAAAAAATAAAAGTAAAGACATTTCTGACCCTAGGAATGTTTCTTAACCTCTCAAGATAATTCTCTAAAACTGACTTTCAGGGATGGGGTTGATCTGAATTGGCAGACATGCAGTGAAGAAATTACTGAAGGAATTGCAAAAGAATGTCACAAATAATGAAAATTATAGGACAATGGTTCTCTTCCTGGTCAGACAACATCTGGAGTACAAAATTTAGTTCCGAGTATACTGAGTTTAGCTCTGAATGGCATACTTCAGGAAAAACCTGGATAAGCATGACAGCATTCAGAATGGGACATCTAGATTAGAGGTGCCTAACATGCTACTTTTTAAAAAGCATGGGGCCAGCAGCAATGTGACCAAAACCAGATTAAAATGCAATTGGGAACTGATTAAGAAAATAAATAAATAGAATAAATCCCAGTTAATATTACATTTTGAAATTAAGTCAATATGGGACCCACAAAGATCCTTATATACAGTTTAGTGGTGTCCATTTCTATTTGAGTTAGATACCACTGGTCTAAACAATGTTTTTGAAGAAGTAATTAAAGGAATCAAGGATATTTCACCTGGAGGAGAGATCAGTCAGGATATGATAGGAGTCCTTAAATATGAAGGTCTGCAAAGTAGAGAAAAGATTAGCTTAGTTTTGCTCGATGCCAGAGGGTAAAGTGGGATATTTCTTGAAAGAAACAGGATGATTTCTGTTCAACAAAACAAAAAAAAATTATAGGTAACTGTAAGTAGAATATACCATCTTTAGGGTGTTAGTAGTTGGAAATAGTCAAAGAGAGGATGTTGTGGAGGATGTTCTAGGTGTCATTCTCTTTATTTAATATTTTATTTTTATGTCAATTACATGCAAAAGCAATTTTAACATTATTATTACTTTTTTTTAGTTTTGAATTCCATATTCTCTCCCTCTCTCCCTTCACCCTTGATTGAGAATGCAAGAAATTTGATATAGGCTATATAGGTGCAATCTTACAAAAACGTTGTTTCCATATTTAGGTCATGCTGTGAAAGAAAACACAGACAAAATAAAAAAGAAATCCCACAAGAAACCTTAAGTTAAAAAAAGTATGCTTCAATCTGTATTCATATTCCATCAGTTCCTTTTTTGGAGATGGATAGCATCTTTCATGATAAGTCCTTCTGAATTGTCTTGAATCATTGTATTTCTGAGAATACCTAAGTAATTCACAGTTGATCATCATATAATATTGCCGTTACTGTGTACAATATTCTCCTGGTTCTGCTCAGTTCCCTTTGAATCAGTTCATGTAAGTCTTTCCAGTTATTTTTTTTTTCTGAGAGTGTCCTGCTCATCATTTCTCAGCCATTCCCCATTTGATGGATATCTTCTCAATTTTCAATCTTTGTCATCACAAAAATAGCTGATAGAAATATTTTTCTACATAGATGTACTCTCCCCCCCCCCCCTTTAATGTGTTTGGAATACAGACCAAGTAGCGGTATTGCTTGGTCAAAGGGTATGTATGGCTTTATAGCCCTTTGGACATAGTTCCAAACTGTTCTCTAGAATGTTTGAATCAGTTCACGGTTCCACCAACAATGCATCAGTGTCTTATTTTTCCACACCCCCTCCAACATTTCTCAATTTCCTTTTCTGTCATATTAGAAAATCTGCTGTGTGGTGCATGGTACCTCAGAGTTGTTTTAATTGGTATTTCTCTAATCAATAGTGATTTAGAACATTTTTCTCATATAGCTGTCTTTAATTACTTCATCTGAAAACTACTTGTTCATATCTTTTGACCATTTATTGTTTGGAGAATGATTCTTATTTTTATAAATTTGACTCAGTTCTCTATATATTTGAGAAATGAGGCCTTTATTAAACTTAATGTACATTTTTCCACAATTATGATTATTGTGTATTTCCCTCCATGCTATTTCCTTATTTACCTAACTCTCACTGTCTTGCTGTCTCTCTGTCTGTATGTCTCTCTCTCTCTCTCTCTCTCTCTCTCTCTCTCTCTCTCTCTCCTTCTCTTTCCTTCTCTCTCTCTCCCCTTTTATCCTGGTCATTTTAAAAAGTGTTTTACTTCTAATTAACACCTCCCCTAATCTGCCCTTCCTTCTATCACCTTATCCCTAAATTTTACTTTTGTAGATGTCATCCCATCATGTTCAACTCACACCCATGCCTTCTATGTAAATCCCTTCTAACTGTCATAATAATGAAAAAATTCTTAAGAATTATGTGCATTATCTTACCATACAGGAATGTAAACAGTTTCATTTCATTAGTCACTTATGATTTCTCTTTTATGGTTACCTTTTTAAGCTTTTCTTGAGTCTTGAATTTGAATGTCATATGTTCTATTCAGTTCTGGTCTTCTCATCAAAAATGCTTGAAAGTCCTCTATTTCATTAAATACCCATTTTTTCTCAAAGGATTATATTTAGTCTTTTTGGGTAAATGATTCTTGGGTTTACTCCTAGCTCTTTTGCACCCCAACATATCCTATGCCAAGCCCTCTGATCCTTTAATGTAGAAACTACCAAATCTTATTTTATCCTGACTGGGGTTCCACAATATTTGAATTGTTTTTTTTCACACTTGCAGTATTTTCTCTTTGACCTAGGAGCTGTAAGATTTTGGCATAATATTCCTGGGAGTTTTCATTTTGGGATCTCTTTCAGGAGGTGATCACTGGATTATTTCAATTTTTATTTTACCTTCTGGTTCCAGGTTATCATGATAACTTTCCTCAATTTTTTAAAAGACAATGACTAGCTTCTTTTTTTTTTTGTCATTACTTTCAGGTACTCCAATAATTCTTTAATTACTCTCTTTGATCTATTTTCCAAGTCACTTGTTCTCCAGTGAGATATTTCACATCTTCTTCTATTTTTTCATTCATTTGATTTTGTTTTATTTTTTTTCTTGATGTCTTCTGGAGTCATTAGCTTCTACTTGCCCAATTCCACTTTTTAAGGAATTATTTTCTTCACCGAGCTTTTGTGCCTCCTTTTTCATCAGGCAAATTCTACTTTTCAAGGAATTCTTTTCTTCAGTGAAATTTTGTACCTCTTTTTCCACTTGTCCAATTCCACTTTTTAAGGAGCTCTCTTCTTTTCGATGGAATTTTGTGACTTTTTTTTGTACCATTTGGCCTACTGCGATTTTTAAAGTATTTCTTCAGTATGTTTGATGCCTCCTTTACCAAGCTATTGACTCTCTCTTTAAATGCTTTTTTTTTGCATCACTCCCATTTTTTTGTGATTTTTTTTCTCTGTTCTTTGATTTTTTTTTTTTGCTTTTTGGTGAGGCAATAGCTTAAGTGACTTGCCCACGGTCACACAGCTAGTGTCAAGTGTCTGAAGCTGGATTTGAACTCATGTCCTCCTGACTCCAAGGCCGGAGCTATATCCACTGCACCACCTAACTGCCCCTTCATCTTTGATTTTTAAAAATCCTTTTAAATTCCTTGTATGGGCAATGCAACAAAGTCTTCTATCCAATGCCAGCAAAAAGACCCCTCTAATCTCCTTCTGAGCAGTTGGAACACCTTTCCCCTCCTCCTCTTACCTTCTGTTGATGAGAGCTCTGGAAGCCATTGTTGCCATTTCAGATGCCCATAAGGTCTGTGCTGCTTGTGGAGGAGAAGCCTGCCACTGCCTTTCTGGGTTATTGCTTGCACTGCACTGTGCTCTACTGTCATCCAGGTATGGCAGACATTTCCTGCTGACCTTCTAAGTTGTCTTGGGCTTAAAAATTGTTTCACTTCATCTTTTCATGGGTTCTTCCACTTGAGAATTTGTTTTGAAGCTTTATTTGAAGGTGTTTAGAGGGAAATTTGGGAGAACTTAGGTGAGTCCTGGGATTTTCTCTACCATGTTAGCTCTGCCACCCTACATATCATTCCCATAAATCTATGTATCACTTTTAACTGATCTTTCAGATCAGAATCTATGATTTTATGGAAATAGAGAACAAAAGGAGAGCAATTTCAGATCAAAATACTGAGCCTAAACAGGAAAAAGGTCAAAAGAAGCAGTTTTTTTCCCTTTTACAAAATTAGTATGGCAAATAATATAAAGTTAACAACTTATTTAGTGTAACACATATGAGTGTTTTATAAGACTGGGGAAGGATTAGTAGAAATGGAATAAGAAATATTTTATTTGTAGGAAATTTAATAATTTAATGAAAAATAAGTGAGAATTGGTCAATTTAGTCAATATAAACTTGAATGTGGATAAGTTGAATTTTTCTTATAAAGCAGGAGTTTTAATAAGTGGATTAACAGATGCCAACAATAAATATAAAAAAAACCCCTGGAACAAAATTTAATTTGAACATGATTCAGCTAACAGAAAATTCACATTTATAGATATTGACAAAATTTATTGAAATTAGAAAGCTTTAAAGGAGATAAAAATTCTGAATGTGTCATTTGATGTAAGTCTTGAGGGAAGTTTGGAAGTCTGAGTGAGGAGGTAGAGGACATATTGTACAAAGGCAGGGATTTGGGATAAGGGACATTGTAAAGAACAGCAAGTAAACTGATATAGGTACATGGCATTAAAGAAAATACTGGAATTTCATTAAATATGTTAAAATGTATTTTTCCCAAGTATGATTTAAAAAAAAGACATATATGGTTTGATATTTTGAAAGCAATTGACACATTAACAAATCAATGAAAATACACTAAATTCAATATATAAAGGAAATTCTTCAATAAAATATAAGCAACACTTCTGTGAAAAAAAATTAAGTGGTAGAAGATATTCCTTAATATGATTTAAAAAAAAATACCTTGCTTGCAAACAATATTTAGAATTGTATGTACTGGTAAAAACTAGAAATGCTCTGACCAGAAAGAGTCACATGAAATATTATTGCTCCCATAGTCTTCCTCTTCTGTCTCACACATGTGCTGATAAATAGGAGTAGGAGTCAGTCCTTTATCAGCAAGGGGCTTATGGTAAGTGTAGTTTTCTCATCTGGTAGGATCATAGAATGAAAAATCCTTGAAGGAATGTAGAACCTATAATTTTGGTGCCATAAGAAACACCAAGCCAGTTGCTAATTACAAGGGAAAAGAAATTGAAACCCAGAACTAAATTTAATCATGAGCAGCCTGGTCAGGTTCACCATCTCACTTAAGAAATGTCCTACCTGGACATAATTTGCTGCTATGCTGGTACATGATTAAACTGATCCCTTTCTCCACTCGATCTGCTTCACTTCTTCTTGACAGACTATCATTGATTATTCTTGTGGGTGCCTAGAATTCTTTAATTCTTATTTATGTTACGTCCATAACTTTAAAATTGCTTTGTCACTAGATAAAAATAAGCTGATCTGTATTTAAATCTATACTATTACATTTAGTCAGTATTTGTGATAAATGAGAGGACCACACTATGTGCAAAAACAGAGAGAAACCTCTGGAAAAATAGCACCATATTTAAATTCCAAGCTATATTGTAGTCCTCTATCCTACCCCTTCTTTGGAGTCATAAGGAAATGTTTCCCATGGCACCATATTGATTGGATATAAGACAAATTAAAGTGTCCTAATCTTAACTGGACCTTCACTGAAGCAAGTCAATCTTGCTAATGCTTTCTTTCATTTCCTATCCTCTTCCCCATAAAGGATATACTAAACCTCTTCTCTTCTCATGTCTCATACACCTCCTGGCTCCCCTGCTCCCCAGATAAACATCTCACTTCATACTTTTCCAATAACTTTGAGATATTTCAGCAAGAGTACTTTCTTCTTGCCTTTCTCCTTTTCTCAAAATCTCTTATCAATCTCCACTGTTTCCTCAATTGCACTAGTCTCTGATAATGAGGTAGTCCTTTTCCTGACCAAGACTTACTCTTTACTTCTATCCTGATTCCTTCTCCTCATGTCTTCTCTAGCAGATTTCCATCATCACTATCACCTCTCTCTCCAAGCTTCAATATCTACCAAACCACAAAACTATAAAGATAAATTTTAGTAGTGAGAAACATGAGATTAGAACCACCTCAGTAAATTTCTAATGGATCAAGGATCAAAATATACTTTGAAATCTTGAAAAAGAAGAAAATTATACTGATTCATTGATTACAGATGTGGAGAGGTTGAAAATATATGGGCAGGGAGAAACAAGGGGAAACTTGCAACTGCTACTGGATATGATTTTTTCATTATATAGACAAGTCATCTCATGGTTCCCAGTAAAATCGAAATTAGCACTATTTGAATCTTAGAGAGTATACATTGTATGCCAAATCCCAAACCTGAGCTCCCACTCCCACCCTAATGCTAAGTTAGTTCTACTTTGGCATGCTTTCTAATTCTAGGTGCCCTAGGCTCTGTCATTTTTATTATCTTTCTCTGCATGTTTTTCTTCTCTGCCTTTGTCTTTATGTCTCTTTTCCTCATTCCACTGGCTCAATTGTCATTTCTGTCAACATGAGTTTCCAATCTATATTTCTAATATGAATTTATTTCCTTAGAGGCTCATTAGATAGAGTAGTGGGCCTGGAGTAAAAAAGAGCTGATTTCAAATCTGGCCTCAGATACTTACTATCTATGTGACCCTGGGGAAATCACTTACTCTCTGTTTGCCTTAATTCACTGGAGAAGTAATTGACAAGCCACTCCACTATCTTTGCCATCTTTTTCAATGCCATAATAGAGTCATGAAAAGTCTTTCTTGACATCCAGGACTATATCACTAACTGTATGCTCATAGATATTTTCACTCATGGGCACCACAAACTCTACATGTACAAAATGAAACCAATAATTTTTCCCAAAAAATTATCATCCCTTCAAGTTTCCCCATTTCTGTTCAGGACCACACTTTCGTGTCCTTATAACTTATGATCGCAAGCATGGGCTAATCTTAGATTTTTCTTTTTCCCTTACTGTGCTCTCCCCTAAAACACATCTTTTCAATTCAACCTGTACAGAGGAGATGGTTTGAATATTAATTGAGGAATTTAAAAATGAAGCCATTGTGTGTAGGTAACTTCTATAAGCAGTTTAACAGTGAAAGGCAAGAGAAAGATGATAACTTTAATGTATATCAAAATCAAGGTAAGACTTTTTTATGATAGAGGAGATCTGATTTGTCTTGTAGGGATATGGAAGGTAATTATTGAGGAAAGAGAGACTGAGGAAGTATGAGAGAGAGAAAATGGCTGCTGGAACAAAGTCCATTAGTAAAGGAGAAGCACTGGCATTGAAAGTTCAGGTAAAAGGATTCATTTAGTGTGGAGATAAGGACCAGAAAAGGGGACAACTGAAAAAAACACACCTCAGATCCCTTAAATCTTACCAGTGAAGTGGAGTGCTAGGTCATCACCTCCAAGTGCAGGGCTTTAAGAAATAGTTGGGAGTGAGAAAAAAGAATAAAAAGTTTGGAAAATTTACCTTATAATGAAAATTTGTGTTAATAGGTGTAGAAGACATATTCAATGTCATTGAGGCTTATTATTACATTTCATGAATCTATGATGGGTTAAATAAACTTAATTTTATGGCTTTTGTCAATCAAAAGTATTTGAGGCTGAGCAAAAAAAAATTAAATGATTAGTGATACCAGGGGATAAGGATTCATAGGTCATCAGGGGGAAAGGGTCAAGGGACAAAGGATTTTGGGATGAAATGTTAAAATGACTAATGACTTAGTCAAGGGGATAGTGAGACAAGTAAAGCTTAAATGAAGAAGATAAATTGAATCACAAGACTGAGCAAAAGGACTGGAGGTTATGGTAGTTGAAAACATGAAGAGATGTAAAATGCAACTGTGCCAGGGCATTCTTGGCATACTTGGTATTCAGGATAGAGAAACTCATTGAATTTGAGGAGTTGAAAAATCATGATGGTTGGTTATTAGAATTGCCTTACACTTCATAGATTCTCTATTCTTGTGATAGTGCCTCATGCATTCCTATAGGAGCTTTACAAAAATATGAAAGAATTGAGACATTCTTTTTTTTTGGCTAATGAGTATTTATGTTTATTTTTTTACTTTTACCTTTATTTATTTTTAGTTTTTAACATTTACTTCCACAAGATTTTGAGTTCCAAATTTTCACCCCATCTTGCCCCTCCCCCACCCCAAGATGGCATGCATTCTGAATATCTTTTCTCTTAGTCTGCCCTCCCTTCTATCTATCTCTGCCCCACTTCTCTTATCCCTTTCCCCTTCTACTTTCCTGTAGGGCAGGATAGATTTCTGTACCCCATTTCTTATATTTCTTATTTCCCAGTTGCATGTGAAAACAGTTTTTTAAACATATGTTTTTAAAACTTTGGGCTCCAAATTTTCTCCCTTCCTCCCTCCCCACCCACCCTTATTGAAAAAGCAAGCAACTCAATATAGGTTATACATGTGCAGTTATGCAGAACACTTGCATAGTAGTCATGAAGAACTGAGACATTCTAATGATCTATCAGAAGCACATGTCATAGAAAATTTATTAGAGACCTTTGCCTCCCCAACTGCAGCCCAATGTCAGCTGCCACATACCAGTGGAAACCAAAGAGCCAGAATTTACTATTCTATGGCCTCACTTTTTTCACCTTTCTATAACAAAATGCAGCTGTCTAGCCACCACTCTTCTGTGTGCATTATTTCCCCTTTTAGAATTAAACTCTTTGATGGCAGTGACTGTCTTTGCTTTTGTATTTGTATCCCTAGTGCTTATTATTTCTTCACCTATAGAAAGCACTTAATAAATGCTTTTCATTCTTTCATTTATTCTTGAAAAATAATTTTTCCATTTCATGTGCAAAAAAAGAATGACAATGTATCCTGAAGCAGAAACAGTGCTGTTTAAGTTCTAGTCTTCCAAATAAAAATATCATAATTGCTTATTATTATATTATTTGTTGGTTTATCTATAATAATATAAGAAAATTTGTGGCTTGGGTAGGAGACAGAGAGAAGTAGAGGAAGTCCTACTATGTCAGCTTCCTGTTAAATACGGTGACTTTGGGTCTTGGAAAGTGACCTTGGATATAGCTCCAAGGTTGATGGGTGAGTGACAGAAAACCCCACAATGAAATGTAAAGGAAGAAAAATGTAGAAAAGGAAATGGAAAAAAAAATATGATCCAGCCAGATCATTCCTCCGTGATGAAATAGCTCACCTAAGGGTATTGAATTTGTAATCACATTGCTTGGGTTTGAATGCTAGATCTGTTATGTTTTTTGTCTGTGTGAACTTGGACAGTTCACTTTAATGTCTCTAAGTTTCAGTTTCTTCATCTCTAAGTTTAAGCTAAGTTGTGTTTAAGATATGTTCCAGCTCAAAATCCAAGAAGCTGATTATTTTCAGCTCTGTGTGTGTGTGTGCGTGTGTGTGTGTGTGTGTGTGTGTGTGTGTGTGTGTGTGTGTGTGTGTGTGTGTTTCTATTTTGGGCAGTCCTGTAGAAGAATTAAATACTCTTGGACAGATATTTGGATTAATACCCCTTTGACCCTTTTCAGGTCAAACCGCATCCATGACACAGTATTCTTTTTTGATTATTCTTTCCCTCTATTGGACCTGCGTGGCCTTGTTACATTTTTATGTAGTATTAGAAGAAACACTCAAATTAAAGTCAGAAAACCTAGGCTTTATACCTGGCTTTTTCACTTATTTCCCATGTGACTATAGGAAAATCATGTAGACTCTCTGGTCCTTAATTCTTCTAAGAAATGAGAAGATTAATCTAAATGATCTCTAATGTCCCTTGTAACCTTAGATCCTATTGTCTTCCTTTTTTCTTAAATTGCCTTCTACATTATTTCTGTTCTATGCCCTTTAATAGTGAATTGGTTGAACTAAAATGAGTCTTAATGAAATGGAAACAATAAACAAACTATTTTGTCTTGCTTTCTTAAGGGATAGGATAATATGAAAACTATATTCTCAGCACATCTGGCCTCACAGAATGGCATCATAATTAATGTATTCTTTACTATGAACCAGTTTGTAGTTACAAGGAATTCACCAATAAGAGGAGACTATTTCGGTTAATCCTTCACATGTGGATTATATTTGAAAATCATGCTTTTGGATTGTAAATTTAAAATATTAAATAAGAATATTTTAAAATAAAAGTGTTAATTGGGAAAATGCAGAAAGAAGTTACTCTGATATGCACTAAAGCTTTCTCCAAGTAAAAACAACAGAAAAGTAGAATAGATGAGGAGTGGGAGGAAGTCAATTGAATTACAGGGCAATAATACCATACCTTGCATTTTAAAGTCCCTTATACTTTCATATTATAATTGCATTGTCATTTGATCCTCATAATTCATTATAATCGATGACAATTACTACTATTATTATTCAAATATGTTTTCATTTTGTATATCCATAATTCTTCCTTAACTCATAACAATCATGTGGTTAGATGAGGCAGCTGTCTTTACTCCTATTTTCCATTGAGCAATTTGAAGCAGTTTTCAGAAACCTGAGAGAATGACTGAGCCAGCACTAGAATCTAAGTCTACTGCCTCATAATAGGTATTCACCAGTAACACACAATGCCAATTTTCTGGAACTAGGGCATAACACCTTGTACATTCAGTAAAGAAAAATGTGAGTTTTGCAATAGGGAAGGTTTTTCAGTTAAGGAAAAGGAGAATATAGTTATAATAGACTGCATAAAAGATGTTCCAAATGTCAACTTTTCCACAAAACAGGTAAGTTATGTATTATTTATTTCCAATTCCCCAGATAGAAGAAATGTGGCAGGTATTTATTCATTCAACTTATGTATTTTGACCAATTACTCTATGTAAAACACTTTGTTGGGTGCTTTGGGTGATAAAAAGTTCCTGCTCCTCATAAAGCTTCCATGCTAATAAGGAGAACAAGATGTTCAAAAGTAACTGTAATAAAAATAAAAGATGAACTTGCAGCTAGAGACATCTAAAGGGTTGTTATAATTGAGAGGAGAAAGAGGGAAAAAAACACTTCTGACCAGTGAAAGGGAAAACTACAGGCTAGGAGCATTGGGATCAATTCTCATTATTCTTTAGTTGTTTACACACCATGGCTGTAGAGTATACTGTTTTTTCAATGTTTAAATAGATGCCACCTATTTTCCAAGATACAGATGGAACTCTCTAATCTTCCCTCAATACGCAGTGTTCTTCTTGGGAATACAAAGTCTTTATTGAATGTTTGTGAATTGTTGTTCACTAGCAACTGACTCTTCATGACCCCATGGATTGTATTTTTTATAGAGTTTTCTTGGCAAAGATACTGGAATGGTTTGACATTTCTTTCTCCAGTGGATTAAAGTAAACAAGTTAAATAAATTTCCCAGGGTCACACAGGTAGTAAGTATCTGAGGCCAGATTTGAACTTAAGTATTCCAGACTCTAGGCCCAGCACTCTATCCACTGAATCACCTTGCTGCCTCAGAATCTTTATTACAGTACCATATCTGAAATATTTGACTTTAAAAAGAAAGTTTTGGGGAGAAAGCTAGGTGGTGTAGTGGATAGAGAACTAGCCCTGATATCAGGAGGACCTGAGTTCAAATCTGCCCTCAGACACATAACACTTATTAGCTGTCTGACCTTGGGCAAGTCACTTAACTGCATTGCCTAGCCAAAAACAAAAGAAAACAAAAAAAAAATTGTGGTAAATGAACTTTACCTCTGCATTCCCAAAATACAACTCCTTGGATCTCAGTTTATGGGATCTCATCTCTGCTATCTCTTTGTTTAACAGAAGCAAAGAAGAAAGGGGAATACAAATTCAGCTAACATAGGAAAGTTAGAATAGACTTTTTTAGTATAATCAGTTTGAATTGATATTATGCAACACAATCCAAGAACACCATTTACACAAATCAACAAGAAAAAGACATATTAGTCCAAGGAATCTTAAAAAGTGATTAGTTTAAGAAATCATTTAGCTCAACTCCCTTCACCTACTTCAATCTCTACACATGCATGCACACACACACACACACACACATGGGTACACACACAAGCACAATATGTTCTCATGTTCTTTTCTTATAACTTCCCTCTAACTGAACTTCTTTTTTCAAATCTTTATTCTGATAAAACTTAGACACAGTGATCCAAGCCAAAGTAGAAGACTGGCAGTGACATTGTTTGTAGTCTAGTCTACTTATCTACTTCTGTATCATTTCACTGCTCTAGCTTATAGGCCAAAACCCTTTAGAAAAGCTTGGAACTTTCCTTAATCTACAAGAAAATTAACTCATCTTCATAATGATATTGTAGAAAGGTATCAGCTGATCACATATAGTTAAGGAGACAACATAGCTGAATTTTATATTCCATGGTATATCTTTTTTAGAGGTTAGGCTCCATTAGATGCCTGGGGCTTCTTATAAGGATAGCCAATCCCTAATGTTGCTTTGTGGTGATTTTTTTGTTTGTTTCTGAAACTAATTTTAACACCAAGGAACCTCATAACAAATCCTGAAGCCGTTTTACATAAGATAATTTTTAAAGGTCATTGGTTTATATTAAAGAATGAATGTAACTTTTCTATGAACAGCAGTTCTAATTTTATATCATTCAATAAATTCCTGATCTGTTTTAGTTAATGGCATTATATTGTAGGAGTATGATTCAATATACTTAAATTGTAAATTACATTTTGCCCTGAAACAAAATTTCCACTAAACACTACTGATAAGAAGCAGCTGGTCTCTGCTTTCCACTTATTTGGGGAGACTGCAGTATCATTTAATGTCTACTGAAGTAGACAAGTCAATGAGTACTGGAGTCTGAGGAAAATCAGACGGCTAGCTCTGCTCAACTTCTCTTGTCATGAAATGCTATAAGGCAAAGATATATCATGTTAGCCTCAATACTCTGCCTTTTCTATTTAAAGGTCATCAATCAACAACCTCTGTCAATGCATATGGACAAACTTTTACGGAAAAAAAAACAATCAAGTGCTGTCAGGGAATTAAAAGCATCATAGACGTAAATTTACTAGAGACAATGAATTGCTAAAATACCAACAGCATTTTAAAATTAACTTTTAAACATATGTATACATATAAATACCAATGTATAAATATATGAATATTCACATATTTTTATATACCACACATGTGTAATCCTTCTAACATACCTTCTACACTTCCTTGTCCCAATCAACAAAGGGCATACTGCTAACTCTTTCACAGTTTTCTTCTAATGCTTCCTCATGGTATAGAGATGACTCTGGCTTCTTGGAAGTTATGCCAGTAAAACCCAAGCCTTGAGAAATTCTATGATGACAGAAAGGCTTCTGGTGTAGTATTGGGAATAAACACTGTGCTTTTACAGATCAATATTTTAATTAAAAGTATCCTATCTGAGCAAAAAGTGATTCATCACTAGTAATCTAGCCATTTAGTGATGACTTCTTTTTCCACATAATCAATGAACAAAAATAGAAAAATACAAAATGGCCCTTGATCTACTTGCTGTTTTTCATTTTTACAGTGATGGTGGCAGAGTGGTAGGGGGAAAAAAAACAGAAAGTGATAAGAATTACATAGTATTTAGACCATCTATAAACATTAACTTCAATATTAGAAATTGGAATGTGAGCTCCTTATGCAATGATCAACCAGTAGAAATGCTACTGGAAGAACTCAACCATACAACTCTTGATATTCATGATGTAAATGAAACCAGAAGTCAGAAAGAATTTACATAGGTACTCCTCTGAGAGGCAATTGGATACTTGGAATAATTAGTTTCATCATGCATCAAAAGTCAACACAAAACAGTACTTCCTAAGTTACATAGTCATCACATGCTTAGTGCTAATCTAAGCATTTGCAAAAATACAAATAGTTGTAAACATATGCCAACATTTGCTACAGAGACTGAAAAAGTAGAGAAATTCTGGGAGCTCACTCTTACCCCCATATTAAAACAGTACTTAGCCTCTTGGTGCCACAGGCAATTCTCTAAAACTAAAAGTTACAATAATTGCCTATTTGTAGTGGTAAAAGAATCTTCTTATTTAGGGGGTCCCTACTCTTATGCTCTTAAAAGTCTAGATCAACACAATAGAGCCACATAACTGGGGTCCCTCTGATAGTGAACGATAAACTAACCAGAATCCACCTGCCTGTATTTTTATGATTATCTTTTCAAAAACTACACTTATAGTTACTTTGAAAACTTTAAAGGTTATTCAGGTCAGATTCAAATGTTTTGTCTTTGAATGAGTAAAAGAAATGTCAAATATTAGAAGTGAGAAGCAGTTGCTAAATATTGGTTGAAGTTCTTAATGTAGATTTAAATAAAGTAAAGCATTCCCATTTGAATGAATTTCCATTTCTAAGGAGCAAGCAACTCAGTACACAGATAATTTTAATAACTTTAGGAATTAGCAATTTTAATTTTCTTAAGATAATAGAATAACTATTTTATTTAGATTCATAAGCGCATGTCCTCTCCATAGCCAAATAACATATATATCCAGAGAATGTTTCAAAAGTACTGTGATTATTATTATTATTATTCTCTATTAATCTGAATATAGGCTACTCATGGATATAAACATGAATTGCATACTTATTTTTGTGTAAAAGGAAAAATATGTTTAGATATACATACAGTATACAGTCATGTAACAAAGATGAGGTAGACAGCATGAGTACTACACTGGTATACTAGTGTCAAGAAAAAAAAAAGAGAGTTCCTGGGCAAGTGAGTGGACTGTTTATGGCAAAATTATGGGAAACTAGGTACAAGAGCTGAATGGGATATGGAAGCCTGCATGGGTTACAAAACTACAGCACTGTATGAATTGTCTGAATCAATGAGATCATAGAACAATTTGAGAATTTGTTTATGGGTACCATATACACAGAGGGCAGCCAAGAGGCACAGTAGATAGAATGACAGGACTGGAGTCAGGAAGACCTGAGTTTAAATCCATCCTCAGACACTTAATAGCTGGGTGACCCTGGCTGAGTGACTTAACCCTGTTTGCCTCAGTTTCCTCATCTGTAAAATGATCTGGAAAAGGATATGGCAAACCACTCCACTATCTTTGCTAAGAAAACCACAAATGAGGTCACAAAAAGTTGTACATGACTGAAACAACTGAAAAATATAAAAAGAGACCAAAAAGTACAAATTGTAAGCCTCATTCAGATCTTATTCAAGGCAAATTTATGGGGAAAGAATGATCCATGTATGAACAAATGCAATATTAGTATTATTGTTAATAATATACATGGTATCCCAAAAGTTTTAGTGTAGTTAATGTTTCATTTAATGCTTAATAGCTTAGAACTGCACAAAGACTTTTGGAAGACATGTATATTGATTATCTTCTATTTAAACATTCCAAGTCTTTTTGTAACTATTGTAAGATTATAGTTTATACATCAATGGAATCCTACTGGATTGCTTACTGTGCTATAAATGTGACCCTGGACTTTTAAAGCTTATGCCACTGAATTATAAGCTATGGCACATCTTAGGAAGGCCTTGCCTCCAGAGTTATACTCTCTGGGTTCAAATCCTATCTAATGCTTTTACTCCCTTTGTGACATTATTCAAGTCACTTAAACTCTTTGGGATTCTTATTTTCTCTACCAAAAAAAAAATGAAGTACTGAGACTAGAAAGATTGAAGAATATTAAAGTTCTGTATCTGTATCAGTAATTGTAAGTTTGACACTGATATACATGTATGTCTATAACTCATGTTTGCATATCTGCGATCTGAAGATAAGACTAAGTTTGGGAAGGTCTCCAATACAGGAGTCACAGAGTGATAGTTTTCTTCTGCAGCAACATTCAAAGAACACCTACTATGTTGAAGAGTTATTATGATCTCAGTCATTGGAGACAATACCTTCATAAGTAACATCAGAAGTCATTGAAAAATTGATGTACAAGGAAAATTTTAAAAAATTCAAAGGACTTCAAGAAATTCTAGTTAGCTCATTATATTGAAATGTACCTTAAGAAAAGCCTACATAAGTGTTTCATCTTTATTCTTATTTCTAGGTCAGAGAAAATTGTGAAATGAATAATTATACATAATAGTGCTTGTAGGTCTGTATTTGATTTCATCAAATGTTATTTTATTGTCTAAATGTTTAGGGTCACGGAACATCTGATTGACATGCCATAAAAATATTTAACAGCCCAGACAACTGTTGTCCTTGATAAAGCTTTTATGACTGTGAAAGAGAAACTTCATTGAGCAAACATTTCAGTTTTCTCAGTGTAAGACTGGAGGTAGCTCACAGCAGAGCACACAAATATAACATTGGGATATATAAAATATACAGAAGTATGGGTACATAGGGAAAGCAAAAAAAAAAAAAAGAATCTCAGACACAGCTCACCTACTACACTAAATCATGAAGAGGTTACCTAATTCTCTCTTTCTCATCTTTGTGTGTTGCCAGTTGCATAAACAACAATATAACACAATTATCTCCAATTTTATAATAAATAGCATCCGTTAAAATATTTGATGTTTACTTTTTACATACATCATATGTATATTTTATATTTTATAAAATGTGTTCCTGTCCTGTACTCAGAACTATGTGTTTTATAAAATATTCAAATTTTTTAAAGGATAAGGTTAAAAACAATGAAGTTTTAAAGTAAAACTTTATTTACTAATGTTAGAAAAGGTTTTTTTTCCTCCCACTGAGATATAGTTTGTATATTAGTGACCAATGCCTGGAAAATGATAATTTAGTTAGAGTAATGTCATTTGATATGCTGAATTGTTTTCTGAAAATCTTGGTTTAATGCTTTATGATACAGTGATTTGAAGATTTGGTTGTTTAGCTTATTTTGATATCTGTTTTTAATGGTTGACCTAGCTGAAAAAGATACCAGATGGAAGAATTGATTAATTAGCTATTTATCAAATCTTACATAATTATGATGCCCACTTTTCAATTGTACCCATTAGTTATTCAAAGGTTTCTGTTGAAATCTGGGTCGTTAATTAATATCTCCACTAACATTAATCTAATTTCTAATTAATAAGTCATGCATTCTTATTCTATTTTTCACAAATGTGTTCAATACTCATTGAAACTCTTAACTACATTATTTTATACCCCTTTGGGCATAGTTCTAAATAGCTTTCCAGAAAGGTTGAATCAGTATACAACTTCACCAACAGTACATTAATATTTCAATTTTCCCATATCCCCTCCAACATTTGTCATTTTCCTTTTCTGTCATATTAACCAATCTGACAGGAGTGAGGTAGTAGCTCAGAGTTCTTGGGTTTTTTTGTTTATCTGGGGGTTTTTTTGGCTTACATTCTTTTTCTAAATTTAATTTTATTAATTTATTTTGATGTATCAACAATCTTTTCCATTTGCTTTAGAGTTTAAAATTTTCCTCCCCTTTCCTCCCCACCACCCTCCCCAAGATGGTGCATAATCCGATATAGGCTATACATTTACATTCCTATTAAACATATTTTCACATTAGTGAATTTGTAAGTAAAAATTAAAACCAATAGGAGGAACCATCAGAAAGAGGAAACAAAACTCAACGGAAGAGAAAAAAAAAGATAGCGATTCAACTTTCACAGTTATGATTACTATCTGTGTCTTTTTCTCCATCTTTTTTTCCCCTGTTTATGCATTTCTTTTTCCTTTCTCCCTTCCCCCCTTTACTAGTGATTTGCTTTTGATGACCGCTTCCTTCAGTCCCTCCTCCCTTCTATTATCCCTTTCCCTTTTATTCCCCTTTGCCCTTACTGTTTCTTCCCTCCCTTCTATCCCCCCTCACTTTTATTTCTCCTTTTCCCTCCTACTGCCTATAGGGAAAGTTAGATTTCTATACTTAGCTGATTATGTTATTTCCTTCTTGAGCCAAATCTGAGGACAGTAAAGTTCAAACAATGCTCACCCCCCTCCCTTCTTTCCCTCTGCTGTAATAGGATTTTCTATCTTTTCCTGTAATGTAATTTACCCTTGCCTGCCTCCTCCTTTCTCAGATCAGACTAAGATCAGACTAATCCACTTACTTAGATCCATTTAACCCACTTGGTTAGATTTTTTTTTTAATCATTACATCAAAGTCAACGAATATCCATCCCCTTTATGTATACTCCTTTAACATGGTGCAATAACAATACAGTTCTCAAGAGTTGCAAGTGTCATCTTCCCCTGTAGGGATGTAAACAGTCTGCCCTTATTAACAGCATTTTGTATCTTTCTGTCCCATTTACCTTCTTATGTCTTTCTTGAATCTTATACTTGAAGATCAAATTTTTTTTCGAGCTCTGGTCTTTTTATCAGGAATGTTTGGAAGTCCCCTATTTCATTGAATATCCATCTCCTCCCTTGAAAAATCATGCTCATTTTTGCTGGGTAGTTGATCCTTGGCTGCAATCCAAGCTGCTTTGCCTTACAAAATATCATGGTCCATGCCCTGCGGTCTTTCAATGTAGAAGCTGCAAGGTCCTGGGTAATACTGACAGTGGTTCCATGATATTTAAATTGTTTCTTTCTGGCTGCTGGCAGCACCTTCTCTTTCATCTGGTAATTTTGGAATTTTGCTATTTTATTCCTTGGTGTTGTCAATTTGGGATCTCTTTCAGGTGATGAGTGGTGTATTTTTTCAATGATTATTTTACCTTCTGTTTCTAGGACTTCCAGGCAGTTTTCCTTCATGATTTCCTGAAAGATACTGCCCAGGCTCTTTCTTTTCATCATGATTTTCAGGTACTCTAATGATCTTTAAATTGTCTCTCCTGGATCGATTTTCCAGGTCGCTTGTTTTACCAATGAGGCATTTTATGTTTTCATCTATGTTTTCATTTTTTTTTTGTTTCTGTTTGACTGAATCTTGCTGTCTCATAGGGTCAGTAGCTTCCATTTGTCCAGTTCTAGTTTTTAACAGATTGTTTTCTTCTGTTAGTTTTTGTACTTCCTTCTTCAATAGGCCAATTGTATTTTTAAGGGATTTGTTTTCTTCAGTGTATATTTTTTCCAATTGGCCAATTGTATTTTTTAAGGACTCTTCTACCTCTATCATTAGACTTTTAAAATCCCTTTTGAGCCCTTCTAAGAAGGATTTTTGGGCTTCAGACCAGTTCATATTCCCTTTTGTTGTTGCAGATGTGGGTTTGTTGAAAATGTTGTCCTCTTCAGAATTTATCTTGATCTTCACTCTTCTCATAATATGAATTTATGGTATGTTTCTTTTCAAACATGGTTTCTTTATTCCCTGGCCTTTAAAGAGATTGATCTCCCCTTCTGGGGAACGGAGAGCACTGACCCAAGCTTCTTGTGTTGGGAGCCTAGGTCTTGGTCACTGGCTTGGTGTGCTGGGGCCTCTTAGGTTAGCAATTGGAGGCTGTAGGGTTCTGGCAGCTTATGTCGTGTTGGGCTGGAATCAGCCAGGCTGGAACTTTTAGGCAATTCTATATTTCCTGCTTTTCCTTTCCTTTAGATTTCTTCATCTCCTTTTAGATGGGTGCTGCAGGGTGTTTATCTGCCTGGGGCCCCTTGCAATTCTGCCTCCCTCATTTCTGCTAATGCACTGGGAGATTCCTTTGTAATAGAGTGCTGAAGCACTTGTTAGTTTTCTGAGCTGGTTTCCACCAGTTTCCCCTCCCTCACTGAGGCACTCAGAGGTCCAAGTGTTGGTGTTTGCCTGCTCTACCACCTGGGCTTCAGGATCTCTTCCTGGTTGATGGTTGCAGGCTGTAGGGTTCTGACAGCTAACCTAGTGTTGGGTTGGAATCAGCAAGGCTGGGTCTTTAGGAAGACTCTAGGTTGCTTTCTTTAGCTTCTTTCAGATGAATGCTACAGGGTGCTTGTCCACCTAGGGTCCTTTGTAGTGCTGCTTCCCTTATTTTTACTGAGTCTCTGGGAGACCCATTCGCTGGGCTGCTGGACTGCTGTTCCCCGTCTTTCTTCTAGTTCAGCTGTTCCAGGGTTGTTGTTTTTTCCTGGAGTGATATTTTCTGGGTTTTCAGAGGTTGAAAGAGGAGGCTGAGAACAACTACCTTTTTACTCTGCCCTCTTGGCTCCTGGAAGCAGAAGTCCTTCAGAGTTGTTTTAATTTGAATTTCTCTCATCAATAGTGATTGAGAGCATTTTTTTTCATATGACTATAGATAGCTTTGATTACTTTGTATGAAAACTCCCTGTTCATTTCCTTTGACCATTTATCAATTGAGGAATGGCTCTTATTTCTATAAATTTGACACAATTTTCTATATGTTTGAGAAATGAAGTCTTTATCAGAAAAACTCACTGTCATTTTTTTTTCCATAGTACTGATTACCACCTATGTGTATCCCTCCATCCTATTTTCCCTCTGTTTATCCTACTTTCTCTCTCTCATTTTACCCTGTCCATTCTCAAAAGTGTTTTGCTTCTGACATTTACCTCCCCTCAACTGACCTCCATTCTATCAGCTCCCCACCCCTTCTTTTATCCCCTTACATTCCTACTTTCTTATCTGGGAAGATGGATTTCTACACCCAACTGACTGTGTATAATTATTCCCTCTTTGAGCCAATTCCAAGGATAGTAAGGTTCCTGTGCTCCCCTCCCTGCTTGTCCCATTTTCCCCTTCACTTCTAAAATCTCTTTCAGGTCTCTTTTTCAGAAAATTTATCCCATTCTACTTCTGCCTTTTCCTTTTTCCCAGTGCATTAATCTTTTTTCACCACTTAATTTTTCCTAGGTAATCATATCATCACATTGAATTCACATCTCTCATTTCTGTCTATATATACTCCTTATAAATTCCCTAAAAATGAGAATGTTTTTAGGAGTTTTAAATAACACTTTCCCATGTAGTAATCTTATTAAATCCCTTATGATGTTGCTTTCTTTTTTACATTTTTATGCTTCTCTTGAGTCTTATATTTGAAAGTCAAATTTTTTATTCAACTCTGGTCTTTTCATCAGGAATGCTTTAAAGTTTTCTATTTCACTGAATTTCCATTTTCTCCCAGAAGGAGTATGCTCAGTTTTGCTGGGTAAGTGATTCTTGGTTGAAATCCTGGCTTTTTTTGCCCTTCAGAATATCATATTTTGAGTCCTCTGAGCTTTTCATGCAGAAGCTGCTAAATGTGTTATCTTGACTATAGCTCCACAGTATTTGAATTGTTCATTTTTGGCTACTTGCAATATTTTCTCCTTGACCTGGTAGATCTGGAATTTGCTTATAATTTGCCAGGAAGTTTTCATTTTGGGAATCTCTTTCAGGAAGTGATCAGTGGATATTTTCAATTTCTATTTTACCCTCTGGTTCTAGAATATCAGAGCAGTTTTATTTTATAATTTCTTGAAATAATATGTCTGGGCTCTTCTTTTGATCATGACTTCCAGGTAGTCCAGTAATTCTTAAATTATCTCTCATGAATCTATTTTCAAGGTCAGTTGTTTTTTCCAAAAAGATATTTCACATTTTCTCCTATTTTTTCATTCTTTTGATTTTGTTTGAATATTTTTTGATGTCTCATAAAGTCATTAACTTCCATTTGCCCAGTTCTAATTTTTAAGGAATTATTTCTTTCATTGGGCTTTTGTACCTTCTTTTCCATTTGGCCAATTCTGCTTTTCAAGGCATTCTTCTCTTCATTGGATTTTTGTTCCTCTTGTACCATTTGGCATATTCCATTTGTTTTTATAAGATGTTATTTTTCTCAATATTTTTGTGCCTCATTTACCAAGTTGTTGAATCATTTTTCATGGTTTTCTTACATCATTCTTGTTTCTCTTTATGGTTTTTCCTCTACCGCTCTTGTTTGTTAGTTTGTTTGTTTTTGAATCCTTTTTGAGTGCTTCCATGGCATGAGACAAATTCATATTTTTCTTTGAGGCTTTGGATGCAGGAATTTTGACTTTGTTGTCTTCTGATTGTGTGTTTTGATCTTGTTACCATAGTAATTTTCCATGGTCAGATTTTTTCTGTTGTTTGCTCACTTTCAAGCCCATTTCTTGACTTTTAATTTTATGCTAAAGTGGGGCTCTGCTTCCCAAGTGCAGGGGGTACTGTCCAAAGCTTCAGGTTGTTGGGGTTTTTTTTTTACAACTGTTTTCAGAGGTAATTCTGAGGACCTATCAGTTTTTGTCTCTTCCAAGGTGGTATGATCTAGGGAGAGGTGTGTTTACTACTCTCCTGTACTATGCATTGGGTTCAACCCTGGAACTGTGACCAGGGTCCCTGCTCCCTTGTGACCACAAGCTCTGCTCACACTGAGACTAAGACCTAGGACTGTGACCCAAGACCTAAGGATAGGCAATGTAACAGAGTCCTGCCCCTGGTGCCAGCAAAGGGAACCCTATAAATCTCCTTCTGACCCATTGTCTGATACTGTCACTATCTGTGGGCTGAGAGCTCTGGAAACTACCATTCCTGCCACTGATTCAGTTGCTTGGAGGCTTGCTTCTGGTTTGCTGGGACTGGTCTGTGCAAGACTGTGCTGCTGTCTCACCCTGGTGCAATAGATCTTTCCTTCCAACCTTCTAAGTTGTCTTGGGCTGGAAAATTGCTTCACTTCATCTTTTTGTGGGTTCTGGTGCTCTAGAATTTGTTTAGAATCAGCATGGTATGTGAAGGGAGTTGGGGATCAGGTCAGGTGAATTCCCACCTTTACTCTGCCATCTTGGCTCTGCCCCTTATTTTTTTTTAATGTGGAACCAGACAATAGTCTACATAGTGATAAAATTGGGAGAAATGCTCTTGCAGAAAATACTAACACTTTATTACACTTTCTCTACCTTCAGACCCTAAGAGAATATTCTTGCCAAAGTTGCATCATTAATTTGCCATAATATCAAATCTGAGAATAATTTGCCATGTTAAAGGACCTAGAATACTAGTGTGTTTTTTTTGTGAGAGCAATAAGAAGGAAATAATATTTTTTTGTGTGATTTTGCTCCTTCACTTTGTATTGAAGATGTAAGTCACTCAGATTATCAGTCAGTGAATAATACCGAGCACCCACTATTCTACATGCTGAACAATGTAGTTTGAGAAGTCCTGACTCTCCAGAGGGCGGAGATCTGAATGGGGACAAACTGGAGTGTTGGGAATGAAGAGGAAGAAGGTAATGCATCATTTGAAGTTCTTGGGCAGAAAAGACCAGTTGAAATAGAAAGTCAAACCCTTGAGCCTTGAGGAAGGTTAAAAAAAATGCAAAAACAAACAAGAGAAAAAAGAGGAAAAATAAATCATAACTTCATATCCAGAATACAAATAGTTGTTCATGTGAGTAAGGAGGTCACCGATATTTGCAATGAAGAGAAAGAACAAAAAAAAAAACCAGAAGTGGGTAAATCTTCAAACTCCATAGCTTTGAACATGTGCCTTTTAGATCTTACATAGTCAAAGACTTGTACAATGTAGGATGCCCCTGAGCTTCTAAAAGGTTTCACATAATGGGCACTCACTAAGTTTAGCCTTTCACTCCCTGGGATTTACACCAAAAGCTTTTGTGAGTATTAATCCACTTCTCCATAAGTGTTTTTTGACAGATTCAAGAAGAAGAAAAATCAAGTACTGGTCAATTGTCATTCTTATTTTCCCCCCTGCTATTCATCTGGCATTTTTCAAGAATTCACATGCAGCTTAGTGCTAAAAGACACTGTGAAGAGCACTTGAAATTGAAATGTTTGAAATTACAAAGAGCTTAAATGAAGTTAGGTTAGCCTGGCCACATTTCTTCCAGTTTCTAAGGCTTATTTAGGAAAGAACCTAAATTTTAATATTATATTTTTCACATTTTTAAAAACAATAATATATGTATCTTCTTTTTTTGTTAAATGTAGGAATTGAATTTTTATTTTAAAAACAAAGATTAAAAAAACGAAAAATGTTCTCAACTGTCTGTACTCCATACATTTTCTTATAGTCAAGACATGGGACTATATCCACAATTTAAAGTTTTGTCAAGTTGCTTGAGGATCCGGAAAATTAAGTGATTTTTTCCCAAGTTCAAACAGCTATTGTCAGAGGAGAGGTTCTAACTGAGGTCTTCCTGATTACAAGTCTAGGAACCTATCCACTAAAATACATTTCATTTCCTTTCCTACTGGAATCACTACTAAAATCTTAAGAACTGTTTCATATTTGCTGCTTTATGAATACAGTAGAAGAGTCCATCGCTAAGTTTACTACTGCATAGGAACACATATTTAAGCAACTAAAACCATGACTCCAGTCACATGGATAGTTTCAAGATGATAGCTTAGACTTATAAAGTACTTTAATATGATTAATTAATTGATCTACTTTAACAAGGAAGTAATTAGAATCCTATGATATAATCAGTCCAAGTATTATTATATAACTATATCTCATAGATGAACTAATGAATAAATAAATGAAAGAAGTATTGTTTATATATTTACTGTAGGCCAAGCACAGTGCTAAGTGCTGGGGATAAAAATAAAAAGTGAAAGAGTTTCTGTTCTCAAGAATCTTACATTATAAAAGAGAGACAGAGACAGACACAGAGTAGAGAGAGAGAGAGAGAGAGAGAGAGAGAGAGAGAGAGAGAGAGAGATCATACATACATATACATATATACATGTATACTTGTATGCATATTGAAATGTGTAGCAATTAGCACCAAATCTTGATGGGTAGTGATAGACCCCATGACTTTTAACTCCAAATCCAATGACCATTTCACCACATGATTCACTAAGCTTCCTTGAAAAAAAAAACACACAATATACACATGTATCATGGAAACTCAAATTATTGGCAATTCAAACCTATAAGGAACGATTATTGTCAGAATTTTAGTGATATAATGGACAGTAAGATATGCAGTTTTGTTTCTATTTAAATTTTTAATCCTTATCTTAATTTATTTTTAGCATTGACTCAGCTGATTCTTTTCTGTCAATTAGCTGAAACCATTTAATCCCCACTACCAACTCTCCATTGTCCATTGTTTCATCTGCAATTTTGTTTTACTGGAAACAAAGCTCTTTCATTATTTTCAAGGACAAAATATGATTTGGTTGAAATCCTGCAACAGACATTTTCTAGGTGTGTTAGCCCAGGCAAGTCACTTATATCTATATTCCTCAAATAACTCTCTAGGACTTATCCAATAAGAGATATTGTGGTATGAAATCAGTGGAGGAGATACCATACTGAGTATACCCCACATTGGTAAAATAAATCACAGATCCTTCATATATTCACAGAATATCACTGGGAGAATAATGATGTTGAAAACATATATTTGTATGTCAGAGAGCAGCTTGGTTCCATTGAAAGCATGGCACAATTTCCTAAATGCAATCCAGTCCAATATCATCTTCTTAGATGAGTCTGGGGCCAAGCTATTATCTACCTACAATGTCTATCCAAAATATATGTGTTGATGAACTAATTCCATGAGCTGTTCTTCCTACTCAATGTCACAATCAGGACAATATGCATTCTTTATGTACTTTTTTTTTCTTTTGTGGAGTGCTAGGCCATTTTTTTTTGGTAGGGCAATTTGGATTAAGTGAATTGCCCAGGGTCACACAGCTAGCAAGTGTCAAGTGTCTGAGGCCACATTTGGACTGAGGTCTTCCTGAATCCAGGGCTAGTCTATCCACTGCACCACCTAGCCATTAAATGGTCTTTTTTTCATTCAGGATAGTGCTTGACTTTGCTGAGTATGACATATTCAGCCACAACTCCAGTTCTTTTGCTCATATATATATATATATATATATATATATATATATATATATATATATATATATATATATTTCAAGACTTGTGTAGCTACTGCTAGTTCTTGTGTGTTTCTAATTGTGGCACCACCATATTTAAATAGTTTTTTTTTGGTTGCTCCTAATATTTT
Source organism: Phascolarctos cinereus (assembly GCF_003287225.1). Lineage (NCBI taxonomy): Eukaryota > Metazoa > Chordata > Mammalia > Diprotodontia > Phascolarctidae > Phascolarctos > Phascolarctos cinereus. The sequence continues at coordinate 138,603,755 of NW_027555514.1, forward strand.
ATCCTTGAACTGGGGGGTTTGGAATTTTACTATGATATGCCTATAGGTTTCCTTCTGGAATCTCTTTCAGGTAGTGATCAATGGATTTTTTCTATTATTACGTTCTCCTCTTGTTCTAATGCTTCAGGACAATTTTCTTTAATTATTTCTTGCATTATTATTTCAAGATTCTTTTTTTATCATAAGTTTCAGGTAGTCTGATTATTCCTATGTTTTCTTGATCTGTTCTCCATATCAGTTGTTTTTTTCTTATGAAATGGTTCACATTTTCTACTATTTTTTCATTCTTTATATTTTGTTTTATTATTTCTTGATCTCTTATAAATTCATTGGTTTCACCTTGCCCAACTCTAACTTTAAAGGAATTGTTTTGTTACTTATGATTTTTCATCTCCTTTACTGATTTGTTGACTTTCTTTTCATAATCTTTTTTTTTCTTGGATTGTTCTAATATTTTTAATTTTTCTTTAATCTCTCTCATTTGATTTTTAAAATCTTTTTTGACTTCTAAGAATTCTTTTTGGGCAAGTGACCATTTGATATTACCCTTTTTTGATTCAGTATCCTCCTCTGAAGACAAACCCTGGTCTTCTCTATTCCCATAGTTATTTCCTATGATTGGGTTCTTTCTCCTTTTCCTGCTCTTTTTTTTTTTTAATTTCTAGTAGCCTTTTTTTTTTTTTTTGTAAATCACCTCCAGTCCTAGACTATGGGAAATGGTGCCTCTGGCCTCAGATCCTCCTTCAGTTCTCCCCTCTAACCTGGAACCAAAACCAAGAACTCTGTCTTCCTTTAATTGCCCACAGCCAGCAGAGTCCCCACTGCTTCTGCACTCACCAGGCAGGTTCTTATTCGTTCTTGCCTAAAGCCACATCTTAGCATCACAGCTGAGTCTGGAGTTCCTTATCAGCAGAGGCTTCTTCAGTCTTGCCAGGCTCATGTTTGCTCTTCACAGGGAACCTCAGTCTTGAGATTTTTCTTTGGATTTTCTACCACTGTCCCAGGAGTACAACTATTCTACCCCAACTCTTATCTATTTTTACCAACGTTCTCCCTGAAGTGCTATTTTGCCTTGTCTGTGAGGGAAATCTAGAGAGCTTAGAATTTTCTAACCTACTCCACAATCCTTCCAGAATCCTCTGCACTAGGCCTATTTCTTGAGTCATTAAATATCTCATTCAGGAGGTCCCTTGGTGTATCAGAGTCTGATGAAATTATACTAATGTAATTCATAAAAATAAATTAGTAAACTTATTGGATACCTATTATGTGCCAGGGATTGTACTGAGTGTTGGGGGAAAAAAGACAAAAGAGAGTCCCTGCTTTCTAGGAGCTCACACTCTGAAGGGGGAAACAACATTCAAACAAATATGTGTAAACAAGCTAGATACATAATAAATTAGAAATAATCAACAAAGGTAAGGCAGTAGAATTTAGGAGGATTGGGCAAGGCTTGTGAAACTTAGAATCTTCAGAATTACATTGTCTATTCAGAATCTCTCTTTTATTTGGACTTTGAGGGGGTTGAAACTGATGGCAGTTATTCACTTTAGAGAGCACATTTCCCTATTTTGTGTTTGTTTGCTACTGATGATGAAAGGCAGGCAGGCAACCATCATTTATGAAATTTGTACTGTATGCTAGGCAGTGTGCTAAGCCCTGAGGGTACAAATACAAATAAAAAGACAAGAACTCACCAATAGGAGAAAGGAGGCAGCATGATCTCAAAAAAAAAAGTAAATAAAAAGTTGTTCAAAGAAAATTGTTTTTGTGATTGTAGCTATCAAATTATCTTGAATTAGCTTAACATAGGCACAGGGAATCCATTTTGGAGGAAAGTTATGTTTTGCGCTACTGAGTTAAATACTATTTTTTGAACAAAGATCCCATATTCTCCATAATAACTGGTCAGTTAAGTGACAGAAGATGATGTTGATTTCAGAGAATCATCTGTGAAAGCTTGCCTTGGCACACGTATATGCCATTTCCATAAACATTTTTAATAATAATTATGATCTGTAACTTTTAAAACAATTGCTTTGGAGTCTTCATCTCTTTGAGATACTGTGAAAGCTTATCCCTGAATTCCTTCTAAAATGTATTGTCTCCAACAAAAAGTTTTCTGCATGTGTTTGGCCCAGTCTTGTTACATATCCCAAACTCAACCTCTGACCATCTCATAAATTCATTAACTCATAAGATCATAGATTTATAGCTAAAAGGGAACTGAAAGCTATGAAGTCCAATCCCTTCATTTTACAGATGATGAAATTGAGTTCCTAGGAGCATAAATGGCTTCCCCATGATCAGAGAGAAGCCAGCCCATATTTGAATCCAAAGTATCTGACTTCAAACACATCACTGTACACTTTATCATGCTGTGTCTTTTTAAACTCTATTGCCCATCTTCATATCACTCAATCAATAAACATTTATTAAGCACCCACTAAGTTCTGTGCACTATGCTAAATGATGATCTATAACTTTTAAAATTTCAAAGTCTCTGTCCTTCAGAAGCTTATATCCAGATAACAGCACATTTATTATTGAGATATGAAAATGCAAATTTGGTGATTCTTATTATTAATGCTATAGACATACTTTCCTCATGTGTTTCCTTCTACAATAATTTTTTGTGATCCTTCAAATCTTTGAATATGCTCCAAAATTGATCTTGATTCCATGACAAGATTTCTGAAGGTTTATTGTACTATCCATTGCTTTTCACTCTTTTTGAGGGGACACAGCTCATAATACTATCATTATGTTTCTGAGAACCAATGTTGCATTTGTTTGCTATCTTTTTCTGCTTGGAAAAAGGATGAAGAGCTTAATAATGAAGTATTTTCTATTTCCATTTGTTATGGTGATGGCTTTGTGCTGTCTAAATGTATATAAAAATCATGGCAATTGGCATTATCTTTTGTTTTATGCTTTCTATTAATTAACTTACACACACACACACACACACACATATGTTGCATTAAATATGACCTTTTCCTCCATAAAGATTTAGGAATTGGGTAGGGATTTACCTGGAATTTGGCCTTTTTTCATTCTTAAATATTTTTAAAATCTAACTGCACACAGGCATCCAGATAGAAAATGATTCCCTTGAACATATCTAGTTGTTTTCTTCTATTAGGATTAATCAACTTCTTATTTTTTGTGATGCTGTTTTTCACCATGTTCATGCTTTCTACGTCTGTACTTCAAAAAATATCCACGATATAGTCATGAGGCTTCTGAGTAGTGTGTAAACCATTTTCATTTCTCATTACTTAATAATACTTAATCCAGTACCATATGTGCTAATGCATTTTCACTATCCTTCCCTAAGCCCACATCTGCACTTAAAAAGTAAGTATTAATATATGATGATTTGAGTTGAAGGATCAAGTCAAATTTTTCTAGAATTTTGTAGAATTTATCTATCTTCTGTAAGTATATATATATTTGCACAGAACTTGCAATAACCTCCAACATTATATTTTTGCTCAAAATATGGTTTTAAATTGTGACTAGCACATACATACTGTATGACAATGGGTGAGTCACTTAACCTCTTAGTCCTATGATATCTCTGTAAGACTATATATTACAGATGAGTTATTGATCTGCATTAGTGGATAGAGTTTTCATAGCAGGTTTTCCATTGTAATCCTAGGTCCAGATGACCCGAAACTCTCAGTCTTTTTTACTCATGCTCATCATGGGCATCACAAGGTAAGCTGCCCAAAAACCCCTGATGTGATATTGCCTATCAACAATAGATGTTCAAGGAAAGAAATCTCACCAACTTCTTTATCTCATCTTCTAAGAAGGCATATGCTACCATTCCATTCAGTGATAAATTCTTTTTTTTTTTGCTTTTTGGTGAGGCACTTGGGATTGAGTGACTTGCCCAGGGTCATACAGCTAGTAAGTGTCAGAGACCAAATTTGAACTTAGATCCTCCTGACTCAAAGGCGAAGCTCTATCCACTGTGTCACCTAGCTGCCCTTTCAGTGATTCATTCTTTTTGCTTTCCAGTTTTATTTACTGTAAACATGTAAACATTGTTGTACTTTGATTTATCTAATAGTATCATTTTTTTTAGTCCTTGAACAAATATATCATATTTACCAAACCACAATCTGTGGCTAGTCTAACTTTCTAACATTATTTCCTGATACTTTCTTTTGTGGGCTCAGAACCACAATTAAACTTCTTATAAATGTCTTGCAGCTATTTCATTCTTACTACCTACTTTTATATTATATTCCATCACTGTTACCTAAGAATCTGAAGTGGGGATGAGGTTGAGGTTTTTTTAAATTATTCTTATTTCATCCATGGTTTCATGGATAATTAATTCATCACCTAGTTGCCACTCTGCTGAATCTCTTTGAACTTAACTAGGTTAGTGTTCATAAACTAGTCAAGGACTATATCTGAATTAGTTTATTCCGATCCTGCACTCAGATCATATGCTATTTCCAATGAGAAACTTATTAATGGTTAGTGCTCATTTTTTCCTCCTCAAATTATCCTGAATGTGCATGTCTGTTTACATATTATTGCAGAATTGAGAGTCCTTAAGGCAAAGACCTTTTGAATGCTGACATTGTATTCTTAGCACTCACCACAATTACTGTCACAGAGTAGGTGCTTAACAAAGCTTATTAATTTCAATCATACTTGAAACCTTTTCCAGCTTGATAGAAACTAGCAGAGGCTTCACAAATAGAGAGTTATTGTTGAACGTTTCATTAGCTTCATGCTATAATGAGGTCTTATAGTAGAACTTTTGTTGATCTACATAAAGTGATTCAAAAATCATAATACTCTGGCCATAAGTGGTGAAAATAAGTAAGATTTAGTAATTTTGCCTACATCTTTTGAAAGTACATAGTTAATGTTTATGTTTTATAGAAATGCATGGGTTTCTTTGTGGATTTAGTATACTTTATTTAAAAATCCAATCAATAGTATGACATCCATAGCGTTCAATGCTCTAGCTTTAGCATACATTTTGAAGATGGGACACTTTCACCTCTTATTAACAAGTATATAGATGGGAATTCAAATCCATGATGAAATATAGTTCTCAAGTGGCCATCATTTCACAAATTGATTTCCTATGTACAAATTTTCAAATATTTCAAATATTTCAAATTCTGACTCTTTTTTTTTTGCTTCCATAGAGCTTGAAAATGCAAAGCCATTGAAAATGACACTTAAGGTAAAGGACTTATATATTTTGAAGTGTAGCAAACTATTGTTTATGACCATTCAGCTAAATGAACTTATATTAAACACAGATTATGAATAAAGCACTGTCCTCTGCATGGGGGATACAAAGATGGAAAATGACAATTCATCTCTGCAAGGAGTTTATTATCTAAAAGGGAATGTGGAAAATACAATATTCTAGTAGGGGAGTTGTATTTATATACTTTGTAGGAGAAGTAAAGTAGAGGGAGTTTAAAGGTTCAAACAGGGAAAATTATTTTTAGTTGGAGTTATCAAGAAGATACAATAGAGATTTCATGGATGAAGTGCCATCTAAATTGGATAAAGGATATTCTCTGGGGGAAATGGGAATATTGTTAATTTATTCCCAGATTTTTGGATGAACTATATGAAAGGCAAAAGGTAATTGAGGGCATGATGACTATTAGAGAACTTTAGTAGCATCATTTAGTTAGAACATAGAATGCAAGAGGCAAATGCAAAGAAATGTTTGGAATTCTCAGATTGTTGAGAATCTTAAATGAGAGGCTAGCATGTTAGTATTTCATTTAGCAGACAATAGAGAGCTATTGAAGGTTGATAGGATGAAGGAATCGGAGATTTAGAGGTGGAAATAAGCTTAGAGACTGTTTAGTCCAGTCTCCTTATTTTACAGATGAGGAGATGAAGCCCAGAGAGATTAAGTGATTTGCCCAAAATCACAAAAGTAGTAAGCAGCAGAATCAGGCTTTTAAAGTTGGTCTTTTGACTACACGTGTACCATACTTTCATCTGGACCATTCTACCTTGTCCTTGAGCAAGGAAATGGCATGATATGATCCATTCATTAGGAAGATGGCAGTAGTGTAATGTTATTAAATGTATAAAGAGTAAATTAAAGCAATTATATCAATTTGGAGGCTCTTGGAATACTTAGGTGAGATGTGATGAATGTTTGAATGAGTGTTCTGGTGCAATAAGTAGAAAAGAGGGAACTGATTTGAGAATCATTTTGAAGAATGTGTCTGGCGATAAGGACTTGCCTTGGGAAATATGGGAAGACTCATTGACAATTGGTCAACCATTTCATGAACATAGCAACACGAGAAATCATAATAAATAAAAAACTACCTTTGTTTATGTTTAACTCCATTTTATAGTGAGGGGGCAGAGGGAGTTAAGAATTATATTTTTATGATAATCTTCAAGTTTTGACTCTCAAAAGTTCAAAATTGACACCAAATTTAATGAGAGGGAAATACTTTATAGAAGTGGATTAGCTCCAAGAGTATTCAAAAAAGCTAATGATACCAAAAAGAGATGAAAGGGCTGGATAAAGGGGGGAAATGGAATATTTTAAATTTTAAATTTTAAACAATTTAAAGTAGTCACCAAATCAAAGAAGTCAAAAGAGAATAGAGACTTTTTCAACCACCAGTCACTTGTTCTCTATTTCCATGTCAAAGATATAGCAGCCAAGGGCGATAGAAATTGAAAATGGAAACTCATTTGCAAAGGATTACCAGAAAATATGGTTGAAAATTACTGTCAACACACTAAAATGGTAAAGAACAATAGTGAGGGGAATGCATGCAGAAGCTATAGGTATGAGAGTTAATCAAGCCAAATAATCCCCAGAGCCTTTATAGATTAAACAAGTAACAGCACATAGAAGAGAAAAAGAATGGATCTGTTAGTCTTTTTATATTATAAATTACTTTAATATGAATTTTAATGCAACCATCACACTTGAACTCTAACAATTCAGCCCTCTATGGGGAAGTGGAAACTAGAGGCATGTGTGCTGTTAAGTATTGCTGTGGATTCTGCCTTGCATAGAATCTGAAAAAAGAAATATTGGTCTTCTATAGATGATGGGTTTCTTCTATTTGTCAATAACATTTCACTGGTTGCATAAAATTTCAGATTACTATAGAAGCTCCTCAAGAAAATTCATGACCTCCCAAAAAAACAAATTGGCCTAAAAATTCACACAGGAAAACCATAAGAAAATTTGAGGTATGTCTATCGGTATTTGATTTAATCTATTAGTGCATATAACTTAGGCAGGTAGTGAAGAAAAAAAAGCTACACCCAGAATAAAGGGAATAGGCGAGACTTAATTCGGCAAATGGTTTACTGTTTTTGATCATCCCAAACTGCTCCCTAACACACACACACACACACACACACACACACACACACACACACATAATGTTTTTAATACCCATATTCTTTCAATAACACCATATGGCTAACTATCTGGTGTACTACTAAAGAATCAAAATGTTGGGTGACCCAAATACTAAAGTACGTATGGTATGCTCAAGTAAGCTGACATGTGTTATAAGGACCTATGCATGAGATATTACATAAGATATACCATCTCAGAAATTTATGATTCAATGAGGTAGGACTGCAATAATAAATGCAATAGAAAACATCTCACCTAAGTAGTGCAATTGTATTAACAAAAGTTTAAAAGACCTAGAGAAAGTCATCCAGTGCATTTTATAGATTGTATCTATGAAAGATTTATGAGAAGCCATTGGCAAGGATAGAAGTTGATGATAAACTGCCACTTGTAAGCATGGAAGGAATCAATGCCACAGAAGCATTACAGTAAAAATCTTTAATATGATGAGATTTCAGAATTGATGAGAGAGAGAAAAATTTAAAAAAATGTTGCTTCTCAGTTTTGAATCTGGGCAGCTAGAAAGGTGATAGTGTAATCAACATGAGGAAACTAGAAGAAAAGGTATGTAGATGAGAGTTCACTATTACACATACTAAGTTTTTATGCTGAATACAGCTGAATGGATATTTCTAGTAGGCAACCAGAGATTTAGACTCAATGGAAAAAGATAAGTTATGGAAGTTGATGAGATTACCAAAAATGTCAAGAAAGGTGAGTGCTGTTTTCAGTTCTCCAAGGCAAAATTTAGGAAGAACATTAACAGATTGGATATCATCCAAATAAAGGTGACCTAGATGATGTGAAGACTGGAGAACATACAATATGACAATTGATTGAGGGAATTGGCAGTGTTTAAACTCAGGAAAAATATATAGGGAAACCCAGATAACCTGTTTTATTGAAAGATGTATGTGGAAAAATAATTACTTTTGTTTCACCTAGCATCAGATTTTTTTTAAGTGGATTTCAGTTTGATTTAAACTTAATTGCCTACATTGAGATATTTTTATGTTATATCTAGGTAAGTTTTTTTTTAAATTATTCTCAGATTAGCTTCAAATAAACTCAATAAAAATGCCATTTTTTATGATTATTACTTCTCTAAAGCTGAGATATTTCTGTCTAAATTTCTTTTGTTCAAAGCCCTCAACTACATACATACACATGCAAATGATAACTCTCCTTTGCCAGAGAATGGCAGGAATATAACCTGGCAAATAGTAGCAGAGAGCAACAGATGGGTTTTAAGAGCCTCACTAGCAGCATGCAATAGAAAGTATCTCAGGGCCCACAACATGAGATGTGTCTATTGGAGTGGTGAGATAAATTTCCCAACAGGTATGATATTATTACCAGGAGGAGACATTAGCAACTTTGCTGTGTTGGAGAATTGATTTGACTTGATCACACATGTCTTTACATATACGTCATCAATATGTGAGGCCTGATCTTTTGTGTTCTCTGTAGTTATTTTTCTCCCCCATTGGTTCCCTATGTTACCTCATCTATGCATGGAGAAATCTTTCTTTACATTTATCTTGTTATATGGTTTACTTAAATATCTGTTGATTTAAACTAGTGCTCCATTTCAAGTTGACTTAATAAAAATATGCATGTTACTGGAGATTTCCCAACTATGGTTATGAGTGGATTCAGATACATATATAACATGCCCAAAATGAGAGGGTAGATGCATTAAAAAATGATAAAATCTAGTCTTCTAGTTTTCTCTCTGTTTAAGTAGGGAAACATGTATGTGTCTCTTTTTACCTGTTTTCTGCTTCACAAAATGCATAAGAACATAGGATTAAGTTGAGTCTACAAGCCAACAAGCTTTTATTATGTATTTACTATGTGCTTACACAGCGGTAGGCACTCTATTAATTGCTAAGAATATGAAAAAGATGAAACATGGTCCCCACCACAAGGACCCTATATTGTAAGGGAGGAGACAACATGGAAATAATGATGTAGATACAAAATATTTACAAATAATAGTAAAATGTATTTATAAAAAATACAAAAAATGTTCTTATGGTATAGAATCTGCTACACATGTTTGCTGTGAGGTAATTATTTTGTAAACTGTAAAGAATTATAAAAATTTAGGTATTATCATCACAATTATACAAAATAAATAAGTGCTATAATAGGTTATAGATAAAATATGTGACATGTTAAGAGGACAGCATGAATTTTGGGGAAAATATGTTAAAACATGAACACATATTGGTTTCTTAGAAAAATATTTGTTTTAAATTAAGAAAACTGAACAGGGTAGTAGTATTTTCAGGAATGGAAATGGAGAACTCTATAAAATTATATCCTGAACAGAGTGTCCTTCATAATATGGTATTTTCCACTTCTTTTGCTTTAATGATGGTACCACATATTTACAGACTACTTTAAGGCATACAAAATGTTTTTGTTTTCCTGTTATATCTCTTTTAAAGTCAATGGTATCAGTATTTTTATTCCTGTTCTACATATATGGAAACTGAGGCTTAAAGATATTATATTACTTCCTTATGTTCATATAAGTGTTTGAAATGCTACTGAAATGCAGGTCTCTGGACTCCAAGTCCAGTACTCTTTTATTTTTTATTTATTTAGGATTTTATTTTTCCCCATTTACATGTAAAAAAAATTTTTACATTCATTTTTAAAACTTTGAGTTCAAAATTTTCTCCCTTCATTTGTCCCCACCCCCTCATTGATAAAGTAAGCAATTCAATGTAGGTTATACATGTGTAATCATGCAAACTATTTCTGTAGTAGTCATATTAGGAAAGAAAGCACAGACCAAAAAAGCCTCAAGAAAAATAAAGTAAAAACAATCTGTATTCAGACACCATCAGTTCCTTCTCTGGGGATGGATAGCATTTTTCATCATAAGTCCCTCAGAGTTGTCTTGGATCATTGTATTGCTGAGAATAGCTAAGTTATTCAAAGCTGATCATCCTACAATATTGCTGTTATTTCATACATGGTAAATTTCACTTTGCATCAGCTCATATAAATCTTTTCAGGTTTTTTTCTGAGAGCACTCTGCTCATCATTTCTTACAGCACAATAGCATTCTATCATAATTGCATACCACAATTTGTTCAGCCACTGATGTACTCGGAGAAAGGGAAAGGGAGAGGTAGGATGGGCTAAATTATTTCACATAAAAGAAGCAAGAAACAGATTTCAAAGTGGAGGGGAAGGGGGTAGTTAAGGGGAACAGAATGAGTGAACCTTATTCTCATCAAAATTAATGGGCATCTGCTCAATTTCTAATTCTTTGCCAACAGAAAAGAGCTGCTATAAATATTTTTGTACATATAGGTCCTTTTACTTTTTTATCTCTTTTTTTGCTTTTTTTTTGACAATTGAGGTTAAGTGACTTGCCCAGGGTCACACACCTAGTAAGTGTCAAGTGTTTGGTCTGAGCCAGGATTTGAACTCAGATCCTCCTGACTTCAGGGCCGGTGCTCTATCCACTGTGCCACCTAGCTTTCCCTTACTTTTTTTCTCTTTTGGGAATTGCTAGGTCAAAGGGTATGCATGGATTTATAGCCCTTTGAGCATAGTCACAAATGTTCTGCAGAATGGTTGAATCAGTTCACAACTTCACCAACAATGCATTAATGTCTCATTTTTCCCATATCCCCTCCATCATCCCCTCTATTTCTTTTCTGTCTTATTAGACAACCTAATAGGCACAAGATAGTACCTCATAATTGTTTTAATTTGCATTCCTCCGATTAGTAGTGAGTTAGGGCATCTTTTTTTCATATGGCTATAGATAGCTTCAATGACTTCATCTGAAAATGTTTCATATCTTTTGATCACTTATCAATTGAGGAATGGCTCTTACTTTATAAGTTTAACTCAGTTCTCTATCTGTTTGAGAAATGAGGCCTTGATCAGATAAGCTTGCTTCATTTTTTTTTCAATTACTATTGCTCACTGTACTTCCCCTCATCCTATTCCCCTCTACCCTGCTTATTCTATTCTTTCTCTCCTTTTACTCTGTCCCTCCTCAAAAGTGTTTTTCTTCTGACTACCACTTCCCCCATTTTCCCTCCCTTCTTTCACCTCCCTTCTCTCATCTCATTCCCCTCCTACTTTCCCATAGCATAAGATAGATTTCTCTACCCAATGTATGTATATGTTATTCCCTCTTTGAGCCAATTCTGATAAGAGTAAGATTCACTCATTCTCCCCCCCCACTTACCTACTCCTTCCCCTCTAATGTAAAGGCTTTTTCTTTCCTTTTTATGTGAAATAATTTAACCCATTCTATCTCTCCATTTTCCTTTCTCCAAGTAAATTTCTCTGTCACTCCTTAATTTTATTTCTAATTTTTTTTAGGTTCACCCCTTTATATTCAATTTGCACCTCTGCCCTTTATCTATATATGCTACTATGTGCCCTAATAATGAGAAAGTTTCTATGAGTTACAAGTATCATCTTCTCATGTAGGAATGTAAACAGTTTAACCTTTATGATTCAAGTCCAGCATTCTTTATAATATACTCTAACATTCATCCTCTCTATCACTAACATCAAATATTGGTAAATGCCGAGAGGATATATAACTCAAAAGCTAAAATAAATAGTGGCTTATGGTACTCTAGATAGAAATGGGAAAGTTTCAACTTAACAAAATTGAAAGAATATCTGTTAAGTGCCTCCTGCATGTAAGGCATTATGCTTCTTTGGCTCTTTGTTACAAGTCTTGAAATTTTGACCCTGGGGCTTGTCAGAGCTTTTTCTGCTAGATTTTAGGACATATCTTTCATAATGATTTATTGGCAAACAATGTGGTACCATCCAATGCTTTACCAACCGATGTGGTACATTTGTTGCTGTATTATTTATTTTTGGTCTTTATTTTAAGACTGTTTTTATTACTACACAGTTCAGAAGCTGATACCCTATCTACTGAGATCAGAGTTTGAAACACACTCTTTCTTGGATTAAAATTATTTTGCTTAAAGACTAGATGAGAAGAGAAATTGAAGCCCTGGATGTTAGGAAACTTTTTCCTCAAAAAGATTTTAGTAAATAGATTATGGTAAGCCTTAGGAAGAAGATTATGTCAGGGGCTTTGGGGGCATTTTCACATGCAGACACATTCTATAAACAGCCCTCATTCCTAATGAATTTCATTCCCAGATACTTTTAAAAGGGTTAGAAAAAAATGCATCAATCTAGCATTTAGACCTTTAGTTTAAGTAATGAGCATTTATTTAACTAGCAGTCCTACCAATGAAGAAGAAGCCTAATTCTTGCAAGTGGTATTTCAGAAACATTCTCATTCATTATTATAGAGACACTTCGGAGTTTCCTTGAGAAGAACATCTGAAGCTGAAGTAGAATGTAAATGTCTTATGAAGATGCACTGTTTCCTTTTTATTGTTTGTATTTCTGGTACTAACAACTGACTCACAGTAGGCATTTTATTAATGTAAGTGTAAGGATCCATCCTGACTCACTTATAAATACAAAAATTCAAGATGACCTGACTGAATAAATTAATCAAAAGTATAAACTAGGTATGGAAAAAATCCTTTTTCAATTTGAAAAGATTATAGGGTTTTAGTCATTAGGTGAACAGTAGATGTCATGACATAGGAAATATCTGGTGATTGATAGAGAAATTTAAATCACAAGTTTGATGCTTCATATAAAAATAGCAGCCAGGCCTGATTAGTCAAGTGGTGAACTAAAACTGAAAGAAATTCATCCTTGGGGTGAGGGGAGAAAATGAGAGATTCTCTTTCCTTGTCTCTTTCCTCCCCACATCCAGTTGGGATCAGGGAGATCAAAACAGTAAGAAAAGACATAGGCAGCTAGGATCAATTCTCATAAATGGAAATTAATTATCAGGGAACTGTTAAGAACCTTAATAGGAGAGACAAATACCGTCTATGGACTCTATAAAAATATCAACTCAGTAGTATAGCAGAAGGCTATACCAAAGGAAAACTATATGAAGTTTCTACAAAGACAGGAAATAGGTATTGCCACAGGTTTTCTTTACATGATTCTCTTTGTGCTTTAAGTTTATGTTTACTCTCTCCATGGATCCTATCTATAATTGTGGGAGAGTGTACCCCATATTTGGGGAATGGCTTTTTTTGTTACTACTTTTTTTTTGCTTTTGCTATGCCATTTTAGCAAATACCTTATATAATAGTTAATGTACTCAAATGCTCAGTCATTGATAAGGGAAACAATAGTACTTGTTAGTGACAGTACTAGAAACAAAACCACTTATGCCTACTCCTAGTACCTGGAGAATAGTAGAAGCTTCTTTCTGGGGGTCTGTTCCACCAATGCAAGTGGGAAGTGGAGAAGCATCTTCAGAAGGGGTATAACCTAATAAGTGCTTATTGGATTTAAGTTTAGGGACCGCCAAGGAGTAATCAGATGCTTGGGATAATTTTGTAGCTTAGGAGAATAGTTTAAACAGGAAGAGGTGGTAAATTAGAGGACCAGGACATAGTTTCCCAAAGGATTTGAAGGAAAATTACACAAAAAAGACAAGTGGTTAATGCTGTTCTAAATGAAAACATCATTGGAGAAATAGATAAGCAAATCAAATGATAAGTTTTTAATCAGCTGAAGTTTCCAGTGTGCTGAAGTAGTGCTAAGGATTTTATCTCATACATAGATTAGTTTAAGTATCTTAAAATTATTACAGGACACCCTTCTGTTTATCATTTGAGAAGAAAAAAATTGAATGAGTGTCTTTAACTGCCACTCCTAGCACAGAACTTATTACTGTTAATAGAATATACCTGACTTTCTTCTACCCTAAATCTTGCTGTTACCTTTCAGGATATAGGTAGTCATAATTCTTCTAAGATTCTCTTAATGTCCTCCAGCATTTTCACCATCATATTGTTGTCAAAATATATGCACTTTTGTAGCAAAAATCATCTTTCATTCATTCATTTTAAAAAATTCATTCTGAAATTAAAAGCCAAGTAAAATGGGCATTTACATTAACATAGACATAATTAAACAAAACAAAGTCCACATTGGCTGAATCTGAAAAATGAATGCCTAATTCTGTCTGCATTTTGGGTCTGTCACCTCTCTGTCCAGAATTAGGTACCATGCTTCATCATCCATCATCTGGAATTGTGGTTATTCACTGCATTCATCAGAGTTGTCTTTCTGTTAAAAAAAACTGATCAAATTTTTCTTTCTTTATAATCATGTTATTATTATATAAATTATCCCCCTGCTGCTGCTTACTTCACTCTACATGAATTCTTAAAGATCTTCCCACATTTCTCTACAATTAACCATTTTTGTCATTTATTACTGGACGATTATATACTATTACATCACCCTGCCTGTTAGATGGGTGTACTCTGTGGTTCCAGCCCTCTGCTACAAGAAAAAGAGCTGCTATTAATGTTCACTTTTAAACAATCTGTCTTTTCCCTCTTTGATCTCTTTGGAATATAGGCTTAATAATAATGATGATTATGTAGTTAGTATTTGTGCAAGATGGCAAGGTGCTTTATAAATCATTATCTCATTTTATCCTCACAACAACTCTAAGAAGTAAAGTGGTATTATATACTTATTTTTACACTTGGGAAACTGAGACAGACAGACTTACCCATGGTCCCACAGCTAGTAAGTGTCTGAGTCTAGATTTGAAGTCAGGGCTTCCTGAGTCTAGGTCTAGTGTTCGTTCTATCCACTCAACCAACAGGTTGTGGTATTGATGGGTCAAAGGGTTTGCACAGGTAAGCAACTTTTTGGATACAGTACAAAATCACTTTCCAAAATGGCAGGGCCAATTCACAGCTCTACCAAATTTTTATTTTAATGTTCTTATTTTCCTATAGTATGTCCATTGTATTTCTCATTTTACTGCTTGTTTGGTCATCTTTGGGAATGTATGTGGATACATGCTGGAATATCAGAGTGGCTATAATTTGCTTTTCTCTGATTATGGGTGACTTGGAAAATTTTTAACTTGGTTGCCAATAGTTTGGATTTATTCCTTTGAAAACTGCCTATTCATAGCATATCTGGGGGGGGGGAGGATGGGTGGGAGGGAGGTAGAAAATTCAGAACTTAAAATTTTAAAAAATGAATGTTAAAAATAAATTTTTTAAAAAAAATACATATGTCTGTTTTATATTCTGTAATCCTCTTTATTCCTTTTTTTGGTCAAAATTTCTAATTCTATCAAAATATTTTAAAGGCATTTTTTTTCTTTTTCATCTAATTTGTTTATTTTTGGGGGTGGGCAATTGAGGTTAAGTGACTTGCCCATGGTCACATAGCTAGTAAGTGTAAAGTGTTTGGTCTGAGGCCAGATTTAATTTCAGGTTCTCCTGACTTCAGGGCCAGTGCTCTATCCACTGCACCACCTAGCTGTTTCTTCTCTAATTTATTTATGATGTCTTCCTTTATGTCTGCATTACCTATCCATTTGGAGCTGTTCTTAGAATATGGTGTGACAGGTTGATTAAGACTGAGTTTGTTATCAGACAGCTTTCTAGTTTTCTAACATTTTTTGTTGAATAGTGAGACCTTACCCATGCACCTGGATATATTCGGCTTTCTCAAATACTGCTATTTTGCTTTTTTGCTTCTCTTTATTGTGTATATCATCTGGTCTTCTGATTGACTTCTATGTTTTTGATCTAGTACCAAATCATTTAGGTGATTACTGCTGTATGGTACAATAAGAGATATGGTATTGCTAGGCTCCTATTCAGAACTTTCTTGGCAAAGATACTGTAGTGATTTTCCATTTCCTTCTCCAGTTCATTTTTAGAAATGAGGAACTGAGGAAAACAGGGTTAATGACTTTCCTAGAGCCACACAGCTAGGAAGAGTCTGAGGCCAGATTTGAACTCAGGAAGGTGAGTCTTCCTGATTTCAGGTAGAGCACTCCATCCAACAGACTACCTAGCTGCCCCAAGATAAAAGATATATTTAGTTTAAAACTCTCTTGTTACGAAGAAACTAAGACACAGAAAAGCAAAGTCCTTAGTCTAGGGTCAAACAGTTTAGTTGAAAAGCTAGGATACTTTTCCCACTATTTCTACAATTATTGATTAGTTCATTTGAATGAGGATGGAGTTATTTATTAATTTATATTATTTAGATTCCATAAACTTCCTATAATATGTATTTCATAGAAAAAATAATTTTATATATTTTTAATTTAAAGTTTTAATTTTAATTTTATTCTCATTCTCAATTGAACAAACAAGTAAAATGGATATCCCATTTTACATAGTATAACAGATAAAGTGATATGTGAAAATTCAGATCTCATGCAAAATTTGCTATTCTTTTTAAATTTTCATTAGATAAACCTATAGCATTCAAAGTTGTCCTGCTTTTCTGGCCTTCTTTCTGGTCCTTTTTTCTTTCCCTCCAATAACATTCTTTTCCTTTACTTTCTTTTTTGCTACACTATCCTAATTCTTCCTTTGCTGTCTTACCATCTTTTAACCCTTGTCCCAACTCCCTACTAGAAAATAAAAGAAACAAAAAAAGAGAGAAAAGCTTTTATAACAAATACGCATGGTCAAGAAGAACAATTTTCTGCAATGACTGCATCTAAAAATCTGTGATATTCTTCATCTTCAGTCAATTACATCTCTGGCAAATGGCATCATGCTTCATCATCAATCTTCTGGAATCATTGATGATGGCATTGATCAGAGTTCTCAAGTATGAAATTCCTTTTTAGATGCACTATTATTTCTCAGCCCTAACTCAGAGGCCATTAATTACTTTTACTTTTGACTTAGTAGTGACCTTAAGCATCTTATTCACCTCTAGTAAGGTTAATCCTTCAGAAATAAAGAAAAATAATAGTCACAACTTATATGTATAGGGTAGTTTGCAGACATATGGACATTTCTTCTTTTTTTATTAATTTATTTTGATTTATCAACAATCACTTCCATGTGCTCTTGAATTCAAAATTTTTCTCCCTCTTCTTCCTCACCATCCTCCCCAAGACAATGCACAATTTGATGTAGGCTATACATATACATTCCTATTAAACATATTTTCACATTAGTGATGTTGTAAGTAAGAATCAAAACCAATAGGAGGAACCACCAGAAAGAGAAAACAAAACTCAACAGAAGGGAAAAAAAATAGTAAATATTATGCTTCGATTTGGATTGAAATTCCATAGTTCTTTCTTTGTATGTAGATAGCATTTTCTATCATGAGGCCTTTGGAGATGTCTTAGATCCTTGCATTTGCTGGGAAGAGTTACGTTTATCAATATTGGTCATCGCACAACATGGCTGTTATTGTGTACAACACTTTCTTGGTTCTGCTCACTTCACTCAGCATTATATTATACAAATCTTTCCAGGTTTTTTTGAAGTAGCCTGTTCAACATTTCTTTTAGAACAATAGTAGTCCATCACATTCATGTACCACAACTTGTTCAGCCATTCCCAAATTGATAGGCATCCTTTCAATTTCTTATTCTTTGCCACCACAAAAAGAGCTGCTATGAATATTTTTGTACATGTGGGTCCTTTTCCCATTTGTTTGATCTCTTTGGGATATAGCCCCAGAAGTGCTATTGCTGGATCAAAGGGTATGCACATTTTTATAGCCCTTTGGGCATAGTTCCAAATTGCTCTCCAAAATGGGTCGATCATTTCACAACTTCACCAACAATTCATTAGTGTTCCAACTTTCCCATATCTTCTCCAACATTTAACATTTTCTTGTTTTGTCATCTTGGCCAATTTGAGAGGTGTAATGTGATACCTCAGAGTTGTTTTGATTTGCATTTCTCTAATCAATAATGCTTTAGAGCATTTTTTCATATGGCTATAGATGCCTTTAATTTCTTCATCTGATAACTGCCTGTTCATATCCTTTGACCATTGGTCAATCGGGGAGTGACTTCTATTTTTATAAATTTGACTTAATTCTCTATGTATTTTAGAAATGAGGTCCTTATCAGAGAAACTGGTTGTAAAAATTCTTTCCCAATTTTCTACCTTCCTTTTAATCTTAGTTACGTTGGCTTTGATTGTGCAAAAACTTTTCAATTTAATATAATCAAAATTATCTGTTTTGCTTTTCGTAATGTCCTCTATCCTGTTTGTGGGCATGAATTATTCTGTTCTCCATAAATCTGATGGGTGAACTATTCCTTGCTCTCCCAGTTTGCTTACAGTATCAGCCTATATATATAAATCATGAACCCATTTTGATTTTATTTTGGCATATGGTGTCAGATTTTTATCAATGCCTAATTTCTGCCATACTCTTTTTCAGTTTTCCAGGCAGTTTTTTTTTCCCCAAAGAGTGAGTTCTTATCCCGGAAACTGGGGTCTTTGGGTTTATCAAATAGTAGATTAATATAGCCATTGACTACTGTGTCTTCCATACTTAATCTATTCTGCTGATCCACCGCTCTATTTCTTAGCCAGTACCAAGCAGTTTTGGTGATTGCTGCTGTATAATACAGTTTAAGATCTGGAATGGCTAGGCCACCTTCCCCTGCATTTCTTTTCATTAGTTCCCTTCATATTCTGGACCTTTTGTTTTTCCAAATGAATCTTGTTATTATTTTTTCTAACTCTATAAAATAATTTCTTGGTAGTTTGATTGGTATGGCACTGAATAAGTAAATTAGCTTAGGTAGAATTGTCATTTTTATTGTATTTGCTTGGCCTAACCATGAGCAACTGATGTTTTTCCAATTATTTAGATCTGACTTGATTTGTGTGAAAAGTGTTTTGTAATTGTGCTCTTATAGTTCCTGGGTTTGCTCTCAGGAGGTAGACTCCTAAATACCTTATAATGTCTACAGTAACTTTAAACAGAATTTCTCTTTCTATCTCTTGCTGTTGGACTTTGTTGGTAATATAAAGAAATGCCCATGGTTTATACAGGTTTACTTTATAGCCTGCAACTTTGCTAAAGTTGTTTATTATTTCAAGTAGTTTTTTACTTGATTCTTTATGATTCTCTAAGCATATCACCATGTCATCTGCAAAGAGTAATAGCTTAGTTTCTTCTTTGCCTATTGTAATATCTACAATTTACTTTTCTTCTCTTATTGCGAAAGCTAACGTTTCCAGTATGATGTTGAATAACAGTGGTGATAATTGACATCCTTGTTTCACCCCCTGACCTTATTGGAAATACTTCTAGCTTGTCCCCATTACATATAATGCTTGCTGAAGGTTTTAGTTAGATGCTATTTATTATTTTAAGGAAGACCCCATTTATACCTGTATTCTCTAGTGTTTTTAATAGGAATGGGTGTTGTATTTTGTCAAAAGCTTTTTGTGCATCTATTGAGATGATCATGTGGTTTCTGGTAGTTTCGGTGTTGATATGATCAGTTATGATGATAGTTTTCCTAATATTGAAACAACCCTGCATTCCTGGTATAAATCCTACCTGGTCATAGTGTATTATTCTTGTAATAAGTTGCTGTAATCTATTTGCTAATATTTTATTTAAAATTTTTGCATCTATACTCAGATAAATTGGTCTATAATTTTCTTTCTCTGTTTTGACTATTCCTGGTTTAGATGTCAGCACTATATTTGTATTATAAAAAAATTTGGTAAGACACCTACTTCACGTGTTTTCCCAAATAGTCTATATAGTATTGGAATTAATTGTTCTTTAAATGTTTGATAGAATATCATGTTCCATGCCCTATGGTCTTTTAATGTAGAAGCTGCAACGTCCTGTGTAATCCTGACTATGGTTCCATGATATTTAAATTGTTTCTTTCTGGCTGCTTGCAGTATTTTCCCTTTGACCTGGTAATTTTGGAATTTGGCTACTATATTCCTCAGTTTTCAATTTGGGATTTCTTTCAGGAGGTGATTGGTGGATTCTTTCTATGGCTATTTTATCCTCTGGTTCTAGGACCATAGGGCAGTTTTCCTTTATGATTTCCTGAAAGATACTGTCCAGGCTCTTTTTTCATCATGATTTTCAGGTAGATCAATAATTTTTAAATTGTCTCTCCTGGATTGATTTTCCAGGTCAGTTGTTTTACCAATGAGGTATCCTATGTTTTCATCTATTTGTTTCATTTTTTTTGTTTCTATTTGACTGATTCTTGCTCTCTCATAGAGTCATTGGCTTCCATTTTCCCAATTCTAATTTTTAACCAATTGTTTCCTTCTATTATATTTTGTACCTCCTTCCACATTTGGCCAATTATATTTTTTAGGGACTTGTTTCCTTCAGTGTACTTTTTTTTCCAGTTGGCCAATTGTGTTTTTTAAGGCCTCTTCTGCCTCTCTCATTTGAATGTTAAAATCCTTATTGAGCAATTCTAAGAAGGCTTTTTGGGCTTCAGACCAGTTCATATTCCCTTTTGAGGTCCCAGATGTGGTTTTGTTGACAATGTTGTTCTCTTCAGAATTTCTGCCTTCATCTTCACTGTTCTCATAGTGTGAATCTGTGGTACGCTTCTTTTTGCTCATTGTGTTTCCTTATTCCCTGCCCTTTAAATATATTGAGCTCTCCTTCTGGGGAGCAGAAGACACTGACCCAAGCTTCTTGTGTAGGGAGCCTACACAAGGGCCTCTTATGTTGTCAATTGGAGGCTGCAGAATTCTGGCAGCTTACCTGGTGTTGGGCTGGAATCAGCAAGGCTGGAACTCTAGGGCAACTATAGGTTGCCTGCTTTTCCTTTCCTTTCACTTTCTTCAACTCCTTTTAGATGAATATTGCAGGGTGCTTATCTGCCTGAGGCCGTTTGTAGTTCTCCTTACTTTATTTTTTCTGAGGCACTGGGAGACCCTTTTGCTGTAGAATAGCGAGGCACCTGGTGGTTTTCTGAACTGGTTTCCACTAGTTCCCCCACCCTCACGGAGGCACTAGGAAGTCCAAGTGTTGGTGTTTGCCTGCTCCACCACCTGGGTTTCAGGATCTCTTCCTGGTGTGGTAAAGTGGGGCTTTCCAGTAGCTTGTTGAGACACCTCCCATTCCGTACTGCTCCCATTTTCCCAGGGCAAAAGGGGCCTTTCCCATTAGTCCCTCTACTACCTGGGCTACTTCACTGCTGCTACCTGTCTTTCTTCTGGTTTGGCTGTTCCAGGGTTTTTACTGGGCTGATATTTTCTGGGCTTTCAGAGGTTGATAGGGGAGGGTGAGAGGAACTACCTTTTTACTCCATCATCTTGGTTTCTGGAAGCTGAAGTCTGGACATTTCTATATAGATATATCCATCATCTCATTTAACACTCACATGCACATACATACACACACACACACACACACACACACACACACACACACACACAAACCTTATATGGACAGAAATGCAGATGTCCCATTTTATGGACAATGAAAGTTAAATTTAGAGAGTATAAATTGTAAGCACCAAAAAACCTTGAAGTTGCTTCCAATGTCCCTTCTATTTAGTCCATTACCCTTACTTTACCAAGAATTCTCTACAGTATATCTAATGAATCCTTACTTCAAGACTTTTAATGAAGGGAAGCCTATTCTATTTTTGGATAGTCTTAAATATTAGGAAAATAGAGGTTATCTAATATTATGTGTTATTTGATACACTAATTACTCTTACATAACTTAGACCACAATTTGTGCCTTAATTTGCCAAAGATTTTAGACTTTTAACTAGAGCTGGCACAGCCGAAATTGATTATGATGATGATAACATACATGATTCTCAAATGACAATTGTTTCCCAGAATAATGCACATGTAGTGGATAGAATGCTCAATACAGAACTAGGAAGAACTGGGTTTGAATCTCATCTCAGTGATTTATTAATTGTGTGATTCTGGACAAATAGCATATCTTCCCTAAGCCTCATTTTCCTAATCTGAATAATGACTTGATTGTGCTGAATGATAACTCTAAGCTTTCTATCAGCATTAAAACTACGACCCTATGAATTTTGGCAACAGGCAGAATTGATAAAATGATTGAACAGATTGTGTCCTTAAGGAGTCATACTTTCAAAAATCATTTCTTAAATCTATGAGTCTAAATTTTCTTTCAGTTCACTCCTCAGAAATTATTCTGAAAAGCACATCTGAGGAATTTGAGAAATTTGGGCTTTTCCAAAAACTTCAAAATGTTCACTGCTTTTAAAAAGCTTTCTCTCTCATATGTTTAATCATTTCAGTTCTACTCTTGAGAAGCCCACTCTGTTATTTTATGTAGCATAAAGTTAACATTTATGGTAAGAGTCAGTGAAGCTAAATTAAAGGTAAGTTATCCTTTGGAGCCAAAGGTACCTTCTTTTCATCATGTATCCTTTCAATGATAGTCTTCTTTCTTCCTTTACAATATATGTTGTAACCTCATTAGCCATAAAGATACATTAAAAACTCATAAGTATGGCAGTAATGCTGCCATTTAAATAGGGCTAAAAAGTTTAAAAGTACAAAACCTCTCTAAAGGCTTATATAGTATGCAAAACAAATTATTATGCCTCTTCATTTGGTGAATATTAAGTAAGCTTCTTTAGCGACTAGTGCCATCAGTTTATTTCACTCAGCTGAATAATCTAATAATATTTTCATTAAATATTTATATGAACAATCAAACACAGAAAATGAAGAGCATATCCCCTGACATTCAAGATGGTATCCAGGCTGATATCAGCAGTTTGTAATACTCATAAGGCTCATTTGCTATGGCTTAGAATGATGTTTTCCATTAGCTCAGAGTAGCTTATTCTTGACCATAGAATCGAAGCTATTCATCAAGCTTACTAATTTCTATATTTTATTTCTTCATTGAAGGCTCAAATTTTGCATACTGACCATTGAATATTAAATATGCCTAAAGATGAGGGTTACCTTAAGCTAATTCAGCTAAATGGGCTGATTGATTAATGTAGTGATTAAAAATAAACCCTTCAGTATTTGATGCTTAACATCATCTCATTCACATGATTTAATTGATAGTATAATTAAATAAAGGTGACTCTGATACTTGACTTTAGATTTGCATGATGATAGATTTATGAATTTGTATCTATATTATGATGAAGAAAAATGATAATATTAAATTTGAAATTCTACAAATCTGGCACAAGACCCATAGGAACACAGAATTAAGGAATTCTATGTGGAATGGACCTTAGAAATCTTCTAACCTAGGGAAAAGCCAAGATGATGGAATAAAAGCAGTGACTTGCTTGAGCTCTCCCCCAAACCCCTTCAAATACCTGTAAAAATGGCTCTAACCAAATTCTAGAGAAGAAGAACCCACAAAAAGACAGAGTGAAACAAATTTCCAGCCCAAGACAACCTGGAAGGTTGGCAGGAAAGGTCTATTGTGCTGGGCCCCACAGGCAAAGACCGGGCCTCAGCAATCCTGGAGCAGGCCTCAGGGGACTGAATCATGGGCAGCTGGAGCAGTTTCCAGATGTCTCAATCCACGAATGCCAAAGACAATTTAGAAGGTCAGTAGGAAAGGCCTGTCAAGACCACGGTGAGAGAGGAGCTCAGTCCAGTCCAAGTCTTAGTGCCAACATGCGGTGGCAGCTGCTTGGCCCACAGCCAGGGGGGATCAAGTGGATGATCAGAGGGGCACTGCAGGGATCTCTTTACTGGTGCTGAAGCAGGATTCGCTTGCTTTGCTGGTGCTTGGATCTAGGTTGCAGTTCTGGGTAGTGGTCCTGGGGTGAGGAGGAGTGCTGGCAAGGTGGAGCTTGTGGTGGTGGTTAAGAGGGAATCTTCCTCACAATTCTGAGGAAGAAAATAATTCTTGTGGTCACTCATAGACCACAGCACAGGACAGGAAAGGAGTAAACACCTTGCCTTTGGTCATACCACCTTGGAAGAACTGAAAATTTACAGGTCCCTAGAAGTATCTCTGGAAACAGCTCTGCAAAAAACCCTCGAAGCTTGGGACAGTACATTCTCCATACTGGAAGCAGATCCCTACCATAACAAAGAATTTGGAAGCTAAATAAATGTCTGGGAACATGAAAAAACAGTGCAAAAAGAAGTCAGACCATAGAATCTTACTTTGGTGACAAAGAAGATCAAAACATACAACCAGAAGAAGACAATAAACTCAAGGCTCCTATAACCAGAGCTTCCAAGAAAAATAGCAATTGGTCTCAGGCCATGGAAGAGCTCAAAAATGATTTTGAAAAGGAAGTAAGAGAAGTAGAGGAAAAACTGGGAAGATAAATGAGAGTGATGCAAGAAAATCATGAAAAACAAGTCAACAACTTGCTAAAGGAGACCCAAAAAATACTAAAGAAAATAACACCTTAAAAATAGACTAACCCAAATGTCAAAAGAGGTCCAAAAAGCCAATGAAGAAAAGATTGCCTTAAAAAACAGAATTGGACAAATGGAAAAATAAGCCCAAAAGCTCACTGAGGAAAATCCTTCCTTAAAAATTAGAATGGAGCAAATGGAAGCTAATGACTTTATGAGAAATGAAGACATTGTAAAACAAAACCAAAAGAATGAAAAAAAGAAGACAATGTGAAATATCTCATTCAAAAAAACAACTGACATGGAAAATAGATCCAGGAGAGATAATTTAAAAATTATTGGACTACCTAAAATCCATGATTAAAAAAGAGCCTAGATAACGTCTTTCAAGAAATTTTCAAGAAAAACTGCCCTTATTTTCTAGTACCAGAGAGCAAAATAGAAATTGAAAGAATCCACCTATCACCTCTTGAAAGATATCCCCAAAGAAAAACTCCTAGGAATAATATGGAGGTCCCAGGTAAAGGAGAAAATATTACAAACAGCCAGAAAGAAACAATTCAAGTATTGTGGAAACACAATCAGGATAACACAAGATATAGCAGCTTCTACATTAAGTGACCAGAGGGCTTTGACTATGATATTCAGGAGGTCAAAGGAGATAGGATTACAGCCAAGAATCACCTACCCAGCAAAACTGATTTAATCCTTCAGGGGAAAAATGGACATTCAGTTAAATAGAGGACTTTCAAACTTTCTTGATGGAAAGACCAGAGCTGAATAGAAAATTTGAGTTTCAGCTACAAGACTCAAGAGAAACATGAAAAGGTAAGCAGGAAAGAGAAATCACAGGATACTTATTAAAATTGAACTGTTTACATTGCTACATGCAAAGATTGCATTTGTAACACATTAGACCTTTGTCAGTATTAGGGTAGTTGGTGGGAAAAACAAAAATGGATTATGGATAGATAGATGGATGGCACATGGTTAGTTGAAGATGAAGGAGTGATATCTAAAAAAATAAAATTAAGGGTTGAGAAAGGATTATGGGAGAAGGAGAAAGGGAAAGGTAGAATGGGGGAAATGATCTCACATAAAACACACAAGAAAAAGCTTTTACACTGTAGGGGAAATGGGGGAAGGTGAGAGGGAATGAGTAAATATTATTCTCATCTAATTTGACTTAAGGAGGGAATAACATACATACTCAATTGAGTATGGAAATCTATCTTATCTTACAGAAAAATAGGGGAAGGGATAAGAGGAGGGCAATGATAGAAGGGAGGACAGATTCAGGGAGGGTAATCAGAAGCAAATACTTTTGCGAAGGGACAAGGTCAAAAGAGAGAATGTGATAAGTGGAGGGTGGGATAGGATGAAGGGAAATATAGTTAGCTTACCCTAACTTCCACTGTTTTGAGACTGTGGAGAGTTCAAACCAGTATCTGAATGGTGCTATATAAAATGAGATAGTTGATAAGATTAGATGAGATCCAAATTGTTAATTCTTTTATTCAATACCCCCATGTCTGTACGTCTATATATAGACTATATGTCTATATATACTACCTGACACATAATCTTCAATTCAGTGACACTGAACTTCCAGCTGTTCTATGAACAAGACACTTCTTTCATCTCTAAGCATTTTCTCTGGCTGTCCTCTGTGTATGACTACTCCTTACCGTGTTCTTACTACTGACTTCCCTGGCTTTCTTTAAGTCCCACCTAAAACCCCACCTCCTACAGGAAGCTTTTCCCAACTCCTTTTGATTCCCATGGCTTCATCTGTTAAAAGTACTTCCTATTTATCCTGTATATATCTTGTTTTGTATATTTTTGGTTTCATGCTGTCTCCTCTCTTAATAAGCTCCTTGAGGTCATGGACTGTATCTTGCCTCTTTGTATCCCTGGTGCTTGTCACATAGTGCCTGACACATAGTAGGTGCTTAATAAATGTTTATTGATTGATTGTTCATTCATTAATTCATTTGACAGCTACTTCCTAAATGGCAATAAGATGCCAGGAACTGGGTTAGACACTGGAGAAGAGATAACGATAAAAAGACCTGATTCCTTTCAAGGAACATAAAATCAAGTATGCGAAATAATCATCACACATATAATTATAACACAAAATATAATATAAAAGCATATAATGAAAGTACAAAGTGTTATGAGAATTTAGAAGAGAACAAAAAATTCTGATTGAGGACATCTTGAATGCTTTAATGGAGGATGGAGCACATTGGTACTACCACTGCCATTTTGAGCACTTGGGAATTTATATATCTAAAGTTTCTTCAAGAAATTAATAATTTACTAGCTATGTCTCATGACATTAACATAAAATGCCATAATTATAATCATCTATAAATATGGAAACTAAACTTATTCACATCAAGATATTAGAGATTGAATTCAGCTCGCTAGCTCCTCCCAAAAGCATTACTTTACAGAACATGCAAAAAGCAAGTTCATCCTATAATGTGTGTCTGAAATGTATATCATTTACACCCTAAAGACTAATTAGAACTTCAGCTGGTGCAGAAAGCAGAGACTCAACTAATTAAAAATAAAGGAAGCTCAGAGTGTGGCACAAAATGTCCCCACAATTCTTTTCTCAGTTCTTCTGGGAAATCTCATCAATTGAGCTCAATATATTAAACCTTTGAATAATGAGGGTATTAATAACCCTTAAAAGTTGCTTCTCACACAAAGTGTTTTCTTAACAGCTAAAACCTCAGTGTCGGCTACTGACTGCTTCTTTGGTCCTGGATGAGAGTCAGGAGGGAAGATATCCCATTTTTCCCTTCCTCTTGCTTTAAGTAACATATGCATATACATGTATGGCAAAACCATAAATGAACAGATTATCTTATTTATTTAGTCTCCACTGGACTTGTGAGAATTTTATTTTTGCTTTTTTTTAATGCTTCTGAGAATAATTGTTTCTTTCCAATACATATGCATGGAGACTTTGAGTTAGATGATACTTCAATACTTAGATGAAAGATTCCTGAAAGCTTATAACCATCAAGGAAAGTCTTCCATTAATGTAGTCATTGGGTAAATTCCTGAATGCAAGGTAGCACCACTATTAGTAGAAATTTCTTCCCCGTTCAGAATCCTAGATCACAAAATCAAATGAGTTAGAAGAGGGGAAAGAGGAATGGTGACAGTCAATGACAGAAAGTAAAGATATATTGTGGCAACAGTAAGCTGATTAGTCATTTAGAAGGTCCTCAAGATTTACTGAGCAGCTATGTTGTGCTTAGATAGAAGGCTGGACATAGAATCAGGAAGACTCATCTCCACAAGTTCAAATCCAGCCTTATATACTTACTAGCCATGTAATACTGGGCAAGTCACTTAATCTTTGCCACAGTTTCCTCATTTGGAAAATGATCTGGAGAAGGGAAAGGCCAGTATCTTTGCCAAGAAAGCTCCAAATGAATTCACAAAGTATCAGACATGGCTGAAATGATTGAACATGTGATTGACTGATTGAATGTGATTGACATTCAGTATGCTGGATATAGAGTACAAATTACCAATAAAAATAGCTAAAATTATGAATAAATACTTAATTAACCAGATTTGTACAACTATCATTGTGCTGGTAAATGTTTAACAACCAACTCTTAGAATGTATGAATATATTTATTATTATTATTTATTAAACTTGTTGATATTACTATTGGTAAAGTTGCTATTTTATTTTTAGTCCCAAATTCTATCTCCAAATTCTCCTTCCCCTCCTTACTCCCTGAGAAAGCAAGCAATCTGATATAGGTTATACATGTGCAATGATGTAAAACATTTCCATATTAGTCATTTTGTTTTCAAACAAAAAAAAAAATGAAAGAATAACTGAAAAATAATATGCTTCAGCCTGTATTCAGGCAATATCAGTTTTTTTCCCCTCTGGATGTGGATAGAATGTTTCATTTTAAGTCCTTTGAGATTGTCTTGGATCATTGTATTGTTGAGAATGGTTAAGTCATTCACAATTTCTTCAACATACAATATCACTGTTACTCTGCATGATGTTCTCCTGGTGCTTAACTCCCTTTACATCTCTTCGAGTAAGTCTTTCCAGATTTTTTTTCTGAAGTCATCCTGCTTGTTATTTCTTATTGGCCAATAATATTCCATCACAATCATACTCCACAACTTGTTCAGCCATTCCCCAATTAATGGGCATTCCTTCAGTTTCTGATTATTAGCCACCACAAAAAGAGCTGCTACAAATATTTTTGTACATGTGAGTCTTTTTCCCTTTTTAAAAATTTCTTTGAGATATAGACCTAGTAGTGGTATTGCTGGTCATACACACCTTATAGCTCTTGGAGAATAGTTCCATTCTCCAGAATGGTTGGATCAGTTCATAATTCCTCCAACAGTGCATTAGTGTTACAGTTTTGCCACATCCCCTCCAAAATTTATCATTTTCCTTTTTTGTAAAGTTAGCCAAAATTATAGGTATGAGGTAGCACCACACAGTTATTTTGATTTGCATTTCTACAATCAATAGTAATTTAGAACTTTTTTCACATGATGATAGATAGCCTTGATTTCTTTGTCTGAGAACTGTTCATATCCTTTGACCATTTACCAGTTGGGGAATGACTTCTATTCTTATAAATTTGACTCAATTCTCTATATGTCACAGAAATGAGGTATTAATCTGTCACATACTTTTCAAATTTAGTCTCTTATTAACAATTTCTGTATCTCCATTCATTCTAGATAATTAACAGAAGAAATCCAACCCTGATTTGCAGCATTTGCTGACTTACAGGTGTAATCTCACAATGAAAATTTAATAATCTGCTCCCATGAGTTGGTTTGAATTGGCCTTATCATATCACAGTTAACATAATTACTATAAGACAATTTCCATACATCCATTTATTTCTGATAGTGTGTATTTTAAATGAGCTGTTTTCCCCGTTCATACTTGTATGCATTGAGAATCTAGCATCAGTTTTTATGCATATCCCTGAGTACGATGTTGTCAATCCTCATAAGGTGTGAAAATTCCATAGTATAAAATTCTCCTATGACTTTCTATCTTTCATGGAGAAGCTACCTTAAGTGCCGAAAATCTTGCTCTGATTTCTTAATATTTATGTAGCTCAATGACTGTTCTTATGTTAACATTCAAGCTCATTTCATGGACCTATACTACCTACATTTTTAGTCATATATATCTTTTAATTCATCTTTTCATCTTTACTTCTCTTATTCAAGTAATTGTTGGTAATATGCTATAACAGTCTACTTCCTCTATTTCCATTGTCCTTTGCAGTTTTCATTCTTCTCGTGTTATAGTGTTCCATGATTAATAGCTACAGAGCAACGGTGAAAAATGCATCAAAAAGATTATCCTTTTGATAGGAAAATGTGTTATGAACATTGAAAACACCATGAAATTTCTAAAATGTAACATGGAGCATTCTCCTTATCAATCCAGACCTCAATTCTTCATCTTTTCACAAAGACATGTTAGTAACCAACTAACTCAATGGGCTAATAATCGGATTGCCAATTATCATTTGGGTACTGTGTATTCTTTATCCATTTGATTTTTCTTCCTTAGATTACAAAGTCAAATACTTTCTTGAATGACCACTGATCTTACTGAGAAGAGTTCATAGCACTATGGGGTTTTAAGAAATTGACTCAGCATCATCAGAAAATGGTCATTCAGAGGGAATTTACAAGAAAATCTCCTCAGCTTCCAAATTCTTAGTAATATTGTAGTTGATAATTGGTATCTTTGAGCTTTCAAAGAGGAAATAGATAATGGAAGAACTTACCCTCACCTATCTTACCAAGTAACTTCAAAATAATTGTCTTTCCACCATGGATAGACTCACATTTGTCTATAATTATCTGTACTCTTAGGAAGGGTGAGTTCATTCAGCTTTTTAAAATTTTACTGAATTTTTTTTTAGTAAATGTTTTTATGATTCTTTTTAAAAAAAAATTTATTGATTTATTTTGATTTATCAACAATCACTTGCATATGCTTTTGAGTTGAAAATTTTTCTTCCCCTTCCTCCCCCCCCACCCTCCACAACATGGCGCACAATCTGATATAGCCTTTACACTTACATACCCATTAAACATATTTTCACATTAGTGAAGTTGTAAGTATAAATTAAAACCAATAGGAGGAACCATCAGAAAGAGAAAACAAAACTCAACATAAGGTAAAAATAAGTGAGAGCGATTCGACTTCCATAGTTCTTTCTTTGGATGTGGACAGCATTTTCCATCCCGAGGCCTCTGGAGATGTCTTAGATCCTCGTAATGCTGAGAAGGGTTCAGTTTAACAATCTTAGTCATTGCATAACGTGGCTGTTATTGTGTACAAAGTCCTCTTGGTTCTGCTCACTTCACTCAGCATCAGACCATATAAGTCTTTCCAGGTTTTTCTGAAGTCAGCCTGTTCATCATTTCTTATAGCACAATAGTATTCCATTACATTCATATACCACAACTTGCTCAGCCATTCCCCAATTGATGGGCATCCTCTCAATTTCCAATTCTTTGCCACCACAAAAAGAGCTGCTATGAATATTTTTGTACATGTGGGTCCTTTTCCCATTTGTTTGATCTCTTTGGGATATAGCCCTAGAAGTGCTATTGCTGGATCAAAGGGTATGCACATTTTTGTAGCCCTTTGGGCATAGTTCCAAATTGTTCTCCAAAATGGTTGGATCATTTCACAACTCCACCAACAATGTATTAGTGTTCCAATTTTCCCACATCTTCTCCAACATTTATCATTTTCCTGTTTTGTCATGTTGGCCAATCTGATAGGTGTGATGTGGTACCTCAGAGTTGTTTTGATTTGCATTTCTCTAATCAATAACGATTTAGAGCATTTTTTCATATGACTATAGATGGCTTTAATTTCTTCATCTGAGAACTGTCTGTTCATATCCTTTGACCATTTATCAATTGGGGAATGGCTTGTGTTCTTATAAATTTGTCTTAATTCTCTATATATTTTAGAAATGAGGCCTTTATCAGAGAGACTGGTTGTAAAAATTCTTTCCCAATTTTCTACCTTCCTTCTAATCTTAGTTGCATTGGCTTTGTTTGTGCAAAAACTTTTCAATTTAATGTAATCAAAAATCCATTTTGCTTTTCATAATGTTCTCTATCTCCTGTTTGGTCATGAATTCTTCTGTTCTCCATAGATCTGATAGGTAAACTATTCCTTGTTCTCCCAGTTTACTTATGGTATCAGCCTTTATATCTAAGTCATGAACCCATTTTGACTTTATTTTGGTATATGGTGTGAGATTTGGGTCTATGCCTAGTTTCTGCCATACTCTTTTCCAGTTTTCCCAGCAGTTTTTTTCAAAGAGTGGGTTCTTATCCCAGAAGCTGGGGTCTTTGGGTTTATCAAATAATAGATTACTATAGTCATTGACTACTGTGTCTTGCATATTTAACCTATTCCACTGATCCACCTCCCTATTTCTTAGCCAGTACCAAGCAGTTTTGATGATTGCTGCTTTATAATACAATTTAAGATCTGGAATTGCTAGGCCACCTTCCCCTGCATTTCTTTTCATTAGTTCCTTTGATATTCTGGACCTTTTGTTTTTCCAAATGAATCTTGTTATTATTTTTTCTAACTCTATAAAATAATTTTTTGGTAGTTTGATTGGTATGGCACTGAATAAGTAAATTAGCTTAGGTAGGATTGTCATTTTTATTATATTAGCTCGCCTACCCATGAGCAACTGATGTTTTTCCAATTATTTAGATCTGATTTTATTTGTGTGAAAAGTGTTTTGTAATTGTGTTCATAGAGTTCCTGGGTTTGTTTGGAGGTAGACTCCTAAATATTTTATAATGTCTACAGTAAGTTTAAATGGGATTTCTCTTTCTATCTCTTGCTGTTGGGCTTTGTTGGTAATATATAGAAATGCTGATGATTTATGTGGGTTTATTTTATAGCCTGCAACTTTGCTAAAGTTGTTTATTATTTCAAGTAGTTTTTTACTTGATTCTCTAGGATTCTCTAAGTATATCATCATGTCATCTGCAAAGAGTGATAGCTTTGTTTCTTCTTTGCCTATTCTAATGCCTTCAATTTCTTTTTCTTCTCTTATTGCTAAAGCTAAGGTTTCCAGTACAATATTGAATAACAGTGGTGATAATGGACATCCTTGTTTCACCCCGATCTTATTGGAAATGCTTCTAGCCTGTCCCCATTACATATAATGCTTGCTGAAGGTTTTAGATAATGCTATTTATTATTTTAAGGAAGACTCCATTTATACCTATGCTTTCTAGTGTTTTTAATAGGAATGGGTGTTGTATTTTATCAAAAGCTTTTTCTGCATCTATTGAGATGATCATGTGGTTTCTGTTGGTTTTGTGTTGATATGCTCAATGATGCTGATAGTTTTCCTAATATTGAACCAACCCTGCATTCCTGGTATAAATCCTACCTGGTCATAGTGTATTATTCTTGTGATAAGTTGCTGCAATCTACTTGCTAGTATTTTGTTTAAAATTTTTGCATCTATATTCATTAGAGAAATTGGTCTATAATTTTCTTTCTCTATTTTGACTCTTCCTGGTTTAGGTATCAACACCATATTTGTATCATAAAAAGAATTTGGTAAGACTCCTTCTTCACCTATTTTCCCAAATAGTCTATATAGTATTGGAATTAATTGTTCTTTAAATGTTTGATAGAATTGCATGTAAATCCATCTGGCCCTGGAGATTTTTTCCTAGGGAGTTCATCAATGGCTTGTTCAATTTCTTTTTCTGAGATGGGGTTATTTAAGTATTTTACTTCCTCTTCGTTAATCTGGGCAATTTATATTTTTGTGAATATGTATCCATTTCACTAAGATTGTCAAATTTGTTGGCATATAGTTGGGCAAAATAATTCCTAATTATTGTTTTAATTTCCTCTTCCTTGGTGGTAGCTTCACCCTTTTCATTCTTGATACTAGTAATTTGGTTTTCTTTTTCTTTTTTTAATTAAATTAACCAAAGACTTATCTATTTTATTAGTTTTTTCATAAAACCAGCTCTTCGTTTTATTGATTAGTTCAATAGCTTTCTTAGTTTCAATTATATTAATTTTTCCTTTGGCATTTCTAATTTAATGTTTAGTTGAGGATTTTTAATTTGTTCTTTTTTCTATTTTTAGTTGTATGCCCAATTCATTAATCTCCTCTTTTTCTATTTTATTTATGTAAGCATTTAGAGATATAAATCTTCCCCTAAGAACTGCTTTTGCTGCATCTCATAGGTTTTGGTATGTTTTCTCCTTATTGTCATTTTCTTGAATGAAATTATTGATTGTTTCTATGATTTGTTGTTTGACCCAATCATTTTTTAGGATTAGATTATTTAGTTTCCAATTATTTTTTAGTCTATCTTTCCATGGCCCTTTATTACATATAATTTTTATTTGCATCATGATCTGAAAAGGATGCATTTAATATTTCTGCCTTTCTGCATTGGATTGTGAGGTTTTTATGCCCTAGTACATGGTCAATTTTTGTGTATGTGCCATGTACTGCGAGAAAAAAGTATATTCCTTTCTATCCCCATTCAGTTTTCTCCAGAGGTCTATCATACCTAACTTTTCTAATGTTCTTTTCACCTCCTTAACTTCTTTCTTGTTTATTTTGTGGTTAGATTTATCTAGGGCGAGAGGGGGAAATTCAGGTCCCCCACCAGTACAGTTTTGCTGTCTATTTCTTCCTGTAACTCCCTGAACTTCTCCTGTAAGAATTTGGATGCTATACCATTTGGTGCATATATGTTTAGTAATGATATTACTTCATTGTCTATGGTGCCTTTTAGCAGGATGTAGTTTCCTTCCTTATCTCTTTTGATTAGATCTATTTTTGCTTTTGCTTTGTCTGAGATCAGGATTGCTACCCCTGCTTTTTTCACTTCAGCTGACACATAATATATTCTGCTCCAGCCTTTTACCTTTACCCTGTATGTGTCACTCTTTTTCAAATGTGTTTCCTGTAAACAACATATTGTAGGATTATGGTTTTTAATCCATTCTGCAATCCTTTCCTTTTATGGGAGAGTTCATCCCATTCACATTCACAGTTATGATTACTATCTGTGTCTTTTTCTCCATCCTTTCCCCCATTTATGCTTTTCTTTCTCCTTTTTCCTTTCCCCTTCACTAGTGTTTTGCTTTTGACCACGCCTCCTTCAGTCCCTTCCCCCTTTTATTATCCCTTTCCCTTTTCTTCCCCTTTAGTCTTACTGCTTCTTCCCCCCCTTCTTCCCCCCCCTTTTCTTTCCCCCTCCCTTTCTTTCCCTTTTCCCTCCTACTGCCTATAGGGCAAGTTAGATTTCTATACCTAACTGATTATATTATGCCCTTCTTGAGCCAAATCTGATGAGAGTAAGGTTCAAACAATGCTCCCCCCCTTCTTTCCCTCTGCTGTAATAGGATTTTGTGTCTTTTCCTGTAATGTAATTTACCCTTGTCTGCCTCCTCCTTTCTCAGTACATTTTCTAAGATCAGATTGATCCACTTATTTGGATCCATTTAACCCACTTGATTAGATTTTTTTTTATCATTACATCAAAGTCAACTAATATCCACCCTCTTTATGTATATTCTTTTAACAAGGTGTAATAATAATACAGTTCTCCAGGGTTGCAAGTCTCACATTCCCTTGTAGGGGTTTAAAAGCCCCCTGCCCTTATTAACAACATATTGTATCTTTCTGTCCCATTTACCTTTTTAAGTCCTTCTTGAGTCCTGTACTTGAAGATCAAATTTTTTGTTGAGCTCTGGTCTTTTTAACAGGAAAGTTTGGAAGTCTCCTATTTCATTGAATATCCACCTCCTCCCTTGAAAAGTCATACTCATTTTTGCTGGGTAATTGATCCTTGGCTGCATTCCAAGTTCCTTTGCCTTATGAAATATCACATTCCACGCCCTGACATCTTTTAATGTAGAAGCTGCAAGGTCCTGTGTAATCCTGACTGTGGTTCCATGATATTTAAATTGTTTCTTTCTGGCTGCTTGCAGCACCTTCTCTTTCATCTGGCAATTTTGGAATTTTGCTATTATATTCCTTGGGGCTGTCAATTTGGGATCTTTTTCAGGTGGTGATGGGTGGATTCTTTCTATGGTTATTTTCCCTTCTGGTTCTCGGACTTCAGTGCAGTTTTCCTGTATGATTTCCTCAAAGATACTGTCCAGGATCTTTTTCTCATCATGATTTTCAAGTAGTCCAATAATTTTTAAATTGTCTCTCCTGAGTCGATTTTCCAGGTTGGTTGTTTTACTGATGAGGTATTTTACATTTTCATCTATATTTTCATTTTTTTTTCTGTTTGACTGATTCATTGCTCTCTCATAGAGACATTAGTTTCCATTTGTACAATTCTAGTTTTTAACAGATTGTTTTCTTCTGTTAGTTTTTATACTTCCTTCTTCAATTGGCCAATTGTGTTTTTTAGGAACTTGTTTTCTTCAGTGTACTCTTCTGTTAGTTTTTGCCCTTCCTTCTTCAATTGGCCAATTGTGTCTTTTAGGGACTTGTTTTCTTCAGTGCATTTTTTTCCCCAGTTATCCAATTGTATTTTGGAAGGACTCTTCTACCTCTCTCATTTGACTTTTAAAATCCTTCTTGAGCTCTTCTAAGAAGTCTTTTTGGGCTTCAGATTCCCTTTTGTTGTTGCAGATGTGGGTTTGTTGACAATGTTGTCCTCTTCAGAATTTCTGTCTTGATCTTCACTCTTCTCATAATATGAATCTATGGTACATTTCTTTTTACTTATGGTGTTTCTTTATTCCCTGGCCTTTAAAGAGATTGAGCTCTCCTGCTGGGGAACAGAGGGTACTGACCCAAGCTTCTTGTGTTGGGAGCCTAGGTCTTGGTCACTGGCTTTGCGTGCTGGGGCCTCTTATGCTGGCAATTGGAGGCTGTAAGTTTCTGGCAACTTACCTTGTGTTGGGCTGGAATCAGCAAGGCTGGTACTTTTAGGCAATTCTAGGTTGCCTGCTTTTCCTTTCCTTTAACTTTCTTCAGCTCCTTTTATATGGATGCTGCAGGGTATTTATCTGCCTGGGGCCCCCTGCAGTGTTGTCTCCCTCCTTTCTGCTAATGCCCCTGGAGATTCCTTTGCAGCCGAGTGCTGAGGCACCCAGTGGTTTTCTGAGCTGGTTTCCACTGGTCTCCCAACCCCGCCACCTCCCTCCCCCCCAGCCCTTACTGAGGCACTCAGAGGTCCAAGTGTTGGTGTTTGCCTGCTCTACCACCTGGGCTTCAGGATTTCTTCACAATTGGAGGCTGCAGGGCTCCAACAGCTCACCTGGTGTTGGGTTGGAATTAGCAAGGCTGGGGCTTTAGGAAGCCTTTAGGTTTTCTTCACCTCCTTTCAGATGAATGCAGCAGGGTACTTATCTGTCTAGGGCCCACTGTAGTTCTGCTTCCTTTATTTTGACTGAGGCACTGGGAGACCAGTTTGCTGGGCTGCTGCACAGCTGCTCCCCATCTTTCTTCTAGTTCAGGTGTTTCAAAATTTTTTTTCTGGGGTAATATTTTCTGGGTTTTCAGAGGTTTATAGGGGAGAGTGAGAAAGACTACCTTTTCACTCTGCCATTTTGGCTCCTGGAAGCAGAAGTCCCTTATGATTCTTTAAAAGGCAATTTTATCCCTGCAGTTTAATTCATCTGAAGGGCTTACTATCTTTGTTCCTAAACTTGATTATTTTTTATTGTGCAACTGCTAATTTTTGTGCGATGGTAGAACCTAGTTTCATTAGCTCTCTTCTTATGAACCAATGTTATTGCCTGCAATTTATGTTAATGATATTTTCTTCTGTCATAGCCTTCTCACACTTTTATCAATGGGTAAAATAATAAATAATTTTCTAGGAAAAGAAATGATGGTTTTATATTCAAATGATAATCTTTGATCCCACCAGATTGCTTCCTGTAGCATGCTGCTTAGATTTATTTCCTATTATTTCCTATTACTGTTGAGAGCACTCTTCCAAATCACCTGGGCTTACAAACTCAATGTTATTCCCTAATACTACCTATAATAAATACAAATATACAATGTGTTGTCACATCCTTTAATTTCTCAGTTCAAAACATCTTTAGCATATACTACCTTTGTTCCACTTATGTGGTCACCATCCTGTCAAGGCCCTTAATATCTCATGCCTGAATTATTGGAACAGCATGCTAATTGCTCTCTCTGCCACAAGCCTCTCCCCATGCCAATCCATCCTCCAATCAGCTGCCAAAACTGTTTTCCTAAAGCAGGTCTAACCATGTCACTCCTTTACTCAATAAACTGAAGAGTTTTCCTACAAGGGTTAAATCCTCCTTATGAGGATAATAATATCACCTAGATCCTGGGCTTGTTGTGAAAATCAAATGAAATAATAAACATAAAGTACTTTATAAAATCTGAAGGAAGCCCTCCACCTAGCTCCTTCTTCAGTTTCCAGACTTCTTCCTTCTTTTTTTTTATTTTACTTTTTACTTTATCTTTTACTTTTCTCTGTGTTCAAAAGTTACAATAATCTACTTGCTGCTCTGGCAAAAGACACTGCATGTTGTGATTCCATGACTATTCCATGGTTGTCCATAATAATTTGGAATGATCTCCTTTGTCACCTTCATCTCCTTGCCTCGTTGGCTTCCTTCAAGTCTCAACTCAATTCCACCATTCTGTAAGAGACCTTTCTTTTCTGATACATAAAAAGGTAGATTTTCAATGGCCCAAGTTCATAATAATCTTGTCCCTGAAAGTATAGTTATGAAATGACTCATTCTTATACTAAGCCCCAATAAATATCAAAATCCCTCCAACCTCGAGCTAGGGAGCTGAGCACTAGGAAAGGTCATTCTGTCTTTTGTGGCTCCCAGAGCTGTCCTGAGCCCTCATGCAAAAAATATAAGACACTAGGAAACAAGGACAAGGTTAACTACAGTTGTTTATGAGAAACAAAATCATACTCATTTGTTGAAGTCCATGAGAATTTTTTATTTTACAAAGGGACACATTCAGTATAGATACCAATTGCACTCTGAGATCATGTAAAGCAATGCTTTATGGTAAGGAAAACCAGTTCTTAAGGTATAATTTTTTCTCAGTGTTTCAGCAACTGGGGGGAGTACATGATGTTCAAAAAAGAAAAACAAAAACACATTCCTGTACCTCCCTGGTTGTTTATTTAGAAAGTCCCTTCTCCTGGTCCTCCATGGAGACTTTTGTTGAAGAAAAAAAAAACCCAGCAGATATTTCTGCCACCATGGCTGCTCATGGATGTTCCACAAATTCCCACTACCTCCCTCTTCTCTCTCTCTCTCTCTCTCTCTCTCTCTCTCTCTCTCTCTCTCTCTCTCTCTCTCTCTCTCTCTCTTTCTCTCTCTCTCTCTCTCTCTCTTTCCCCTAGAGATTCTTAAAAGGCTTGCTCTGTATAGAGAGAAATTACATTGGTGGTACTAATCTCAAATCAGCTTCTTCCTTTCCAAAGCAGGGAAGAAATTCAACTCCCAGTACTTTTGCAAGGGATTACATGTGTAAGCCATGTACATAGCAAAGTAGATAAAGTGCTAGATTTAGAGTTGGGAAAATTTGAGTTCGAACATGGCCTCACAGATTCCTAGCATTGTCATCCCAGGCAAGTCACTTAAACTCTGTTTCCTCATTGGTAAAAAGGAGGTAATAATAACAACTACCTGTCAGAGTTGTAACAAGGATCAGACAAGATGATATATTTAAAGTGTTGTATATATGCTAGATATCTTTATCCCTCTTGCCTGGCACATTCTAAAGGCTAAATAATTGCTTCTTGACTGCCTGGGGATACTGATGGCAAACCTAGTGCTCCAGAAGCTATGTCATTTCATGTAATCATTTTCCCCTCGATGGTCTGATGTTTCTTTTCATTTCTCAAAGTCTGACAAGGGTTCTAGTAGATTGTTAGACTATGTAGGTTGATCAGTAAGCTGGGAAAAAAAGTAACCAGGAATTGAAAATTTTATTTCCTCCCAGTAATTTCTCATGTTCTGTTACTTTAAAAAAAACACTTAATTTTGTTATTAGTCTAGTGATTCATTTTCACATATATTTTAAAAGTGACATTTGAATAAGAACACTAAACCAATTGTACCACTTTTGATTTAACCATTAACAAACAGTATATTTCTAGAAAAACAATTTTCGTAATCGTATTTTAAATGATTGGAATTATCTTTTGTTACCTCAGGATAATCAATTTCTAATAATAAATTGCTTAGGAGAATATAATACTGAGGAAACATTAATATACATACATATATATATATGCATATATATGTATATGTATATATATATATCCTTATGGTGAGCTTTAGTCTTAAGAACCACACAAGATTGAGATCATAACTCTAATTAAAGCAATTGACGAGAACACTTAGCATTCTTCATGTTACATAGAATTCTAACATCCATATCTCCAAATGTTTTCTTAAAGTGAGAGGCAAATATTTTCTTACTGTCAAAATGGAAGAAGTACTGAGTATTGTCCAAGTTGAAGACACTCAGAACTCAGAACTTTAATTTAGTAATTAAATGTGTTAATTACAATCTAACCATTAGACCATTATGCTTTCTTCCTATTTAATTAGAATGTGGTAATCATCATTTTGCACATAAATTAAATACTTTGAGACACTTCAGAGGACACTATAATGATACTACTTAACATTTAAATAAAGCTTTTCATCCTGAATAAAATTTACAAACATTAAGTAATTAATTCACCAAAGTGGCCATTTGAAAAATTTATTTCCCTTGAAAGTGATTATGACTAAAAATTCTTGGTACTGATAGGGCACTTACTTTTACTAAAGCATTAATAACTAAGCCAATTAAACATTTTCTTTCCAGATGTAGAAAAAGGTGTTCTATCAGCAAACTTTATTACCCAGAGAGGGTAAAAATGTGAGAACTCTAAAAATTAGTTTTTATATCCATTGCATACATAATATCCAGTTCATTAGTAAATTAACTAAGAAATTATCTAACTTTCCTATTCTCTAAACTCTAGAAAACAATACCTACTAACATCCCCATACTGGAAAGATTTCCATATACCTTGAAAATTGATAGAGAATGTAAAAAAGAATGATATCTTCATTGTGCAAATTTCTGGCTTATTTGTTGTCAACAGATCAATAAACATTTATTAAGCGCTACTATGTGCCAGATACTATGCTAAGTGCTGAGAATAGAAAAGGAGGCAAAATATAGTCCCTGCCCTCAAGGAGCTTACAATCTCATGGGGGAGATAACTTTCAAATAAATATATGGAAAGCAATCTATATATTGCATAAATAGGAGATAGTTAATGGAAGGAAAGCACCAGAATAAAAGGAGCTGGAGAAGGCTTCCAATAAAATATAAGGATTTTAGTTGAGATTTAATGGAAGCTAGGACAAGGGTCAATTGTCAGAATGGAGGAGGGAGAGTGTTCTAGGTATTGGAGACATCCAGAAAAAAATGCCAGAATAGACAGATTAAATACCTTATTTGTGGAATAAGCAGGAGACAAGTGTTACTGGATAGAAGAATCAGGGAAAAAGCTGTAAGATTGGAAAGGTTGGAGAAGGCTAGGTTATGAAGGGCTTTGAATGTCAAAAAATATTTTGTATTTGATTCTGGATGCAATAGGGAAGCAGTGGAGTTTATCGAGAGTGTGTGCAGGGGAGGCATAGCATGACTGGACCAGTACTTTAAGAAAATGAGTAAATGACTTTAATGGCTGAATTATATATATATATAGGAAGAGACTTGGGGCAAGCAAAACCCACTAGCGCACTATTACAATAGTGTAGGGGTGAAGTGATGAGGACCTAAACTAGACAAGTGGTAGTACCAGAGGAGAAAAGAAGGGGTATATTGGAGACATGGAGAGAGAGAGAGAGAGAGAGAGAGAGAGAGAGAGAGAGAGAGAGAGAGAGAGAGAGAGAAAGAGAGAGAGAGAGATTTCACTATTTCTGCCTACCTATTCTTTTGTCTCCTTTCAATGAATTCCTAAAAGTTGACCAAAGGAAGGAAATCCACCTAAAATCCCATGTGCCTTCATAACATCCCTTGAAATCACCAGGATTATCAGTTGAGCTCTTTGTCTGCCTATCTATCATCCCTCACTTTCAACATATGACCAGCCCATTTTTTTCCTGTTATACACTTTCATGATGACAGAGGAATTTACACCTCTTCTCTTCATTATTGGTTCTACTTTACAACCTGCTTTCACATATTCTCCCACTCTGTCTCCTTGTCTCTGTCTCTCTGTCGCTATCTCTCTGTATCTCTGTCTCTACACATATGTGTATGTATGTACATATATATGTATATATGATAGTGTATATACATACATATATATGTATGTACATATATATGTATGTACATATATATGTATGTACATATATGTATATATGATAGTGTATATACATACATATACACATGCATTTCTACAGTTATATGTATAGAAATGTTCTATATACTTACATATAATACATATTATATATAATAGCAATGACACAAATAAAAAGATATTAAAAGATATTAAAAGAATTAATGATGGCAGAGAAGAAGCAAAATTATTCCTATTACATAATTGCTAGTTAATTTTTAAAACTTTAAAATTAATTTAAAATAATGTTTTAAGAAAAGCAAAATACAAAATAAATGCATAAAATTATAAATATTTCTAAATTTGAAAAAATGAGAGAATAGTAAGAGATTCCATCTGAAATAACTACAAAATGCATTAAATATTTTGTACCTATCAGTACATATATAGTACAGGATTTATCTAAAATACAGTTGTGAAAAGATGTTTTCATGAGGCACCATGAATAATTGGGAAAAGATTCAGTGTCAATGCATTGGACATAACAATAACATGAAAATGATTATCTATATTAAGCTAGATATTTAATATTATACCAAACTATTAATAAAATACTTTATAGAATTAGATTAAATAATGAAATAATAAGAGCCCTACGGCAGAAACAAGAGGTGAGTAATGCAAAGTGTCAAGTTGGGATGAGGACAATAAAAAGAAGGCAGAGGGGAGAGATTTAGCATTACCAGATCTCAAATATATCTATTATAAAGCAGCAGTTATTTAAAAAAAAATACCACAATGATAGCAAAATGATTCACTTTGATAGATAAAAATGGCAATCCATAGAGGCAAACACTATAGAAGTTAAACAAACTAAAAAAAAAAACTTTTGGAAAAAATGATGCTAACAACCAGTTTAGAACAGAGTCTTATACTTTATGCCACAATATATCCAAATAAAGAAAATAGATTTACAGTTACAAAATTGAAATTTAGTGGAAAGTAAAAAGTTATATGTTTTACTTCATAGGTGGGGTGGACTAGGGGAAATCATAAAAAAGACAATAGGTCATTTTGACTATATCAATCAAAAATACTTAGGCAAATGAAATAGATGTAGCAATAAGATGAAAAATATGAACAGGTTTAAATGACTTTGTATTAAATATCTATGAGAAAAGTCTGATGCCCCAAATATTTTAGGAACTAGCACAAATGCAAACGACTAAAAGTTAATTTCTAACACACAATTACAGGATATGAACAAAGAGCTTTCAAAAGAATAAATACAACTTATCAATAATTTTATGAAATTACTCAATTAAAACAATAGATGGTTTTTTGGGGGAGACAACTTGCTGTCTTACAGTTGTTCTTTTACTTTCATTGGCTAGCAGACTCCTAAGAAGAAAGATAAAGTGGCAGATTTTTGTAATTGTATAAAAGTGTTATGTTGTAAGCTTGCCTTTAAGAAACTCCAGCAGACAAAGGGGTTTTGTTGTTACTGTTGTTGAATTATTTTAGTCACGTCCAACTGTCTGTGACCCCATTTGGGGTTTTCTTGAAAAAGATGCTGGAGGGGTTTGCCATTTCCTTCTCCAGATCATTTTTTTTGAATGAACAAATATATTTTTTTTTATTATTTTTAGGCAACTGGGGTTAAGTGACTTGCCCAGGGTCACACAGCTAGTAAGTGTCAAGTGTTTGGTCTGAGGCCAGATTTGAACTCAGGTACTCCTAACTTCAGGGCCAGTGCTCTATCCACTGCACCACCTAGCTGCCCCTCTCCAGATCATTTTACAGATGAGGA
Organism: Phascolarctos cinereus; assembly: GCF_003287225.1. Lineage (NCBI taxonomy): Eukaryota > Metazoa > Chordata > Mammalia > Diprotodontia > Phascolarctidae > Phascolarctos > Phascolarctos cinereus. Next base: position 138,647,586 of record NW_027555514.1, read on the forward strand.
ACTAAGACAAACAGGGTTAAGCTACTTGCCCAGGGTCACACAGCTAGTAAGTGTCTGAGGTCGAATTTGAACTCATGTTTCTGACTCTAGGGCCTGCACTCTATCCACTGTTCCATCTCGCTGTCCAAAGGTATAAGGGGATGATAACAGATACTTTATCCTTTTCACAAATGGTTTTGAATTCCTCTTCTAGTGTTCTATAATTCAAGAGCTTTTCATTCCATTTACTCTAGAATTTATTGATTAATAGACTAATATATTAGAAACTCTGCTCTCAGGTTTTCTGGTCAATATGGTGATTATGGGTAACAGGGCTGTGATAATGTTCTTGTTCCAAAATAACTTATTGTTAAATTCACTTAGATATATTTCAGACTTGTATCAGTAGTGTAGGAATTTGTCATCTGATAACTTATGGATAGTTAACTTTTAGCTTATAATTTAGGGCACTTGTTTGTATCTTTGTAAGTACTTTATAGGTGATAATTTTTTTTCAATCTTAATTGCACAGTTTCTACTATCTGCTTACAAAATATGCATCAATCAAAAATTCTAAACTGTTGCTTAAAGTATGACCTTTCTGTGATGTCTAATAGCAATGACCTAATCTTATCTTGCTACCATCAACCCCTTGTTTTCTATAAACAAAATATTCTTAAAGAATTCAAAAATTACTTCCCAAAACAATAATAAAGTTTGGGAATAGGTACATGTCAATGGACTTGTCAGATGCAATTGGTATCTGTTTACCTTTAGAGGGAGCCTATGAGATAGCTGAGATCTTAAACAATCTATGAGGTTCAGACACATGAACTCACCCAACAATGGGGTAGTGGCCCACTTTCCCCTGCTGCATCCACCCACTTGTCTGGCTCTGTCTGTCTGTTTTCAGTCTATCCATGCTTAGGTACCCATGCCTGTCCTACGCCCCCATTGTTGCCCATCCTCTCCTGTCCATGTCTGTGTCCAGCTGCCAAATATGTATTCTTCCTCTTGATTCTGGGCAAAATCCCAGTGCCTGGCCCTGGCCCAGATGTTCTTCCTCCCTCTGCCCCAGTCCTCTTGCATCCTTGAGCCTTGAGCTGGTTCTCTCCCTCCATGGGTAGGTGGCCACCTTCCTACCTACCTCCATCCCTCCCTTCTTCATGTCTTTGGACAAATTTGCATTACATAAAATCACTTAATTTAGAGTTCTGAAGAATTGTCCACTTATGTAAAGCAAGAACTGTCTGTATAGCTCCCTGATTGTCTTTAAATAATGTGCAAGGTAAATTTAAATGGCCACAGGAAACAAGGAGAAATCTAAAGACAGATTAAGTAAATATATAATCATTCCAAATACCTGTAAATTGAACCCTAATCTATATTAATCTAGAGTTGAGTAGAAATTGGGCTGCATACTTGTCCATGAATATATTCTGATATTATCTGACTTTTGTTTAATTTTTGTCATTGCATTATCTGCAATCCCACCAAATGATTGCAGATTTATGTAAAATATAAGAGAATGGAATGGAGCAGCAATTATTCATCAACAAAAATTTCTTGCTTTTCTGCTATGTTCTAGATGCTGAGATAAGGTCTGGGGAAATCAAACCCATATGTCAAATAGTACCTAGCTTCAAGGAACTTACATTCTCTATGGAGAGACAACATCTAAGCATAAAAGTATATACACAGCAAATAAAGGATTGTATATTTAAAGTTGAAAGAGATCTTAGAAGTCATGTAATCTAACTCCTTTATTTTATAAATGATAAAACTGAGCCAGGTCATTTGAGTTGCCTAAGAACACACTTGCAAAAGAGTTGTGATTTGAATCCAGTTCTTCTAATATAAATTTCAGGGCACTTAACATAGTAATAACATTAATGTATTTTCAATATTAGCTAAGGATGATGCTATTGAGTTAGGAAGATTAAAAGAGAATTCTTACACCACTGTGTAATGGAATAGGGGAAATACCTCATATAGATATACTGCATTGTTGAAACTAACATAAGGTAAAGAACATTTTGAACAGACTATCACACGTCAAAAAGATGAACATTTAGAAAAGCTAGGTTTGGGCAGAGCCAGGATGTCAGACAGAAGCCAGGAAGTTGCCCAAGTTCTCCCAGTTTCCCTCAAAAACAACATTAAATTAAGCTTCTAAATGGATTCTGGAATGCCAGAACCTACAAAAAGATGGAGTGAAAGCATTTTCCACCTTGAGATAACTTAGAAAGAGTTTGGAAAAGACCTGTCTCACTTGCATAAAAGGGGAGTGCAGCCCATCTCCAGTCAAGCCAGTGAGAGGCCCTTAGCCACAGCAGAGATCAGCAACTGTTTCAATGTATTGATACACTACAAGCTTGTTCTTATCCAACCTCGGTCCTCATCAAGAATTTCCTTCAATCATAGCAAACCATTCAATGTTATCCTAAGCATCTTATATGAAATAAAACAGATTCATGTTGTACACCTCAGTACATAAACTCATAACTGTACATGTAATGTGCTTCACAGTAATAAAAATGTCATGCTTCTTGGGGATACTAAATATATGAGAATTCTTCTGAAATAAAATCTCCAGTAACAAGGTAATAACAAATGAACTCTGTTTCTAGGTTCAATCAATATGCCTGTCTTAATGTAATCCTTATAAATGCACACAGCTTTACAATAACATAATCTAAGTTCAGTCTGTATTTCCAAGTTTTGCCAACATCTTTCCTTACTTTATGAGCATGTGTGTGACAGTTAAATTATATATTTCTCATTTCACTAGGGATATGTGACACTTATAGGATGTGGAGGGAACAAATTGGGTAATTTTGCTACCTTAAAAAAGATAAGCCCCCTCAAAAACTGGATGTTCTTTGCCTTGAAAGAAGGGTAGCTGTTGATTCCAGTTGTGAGAAGTGGCTAAAAGTTTTCTCCTATAACTTCAAATAAATAGAGGAAATCACACTTCTCCAGAGGTTTTAGTAAATAGTATATCTACTACAAGGAGATATTTTCTCTAATCTGGCAGTAATTAAATGGGAAAATGAAAAAAAATAGGCCAGCAATTATCTGACTTCCCTTTTCTTAATCAGCTCCTATCTTGTATTGTTAAAGTTTAAATTGGTTAGTTAAGTTGAAACTATAATGTTTAGTCTTTTAAAAATAATATGAAAAAATAATTAGAATTATTGATACATACAGCATTGTGCATAAGGTTAAATGAGACTGTGAAAAGATGAAGTGACCCATTCCAAAATGTGTAAGAAGGTAGAAAGATAGACAACCAGCATGCCATCCCCGATCTGAAATCAAATGCAAATGTATCAAAATCCATCATCTACTTAAATGGCAAAACAGCAGATGGCTCTGTGGTGGCAACTCTTATTGGTAATGGAAATTTTCTATATTCATTAGGTATAGCAATAACACCCAAAGGTATTTATGTTTGTTTAGCCTGGTAAAGTAATAAATTGTTTTTATGCTTGTCTTTTTCAAAAATACAAAATGTTCCTCAGTCTTCCTACAAATCTAGACAGGCACAACTGAAGAGATAAATAATGTATATTGTTCGGAAATGCAGTTGGATGGGATTTCTATTTAATTAGCCCGTAAATACATCTAGATACTATAGATGTACATTGAGTTGGGTCCAGAGCTAAAGAGGAGAAATGCTAGGATGGATTCTGTTGAACAACTTTGACACTGCTTTTAATGATCTCAAGGCACTTTTAACACAAAAAACTCACATCTTGAAAAAAAAACCAATCTGTAGAGGTAATATTTGGTTAAAAGTCATGAAACATCATAATTTTTGAAGAATCAAAATTAAAAGGGATACAAAGTGTAATGAAGTGTTAAAAGCTAGATGTATAAGTATACTGCATCATAATATCAACAATGATCTAAGTACAAAAAAAAAATATACCAGAAAAGGTGAATGAACTAGTTATGTAGTTTGAGTGAGAGATAACAGTTGGACACTATGGTGCTATACCAGTACTCAAAAAATAATCACAGACTGAAATTAAGACCACCACTACATTGTGTAAGATTTGTGGAAGGACCTGCATAAGGATTGCATAGAACATAAAGATGTACCTAGGCTGATATTTGGACTAGTGCAGAGAAAAACTACAAATGAGATCATGGACACTTTTAAGAATTGAAGAAATGCCTCAGTCCTTTGCAGCCTCCATTTGGTTCCAAAAACCTTATAGTTTTCCATCCATATATAAGCACCAATTTTATTGTTTTTCTTATAGATGTGAACTTCCTGTCCAATGATCAATGAATTAATACTGCATTAGAGAACTTGTCTGACACAAAAAAATGAAATTTTCTTTAAAACAAATCAGAATCATAAGGAAGTTTCAACCAAAATTTAAAAATGTTTCATAAGTTCTACAAAGAGGACTGAAGAGAAAAGGTAGTGGATTCAGTTTTGTCATATCCCCAAAGGCAAAAGGAAATATAATTTTTTGGGATACTTGGTCCTCTCACCTTGCAATCATCATGAAGAACTCAGTCACATGACCATCATGAATATAATTGTAACTTAATATCCATCATCTATTATAGAGAATGAAATATTAAAATTCTCTGAATACTTTAATAAGAAATTCCAGGTTAATATGTGCATTAAAAATTGATAATATCAATGTGAAAGAGGACAAAGGAGTAAGTAGTGAAAATATGATGGAAAATATTAGTGAGAACTTGGATGTTAAAAGGACTAAAAGCTTATAGGTTGTTTTGAAACCTAATATCTATACAGCATGAATATATACTTTAAGGGAAAAAATAACTGAAAATAGTAAACTTCAAATAGCATGACAAAAAATGAAATAGACCAGTAATTGGTCACCAATATGGAAATTATTTCAGAATAATTCATGTATATGCAATCCAATCATCAAATAATTAGAATAAAGGTAAAAAAATAAACACCAATTAGAAGAAATGGCAAAGATACAAGGAAAAAGATTTATTAAATTGCAATTTATGTTTTAAAATTTTATTATTTTTAACGCTCTTTTCTTTTTATAATTTGAGTTCCAAATTCTCTCATTTCCTCTCACCCCCTACTCCACTGGTTGAGAATTCAAGCAATATGATAACAATTACACATGTGAAATCATGCAAAACATTGCCATATAAGCCATATAGAAAGAGAAAGAAAGAAAAAAGAAAAATATGCTTCCATTTGCACTCAAAGTTCATCAGCTTTCTCTCACTGAGGCTGGGTAGGAATTTTTCATCATGGGTTCTTTGGAATTGTCTTAGATCACTGTATTTATCAGAGCAGCCAAGTCTTTCATAGTTGATTATCATTAAAACATTGTTGTTACTGTGCACAATGATCACCGGGTACTATTTTCTTCCCTTTGTGTCAGTTCATGTAGATCTTGTCATGCCATTTTTTTTCCTGAAACTCCTCTCTCCTTATCATTTCTTATATTGAAATAGTACTCCATCACAATCATATACTGTAATTTTTCAGCCATTCCCCAACTGATAAGTGTACACTCAGTTTCCAATTCTTTTTAAATTTTTTTTAACAATTAATTTATTTGGATTCATCAACAATCATTTCCATAAGCTTTTGAATTTTAAATTTTTCTTCCATTACCTTGCTTCCTCCCTCCCCAAAATGACATGCAATATGATATAGGCTATACATATATATTCCTATTAATCATATTTTCACATTAGTCATGTTGTAATGAAGAATTAGAGCCAATAAAAAGAACCACAAGAAAGAGAAAACAAAACAAAACAGAAGGAAAAAAAAGATCAAATAGTATGCTTCAATCTGCATTCAAACTCCATAGTTCTTTCTTTGGATGTAGGTAGCATTTTCCATCATGAGACCTTTGGAGATGTCTTAGATCCTCGCATTGTTGAGAAAGGCTAAGTCTATCAACATCAGTCATCACACAACGTGGCTGTTACTATGCACAATGTTCTCCTGTTTCTGCTCATTTCACTCAGCATCAGTCCATAAAAGTCTTTCTAGGTTTTTCTGAACTCTGCCTGCTCATCATTTCTTATAGCACAATAGTATTCCATTGCATTAATATACCACAACTTGTTCAGCCATTCTCCAATTGATGGGCATCCCTTCAATTTCCAAATATTGGCCACCACAAAAAGAGCTCCTTTTCCCTTTTATATGATCTCTTTGGGATATAGCAATAGAAATGCTATTGTTGAGTCACAGGGTATGCACATTTTTATAGCGCTTTGGCCATAGTTCCATATTTCTCTCGAGAATGGTTAGATCATTTCAAACTCCACCAACAATGTATCAGTATTCCAATTTTCCCACATCCTCTTCAATATTTATCATTTTCCTGTTTTTGTCATGTTGGCCAGTCTGATAGGTGTGATGTGTTACCTCAGAGTTGTTTTGATTTTCATTTCTCTAAATCAATAGTGATGTAGAGCATTTTTTCATAAAACTATAGATGGCTTAAATTTCTTCATCTAAGAACTGCCTGTTTATATCCTTTGACAATTTGTCAATTGGGGAATGATTTGTATTCTTATAAGTTTGACTTAGTTCTCTATGTATTTTAGAAATGAGGCACTTATCAGAGATACTGATTGTAAAAATTCTTTCCCAGTTTTCTACTTCCCTCCTAATCTTGGGTGCATTGGCTTTGTGCAAAACCTTTTCAATTTAATGCAATCAAAAGTTATCCATTTTGCATTTGGTAATGTTCTCTATCTTCTGTTTGGTCATGAATTCTTCTGTTCTCCATAATTCTGATGGGTAAACTATTCCTTGTTCTCCCAGTTTGCTTACAGAATCAGGCTTCATATCTAAATCATAAACCCATTTTGACTTTATTTTGATATATGGTGTGACATTTTGGTCTATGCCTAGTTTCTGCCATATTCTTTTCCAGTTTTCCCAGTAGTTTTTGTTAAATAGTGAATTCTTATCGCAGAAGCTGAGATCTTTAGGTTTATCAAATAGTAGATTACTATAGTCATTGACTACTGTGTCTTTCATACCAAATCTATTCTGCTGATTCACCACTCTTAGCCAGTACTAAGTAGTTTTGATGATTGCTGCTTCATACTACAATTACAGATCTGAAACTGCTAAGCCACCTTCCTCTGCATTTCTTTTCATTAGTTCCCTTGATATTCTGGACCTTTTGTTATTCCAAATGAATCTAGTTATTATTTTTCTAACTCTATAAAATAAATTTTTGTTAGTTTGATTGGTATGGCACTGAATAAGTAAATTATCTTAGATAGAATTGTCATTTTTATTGTATTAGCTCAGCATACACATGAGCATCAGTTTCCAATTCCTTACCAGCACAAAGAGTTGCTATAAATATTTTTATACATATAGGTCCTTATCTTTTTTTCTTTGCTGACTTTGGAGTATAGGCCTTGTAGTGGTATTGCTAGGTCAGAATATGCAATTCTGTAGCCCTTTCAGCTTAGTTCCATATTATCTTCCATAGCGCATGGACCAGTTCATAACTCTACAAACACTTCATTAGTATATTTACTTTCCCTCATCCCCTCTATCATTTGTCATTTCTGATAGGTGTAAGCTGGTACCTCACAATTGTTTTAATTTGCACTTTTCCAATGAAGAGTGATTTAGAAATTTTTTTCATATGGCTATAGGTAGCTTTTATTTCTTCCTTTAGAAACTGCCTATTCATATGCTTTAACCATTTATCAATTGGGGAAGGGCTCACATTTATCATAAATTTGACTTTATTTCTCATATATTTGAGACATAAGCCTTTATCAGAGAAATGTGCCCTTATTTTTATATTACTTGATTGTCTATGGTAGCTTTTAGCAAGATGTATTTTCCCTTACTATCTCATTTAATTAGGTATGTCTTTACTTTGTCTGAGCTCATGATTGCTATCCCTGCCTTTTTACTTTAGCTGAAAGAATATATTCTGTTAGAAGCCTTTATTTTAAATCTGTGTTTGTCTTTCTATTTCAAGTTTGTCTCTTATAAAGATCATATCATTGGATTCTGGTTTCTAACCCAGTCTGCTATCTACTTCCATTTTATGGGTTAATTCATCCCATTACTGTTCAAAGTTATGATTAGTAACTGTGTATTTCCCACCACCCTATTTTATTCTGTCAATCCTTCTGTCTTTTTATTCTGTCCATGCTCAAGGGTCTGTTTTGTTTCTGACCACTGCCTCTCTTAATCTTCCCTCAATTTTATCATCCTTCCCCCACATCTTGGGTCCTTTCCTCTCCTATTTCTCTATTGGTTAAGTTATATTTCTATATATAACTCTGTGTGTTGTGTGTGTGTGTGTGTGTGTGTGTGTGTGTATGAGAATGAGGTTCAACCATTTACTACCTTTGCACTCAATTTTCTTTTCTACTATAAAAGTTCTCCCTTGTCTGCCTCTTTAATATAAAAAAAATTACTTTTTGTTGGCTCTGCAATTCCAAAATTTGATTTGAAGTATTATTTTAAAGTTGTTTGGAAGGGAATGTTGTGAGAGTTCAGCTGGGTCTCTATCTATACTCTAACATCTTGGCATTGCCCTCTATATTGTCCATTTAAAAGCTAGAGTTTGTCTCATACAAACAAGTGGTTTAGGAGGAAAAATGAGAAGTAGATAAAAGATAATCACCATTTCTATAAAAATTCCTCCTTTAACCAAATTGTAAAAATGCCTCAGCCCACAAATAATCTACTTTACAATTAGTCTAATGTTGCAATCAACAGTAACAGTACTTTAGAATACAAACATTTGAAAAAACATAATGGAGCACAGTGAGAAGAGATTATAAAATTATAACTTTTATATAAAAAAAGAAAGTAATGGAAAATTTAATGAATTTACTTATATCCAGCTTGCAAATAAATATATTGCTTCATGGAACTCAAATAACTTTTAAGAAAAAAAATTAATAGAAATGCTTTTAGGAAGCTTTATCTTAATTAGATTAAAAAACCTGCAGAAAATTTGACATTAATTAACTTAGTTATATCTCAACAGGAATATTTTTATATGACAATACAAGGACAACAAGCAGATATGAAGTGGAACAAGTCTGCCAGTATTTTCTTTATAAATCTAGCCTTGTCATCATTGACTGGGAAACTACTACATTTGGAGTTTAACACCCAAGTATCTAGTGTGATATATGGGGAAAAGAAAGTGGATTTTAAGAAAGATGAAGTCAACAGAGGAAATCTTTGGTAGAGATAATGTGATGTTAGATACTTGATGTTCAATTCTCAAGATATCTTGAAAGGGGAAATATTACAGAATAATGGGAAGTGAAACAGACAACATTATTTTTATTATTACTATGGGAAGCTAGATAATAGAGCAGATAGAATTCTGGACTTGGAGACAGGAATATCTGTCACATATGCTGTCACAAACACCAGCTAAGTGATCTGGGGCAATAGCTTCCTCATCTTTAAATTGGCTATAGTAAAAACACCTACTTTGCCAGATTGTGGTGATGACCAAATGAGATAATATTTCTAATCTTAAAATAATCTTATTACCCCAAAGAAGGTAAACAAGAAGCCATCAGTAATTTCTGGCTCACATATTTTTCCTTTTTTTTCTCAAATCACTGACATCTTTGATCATAATGGTCTCCATATTTGTATTTGGAATCTTTGATAAATATGAGAGAAGAGACCAGGCAGGTTTTCATACTAAACACAGAAGATCACATTGTCATATTTACACAACTAATTTCAAGGTAGAGAGAAATCTAGATGTTATTATTTATAAAGGATAAAAAGATTTAACTCAGTAAAGTGAAATATTAAAATCTCTCCTTAAGCATTGTCTCTAATGGGTCTGTTTAAATCTTACAAAATTCCTTCATAAGTTTAAGCACAACAATAACCTTAATTAACTATCCTCCTAACTATCATTATCAAATGAAGAATTAAACAGGAAGTATTTTTCTCACCAAATGTGTTTGCCACTAGCAAGTACAATGTATTATTCAAAGTCAAAATGGAAGATAGATACTATTTAGATTGTGAGATTCTTTATATGGGGTAAGGAGGAGTAGTAAGCTCTTATGTAGTGCCTAGTGCAGGCCAGGAATTGTACTTTTACAAATATTATCTCATTTGATCTTCCCAATAACCCTGCAAGGTACATGCTATTATTATCTCCATCTTACAGTTGAGGAAATTGAGGCAGATAGAGGTCAAGTGACTTGTCCAGTATTACAAAAGTAGTAAATGTCCAAGACCTAATTTGAACTCATGTCTTCCTGATTCCAAAGGCCAGCACTCCACCTGAATCAGAGAATATCTAAATGTTGGTAGGATTGTGTTAACTGAATAACGCAATCATAATTGTAGGGCCTCTTTAATGAGGTCCAAAGTTACTTTGGCAGCGCATACATCTTGTAAGAGAGCCCCTCATTGGTACTGGGTTGAGATCTGACCTAAGTATGAAGAAAATAGAATACAATTGCATTTGGGAAATCGTGCAATGTTTTCAGTAACCTCAAGTTGCTGCCCTCCACCACAGCATATTTTTTTTTTAATATCAGCATTCTCTAGTTGCTGCTATATTGATGTGATTCTTAGAATATCACAATATCTGAACAACAAAAGCAAAGTAGCATAGTACCTATAAGTAGTCTGAAGAATTTTATCAAGAATGTCTCATTCATTATAAAAGACCTCAAATATATGTGTGATAATCAAAGAAGATGCCAGTCACGTAGCATGAGTGAAAGATGATATACTGACAAACTGTTACATTATTATCCAGTAGACACCACAAGACTTAGACAAAGACTCCCATTCTATTGGCTAAATCTTTTATCTAGAATTTATGGAAAGACAGGAGCAAACTGCAAGGAACATGAAGATATGGAGAGGTTGCTAACTATACTGGTAGAGGAAATACCCAAGCAAATGAGATCAACATATGGAAGCATAAGTTTTCCTTTTGATCCTAAGGCTGTTGCTGTGTTATTCTTTTTAATTTCCTTTGGATGAGCTTATGAATTTTTAATGAGAACAGTTAAATTTATAGATTCATAGATTAATAGATGTTTAAAGCCCAAAAGGATTTTAGTCATTGGTAACTTAATGCATCTTTTTTTCAAATAAGAAAAAATGAATACCAGAGACATATCTGATGTGCCCAAAGTCATATACACATTTGGTTTAAGACAATAAATACCAACACATCTACAGCACCTGTTATGTATTTAAGATTCCTTTCAATTAAATGAACATGATCGTAGTGAATAGGAAGCATTTGCACAAATGAAATCTATAGATAAACCATTTTCCTCTTCTTAAGTCAAAAACCAAGTTTAGGGGCAGCTAGGTGGCACAGTGGATACAGCACCGTCCCTGAAGTCAGGAGGACCTGAGTTCAAATCTGGCCTCAGACCAAATACTTGACACTTACTAGCTGTGTGACCCTGGGCAAGTCATTTAACCACAATTGCCTAAAAGTAAAAGAAAATAAAAAAATAAAAACCAAGTTTAAAAATTAATCCTTTGAGAAGAAACAACTTTTGTAGTAGAAAGAAAATATTTAATTCTCCATATTGGGAAAATTAGGGTGAGAAAATTGGACAAAATTTTAGCATGAGATTATCACCCTAAACTAAGCTTTCAAGTTTTTGAAAGAGGCATTTATTCTGAGTATTGAACATTGCATTGGAAACATTCTGAGAACTCTCGCTCCACTAATTAGATATTGTGTTAAGTTACTTTATGCATAGTTCTTATGCATCATTCCTCTTTTCAAGAAGTTTGTATTGTTTGACAATACAACCACCTTAGCTCTGAAGATAACTGGAATAACTTCCACAACCTTATTTAAACTTATCATATCACTCTTTACTCATCTTCACATACTCTATGCTTTGACTAAACTGAATTATTTATTGATCATGGAACACATCTCATACTCTCTCACCTCTGTGTTTTTGCCTAGTTGGTACCCAACACCTTGAATGTATTCTCTATCATATCCACTGAATGAAATAATATTAATCATGTAGAACTCATGTTCACTGCCACTTCCTTCGTAGAGATTCCCCTGGTTACCAGTGTTACCACTCCCTCTTCCAAACTGCTTCAATAATTTATACAAAAAGTCAGCTGCTGCTATTAGTAATCTCTTCTATGTGCCAGACATGATGCTAAGCACTGTAGATAAAAATGAAAGACAAAAACAAGGCCAATGCCTTCAAGGAGCTCACAGTCTAATGGGGACTATTGTGTAATAAAAAGCCTACTGGACTTGGTATTAGGGCATTTGAATTTCAACATCCACTGCAGCATTTTCGAGTTGTATAACCATAGATGGACAAGTCACTTTATGTGAGGCTTAGTTTTCTCATCTGTAAAATGAGAATAATACTGTTTTTACTGCCTGTCTTGAAGGGTTATCATAAGGAAAATGTTTTATAATCCTTAAAATGCTAAAGATAACTTATTTGTGAGTTTTATGCAATTACCGTATTCTAATTTGAAATTCCATATCTTTTAAAAATTACAATTTTCTCCCCTACACAGCTATAAGTTCCTTGAGGACATGGGCTATATTTTATTTCTGTTGCCATCAAATAATCCAAAGAATAGCAACAGGGCAGTTGACAGAGATAGAAATGTATTACTTTATTTCATTGAGATTATCTAATGTGTGGAGTTCCCTTAACCCTCTCTCCCTTACCCTTTTTCTATTTCTTTGATCCTCTCCACTACACCCCAAAAAATTATAGTTTGGCTTTAAAGGAGGTCTGAACTTCTACATTTGTTTTTGTTTTTTCTTATCTTAAGCCATACCGACAGAACAGTTGGGCATTCAGAGGTTAAGGCTGTACCTTCCTCCAGGGAAAATGGAAGGGCCAATGGAATCACTCACAGCCTTCTAGACAGATATCTACCAGAGATTCAGGCTCTAAAATAGAAGATGAAGTAGTATTGTAAAACTTTGTAAATTCTCCTATGCATTCTTTTGAAAACCCAAACTGAAAAGGAGAACTTTTCTATTTAAGATTAAATTGATGCCTGAACTGCATTTTCAAACTGTCCATTTGAATAAATACAATATCTATGAGTCTGATAAGACCAAGAGGTAAATTTTCCCCTCATTATTCCTCTTGGAAAATACCTTGAGAAAAGTAGAACCTAGTTATAGATTTCAGGTTCCATAATATGCCTACATGCATAGAGCTGACCTACCAAACTAACACAGTCGTTTACATGCCATTATGGCACTGCTGAGGACAATAGTGCTGAAAGACAGTTTATGTGCCAAAGGGACAGAAGCCATCCTGCATCCCCACCCTTTGTCCCTTCCCTTTCTTCCTACATGCCCCAGACCATTCCTCCTATGCAGCCATGGAAATATTTTTACTTTTGTGTTACGTTTGTTGATGTTTTCTCACTATCTTGAGATAGCAGTACCTGGGTTGGCACAGGCACCCATTTCTTAACAAAAATTGACAGGTTTACCATTCTCTGATACAGATACTACTTCATATAAGAAAACATATGAAATGCATTGAGGTATTCATGGGAAAGGAAATGATGATGAACACATTTACAGAGTCACAAAAAATATGGTTAGAGAATATATATATATATATACTTGCTTATAGAAAAGACCCTGAATTGAGAAAACTCAGATTAAACTCTCTGCTCTCTGTTCTACATAGCTAGATAGCTCTAGAGAAGTCCTTTTGATCTTATTACTTCCTCCAGAAGACAAATCACTGTTAAAATTTCATGAATTCTAAATAAACTCTAGACTTTATCAGTACAGATTTACTTAAATTAGTACTTGAGAACTCTGTACCAAACTTTAGGCTATCTCTTCTTTGTTGAATAATGTCCTGAAGCATACTTTTGGTAGCTGAGACTGGAAATTACATAAACTTTTAGAATACCACCCAAATAGTTTGATGAATATTCCAATGAATATTCCAATCATCCAGGATGATTATAAAATTTTTAAAGGGCAGCAACTTCAGGGCAGATAATAGATTGTTTTAACAATTTAATGTAGGGTTTTAAAAAAAATAGAAACGTGGTTCAGATTTCCCAATTTGTTGAATAATGCCAAGAGAAACACTCAGTTTAGGCAATTATTATAATTAGGAGAATCAATTGAAATATTTGCCTGATACTGCGCAAATCAACTGGTTTGAATTGTTGCTAATGTCATTTTCCCATCATACTGATATAACATTGGTTATTCAACAGCTTTGCGCTTGTTTTTCACTGAAATTGTTATTCACCTTACTGTGGGCTCCTTATTAAAGATGAATTAGGTCTACAACATACATTTTTGGTTACCACTCTATGGGACTGATGAGTTCATGGTATTCTTTCCCTCTTCATACTGTCTACCATCATTCCCATTTATCCATGGCTATGCTTTACTCATCCCTATTAACATTTCCTGGTTTCAGGGCAGCTAATTGGTGCAGTGGATAGAGCACTGGCCCTGGATTCAGGAGGACCTGAGTTCAAATCCAGCCTCAGACATATAATGCTCACTAGCTGTGTGAACCTGGGCAAGTCACTTAATCCCATTGCCTAGCAAAAACAAACAAAAAACATTCCTTGGTCTCAAAGACACCTCAAATGTCCACTTTCTATTTCCAATTCCAGGGGCATTTAGAAAAGAAAAAGAGGCAAAACCGGTATACGTTTACCATATATAATCAGGAAATACCCTGGTCACCAAACCAGATTTTTGACATGAAATTTTAAAAGGTTAAATCAGAGGGCCCAGCTTTAAGTATTTAGTATGTGCGAGGCACTTGCAAAGTGTTGGGCATATAAATAAAGGCCAAAAAATGGAAAATGATAATGACTTCTATTTTATAAATACATATTTTGCAATGCCTACAGGCCATCCAGTTGGAGATATCTAAGAAGCAGATTGAATAGTAATCCATTTTATTTCTTCAGATTCCTTTTGTTCATAAATTCAGTGGATCTATGATCTATAAGAGTGCCATGTGGATACTACTAATAATTACATAGATTACAGTCTATTCACACCTTTAAATAGTGTACAGTTTTGGTCCATACTCTCCTATAAATTCTCTGTAGTGGATTTGTAGTGGATAAATCCTCTGTAGTATCATTCTAAAGGCCATCCTTTTGTTCTGAAATTACCCTCCATTGGTTACCAGGCATTTCATGCTTTGTTTATGTATATTTGAGTTCATATTGTATGATGGTGTTTGGGAATTTCTAGTTTATAGCACATACTGACTTTTTCTGGATGAAAGTATTTATGATATACAGAGTTCTTTATAAGCTTTTGATCTTCCTTTCTGCATCCTGAGCCATATTTTTCCCAACAATTATTTTCAGTTTTAGCCTAAGCTTGCCAATGATTGAAACAACTGAATATCAATGAGTAAGTTGACTTAATTTAAAGGAACTTTTCTGGGGGTAGAGCCAAGATGGCAGAGTAAAAGCAGTGAATTGCTTGACCTCTCTCCTAAATCCATCCAAATATCTGTAAAAATGACTCTAAACAAATTCTAGAGCAGCATAACTCACAACAAGACAGAATGAAACAAATTTCCAGCCTAAGACAACCTGGATGGTTGATAGGAAAGGTCTGTTGCTCTGGGCCGGGAGAGGAGCTCAGTTCATAATGGGCCACACAGGCAAAGTAGAGCAGGCCTCAGGAGACTGAATTACAGGCAGCTGTGGTGTTTTCCAGACTTCACAATCCACAAACACCAAAGACAACTTACAAGGTCAGTGGGAAAGGTATGTAAGACCTGGGTGAGAGAAGAGTGAGGTCCAGCCCTGGCCCTAGTGCAGCCCCCGGGTGGTGGCCACAGTGGGGAAGTGAGTGGCTGATCAGAGGTGGATTGCAAGGATCTCTTTGCTGACACTGAGGCAGGGTTCTCTTACTTTGCCCATGCTTGGATCTGGGTTGCAGGCCTAGGTGGCAGTCCTAGGGCAAGGAGGAGCACTGGCATGGAGGAGCTTAGGGCAGGGGTGGAAAGTAAATTCTCATCACAGTTCCAAGGCAGAAAAGAGTACTTGTGGTCACTCATAGACCAGAGCACAGGACAGGAAAGGAGTAAACACCTCACCTTTGGTCATACCACCTCAGAAGAACTGAAAATTTACAGGTCCCTAGAAGTATCTCTGAAAACAGTTGCCCCAAACCCCTGAAGCTTGAGACATGCACCCTCCACACTGGAAGCAGAGCTCTACCTTAAGAAAGAGTTAAAAAGTCAAGTAATTGGCTGGGAACATGAACAAACAGAGGAAAAAATACTCAGACTATAGAATCCTACTTTGGTGACAAAGAAAATCAAAACATACAGCCAGAAGAAAACAACAAAGTCAAAGCTCCTACATCCAAAGCCTCCAAGAAAAATAGGAATTGGTCTCAGGCCATGGAAGAGCTCAAAAAGGATTTTGAGAAGCAAGTAATAGAAGTAGAGGAAAAATTGGGAGATTGATGTAAGAAAATCATGAAAAACAAGTCAATATCTTGCTAAAGGGGACCAAAAAAAAATACTGAGGAAAATAACACCTTAAAAATAGACTAACCCAAATAGCAAAAGAGGTCCAAAAAGCCAATAAGGAGAAGAATGTCTTAAAAAAGCAGAATTGGTCAAATTGAAAAGGAAGTCCTAAAGATCACTGAAGGAAATAATTCCTTAAACATTATAATGGAGCAAACGGAAGCTAATGATTCTATAAGAAATCATAGAATTAAAAAACAAAACAAAATAATGAAAAGATAGGAGACAGTGTGAAATATCTCATTGGAAAAACAACTGACCTGGAAAATAGATCAAGGAGAGATAATTTAAAAATTATTGGACAACCTGAAAGCCATGATCAAAAAAAAAAAGAGCCTAGATGTCATCTTTCAAGAAATTATCAAGGAAAACTGCCCTGATATTCCAGAATCAGAGGGCAAAATAGAAATTGAAAGAATCCACTGATCACCTCCAAAAGGAAACCTTCTAGGAATATTATAGGCAAATTCCACAGTTCCCAGGTCAAGGGGAAAATACTACAAGCAGCCAGAAAGAAATAATTCAAGTATTGTGGAAACACAATGAGGGTAACACAAGATTTCTCAGCTTCTACATTAAGAGATCAGGGGCTTGAAATATGATATTCCCTAGGTCAAAAGAGCTAGGATTAAAACCAAAAATCACCTACCCAGAAAACTGAATATAATCCTTCAGGGGAAAAATGAAAATTCAGTGAAATAAGGAACATTCAAGCATTCTTGATGAAAATACCAGAGCTGAATGGAAAATTTGACTTTCAAATACAAGACTTAAGATAAATCATAAGGGATTTATTAAAGGTGAACTGTTTACATTCTTACATGGAAATATGATATTTCTAACTCACAATACCTTTCTCAATATTAGAGTAGTTGGAGGGGATAGATAGATGATACATAGGTGATAGATAGATAGATAGATAGATAGATAGATAGATAGATAGATAGATATAGATATAGACTGAGGGCACAGGGTGAGTTGAATATGAAAGGCTGATATCTAAAAACTACAATTAAGGGGTGAGAGAGAATTGCACTGGAAGAAGGAGAAAGGTAGAGGTAGAATGGGGTAAATTATCTCAAATAAAAGAGGCAAGAAAAAGCTTTCACAGTGAAGGGGAAGAGAGGGCAGGTGAGAGAGAATGAATGAATTTTACCCTCATTGGATTTGGCTTAAGGAGGGAATAACATATTCACTCAATTGGGTATGGAAGTCTATCTTACCATAAGGGAAAATGGGGGGAAGGGGATAAGAGAGAAGGGATGATAGAAAGGAGGGCAGAAAGGGGGAGGAGGCAATAAGAAGCAAACACTTTTGAGGAGGGACAGGGTCAAAGGAAAGAATAGAAAAAATGCAGAGTAAGATAGGATGGAGGGAAATAGTCTTTCACAACATGACTCTTATGGAAATGTTTTGCATGAGTACACATGTATAACCTATATCGAATTGCTTGCCTTCTCAATTAGAGTGGGTGGGGAGGGAAGGTGGGAGAGAATTTGGAAATCAAAGTTATAAATATGGATGTTAAAAATTGTTTTTACATGCAACTGTGAAATAAAATATACAGTCAAAGGTGTATAGAAATCTATCCTGCCCTATAGGAAAATAGAAGGGAAAGTAGACAAGAAAATGGGGGGGAGGTGATGGAAGGGAGGGCAAATTGGGAGAAGGTGTATCCAGAATGCACACTTTGTTAGGTGGGGGGAGGGGAAAGATGGGGAGAAATTTCGGAATTCAAAATCTTGTGCAAGTGAATGTTGAAAACTAAAAATAAATTAATTAATTAATTTAAAAAAAAAAAGATTTTTTCAATTCTGCAAGTCTTGACTACCAGACTGCATCTACCTCTTCTGCTGGAATAAGTGATTATGCATAAATTGAAATAACCTCTATGTTAATCTTTTTTGCAAACACTCATCACAATTACACGGTGGGATGAATAAATGATCTAGTAAATGACATTTCTTGTTGCCTTTGGCAGCAAGATTAAACTAAAGTGAATAAGTCCTTTATTACCCCCATGAAGATAATCTTGAAGCCATTTTTCCATTTAGCTTCAAATTCCTTGTGTTTTATGTCAATAAAAAAATGTGAATATTGATGTTATTCACCTCCCACAGTTACAAATCATTTCATTGATCAAAATAGAAAAGGATCTCACATGCCAAAAGTTAAATTAATATTTATAGATTTTAAAAAATTGATTTCTTAATGTTTCTCTTTCTTTAACCCCTTCTCTGATACTCTGCCACTATCATGGCAGAAGTGAAAGGTGACTACAAGGACTGATTATCATTTTGTATTTTCATAGACTTCAAAAATGGATTTTCATTGCCAAATAATTTATCTACTTTGTAGACATCTCTCTGGTCATGAGAATTTCATTAAGATGATCTTTTGTTGTTGTTCAGTCATTTAGTCATGTCTGACCCTTTCATGATCCTGTGGACCATATCATGCCAATATTGCTCATAGGTTTTTCTTTTTTTTTTTTAAATAGGTTTTCTTGGCAATGATACTGGAGTAGTGCATCATTTCCTTCTTCATTGGATGAAGGCAAACAGAGTCAGTGACTTGCCCAGGGTCACAGGGTTAGTAAATGTCTAAGGCTGGGTTTTGAACTCAGGTCTTCCTGACTCCAGTCCCAGTACTCTATCCCCTCAGCTATCTAGCTAGCTCAGAGTGGTTTTAGTAGGAGAAATAATCTATTGTGAGGCTGGAAATTCTTCAAAAATTAGAGATTACCTCCAGGATACAAGGAGAATCAGGTCTTTTGTGGAGTAACATCATCTGTTATTAGTATTGAATTTGATGATTTTTATGCATCCATTCTGCTACTAAAATAGCATTCTTAAAAACCTGTTTGAAATAGTAACAACAACAAAGCATTTCTAGGTCACTTTAACATTTGCAAAGTGCTTTATGCCATCTGGAGTAATAATAGCTAATAATAACAACTACCACCTATATAGTGTTTTAAAGTTCGCAGAGCACTTTGCAAATATTATCTCATCTTCACAACAATCCTTTGAGGTAGCTGCTATTATGGTCTTCATTTTACAGTTGAGGAAACTGAGGCAGGAAAAGGTTGTGATTTACGCAAGGTCACATGGGTATGTATAAGAAGCTAGATTTGGACTTAGGTTTTCCTGATTACAGCATCAATGAGTGTCTTATCCCTTAGAGTAGCAAAAGCAACACAACAAAAATAACAATACTAGCTATAATAAGATTTACAAGAATTTATCTCATTTGATGCTCAAAACAAAACTGAGATAGGTGTTGCTCTTATCCCCATTTTAAGGATGAGGTAACAAAGGTCAAATGACTCATAATCATCAAACAGTAGTGTCTGAGGCAGAATTTGACCTCAGGTGCTCCTGAATCCAAGTTAAGCACTTTATCTCTTATTTGACATGGCTGCCTAAAGTAGACAATACAGAGTAGACTATAAGGTGGTTTGTTTGTTTGTTTGTTGTTAACATTCTTCTTTTGAAGTGCTTAGACTGGTAAGGAGAAGGATCATTTTGTTGAAATAAAAACAGCAAAAAATAATTGCATGCCTCTAAAGCATGTCCTCAGAATTATCCCCTGTGGGTTTACCTTTCTGAAAGGCTATAAAACAACTTGTACATTAATATAGAAAATTGTAGGTGCTCTGATTAAGCAATTTGTGTCCCACAATTATAAAGTGGTACAAGATTGAAAATATTTTAAACATAAATCATGCACAAAGGTTACTAATGAAAATGATATTAATGAGAAATAAACAACATGGCAGGCATGATTTGATTAAAAGGTCAAAAATAATCATTTGAAATTTATTGTCCACAGAAAATCCATTGCTTTCCTATTTATAGTGTGTTCTTACATCTTATCAAGGTATTAGTTCTATTTTTTCCACACATTCTGAGCTAAAATCATATAAATTAAAATGCGGTTAAGTTGTTTCATTATATACAATTCTACATCAAAATGTCATTTTTGTATTAGCTAAAGGTCTGAAATCCTTAAAGCAAAATTTGGGTTTTTAAATTTTTAAATTTTTTTATTAATTTATTTTCAATTACCAACAATCACTTCCATAAGCTTTTGGGTTTTAAATTTTTCTTCAAGCAAAATTCTGATCAACAACAACAACAAAAAAAATCTCTTCTTTATGGATACTTTAATCTACTAAAAAGTTTTTATCACTAAATCACAGATAACAAGATCACTCACAAAAGGTCATATTAGTCCATATCTTCTGACCAACATATTTCACTACTAGACTTACATAAGACTTACTTATATACAGACTTATATAGACTTAACTCTGATGAAGTCATTGGTAAAAATATTTGGACCCAAAGGATCCAAATACACCAAAATGTTTAGAGCAATATTTTTGTGATAGAAAAGAACTGAAAATAAAGTGATACTTACAGATTGGGGAATGGATAAGCAATTGTGGTACATGGATATAATAAAATATCACTGTTCTATAGGATTTTATAAACAGCCAGTTAAAGACCATTTATTAAGTACTTATTGTATGCTAGACACTGTGCTAAGCACAAAGAAAGGCAGAAAAGTGGTTCTGCTCTCAAGGAGCTCACAGTCTATTATTGGAGGAGACAACACACAAACAACTGTGGGTGTCTCTCAGAGTTCTGTCTTGGACCCTCTTCATTTCTCTCATTAAGCTACCTTATTTGGTGATCTCATCATTACCTTCCGTATACTGACAATTCTCAAATCCACCTACTGTTTTCCAAATTCTATACTGACCTCCAGTCTCTCATCTCTAGCTGCTTTTCAGACATCATGAACTGGATGTCTACTAGATATCTTAAACTCAACATGTGCAAAATATGAGGCCAAAATTCATTATGTTGTCATTCAGTAGTGTTTGACTTTTTGTGACCCCATGGACCACAGCACACCAACAATGTGCACGAGTGTTTCTTGGCAAGGTATTAGAGTGGTTTGTCATTTCCTTCTCCATTATATTAAGACAGAGCATAAGTATCTTAGGGTCACACAGCTAGTAAGTGTCTGAATCTGGATTTGAACTCAGGTCTTACTGACTCCAGGCACAGTGCTTTATCCACTGAACCACTTAACTGACTTGAACTCATATTTCCATTTAAACTTCCTTTCTGTTTTGCCTTCCCTATTATTGTAGAAGGCAACACTATCCTCTCTAGTCCTTCATGCTTGCAACCCAGGAGTCATCCTGGACTTCTCACTATCTCATATCTCATACATTCAAACTGTTGCCAAGGACTGTTGATTTCACCTTTGCAATACCTCTCCAATATGCCCTTTTCTCTCTTGACTCCCACCACCCTCATCATCTCACACCTGGACTACTGTAATTGCCTGCTGGTGAGTCTACCTGCTTCTAGTGTCTTTCTGCTAAAATCCATCCTCTATTCAGCCACTGAAGTGATTTTCTGGAAGAATAGGTCTGGCCATGTCACCCCTGTATGCAATAAACTCCAGTGGATCCCTATTACCTACAGGATCAAATATGAAATGCGATAGTCAGCATGTACAGCTCTTTTTAACACAGACCCCTCTTACTTTTTCAGTCTTCTTATACCTTATTCCCCAGCAGATGTTCTTCACTCAAGTGATATCGGCTTTTTGGTTTTCCCCAAAGAAGACATTGAATTTCCAGGCATTTTCTCTGGCTATCTCCTATGTCTGAAACAGTCTACCTTCTCTTCTCTGACTGCTGACTTCTCTACTTTCCTTTAACTCTCAATTAAAATCCCTGTTTTTACTGGAAGCCTTCCTATTCCCGATTATTCCTTCTAGTAATTGTTTCCTGTTTCTCCTGTAGATATATTGCTTTGCACATATTTTTTTGAATATTGCATATCATTAAATTGTAAGTTTCTTAGGACAAGGAGTATATTTTGCCTCTTTTTGTATTCCCAGCACTTAGTACATCATCTGGTACATAGTAAGTGCTTAATAAATGTTGATTGACTGATTAAAGATATATAAAGATAAATCAGAAATAAGCAACAGAGGGATGGCACTAGAAGGGAGAATCAATAAAAATTTCTTCTAGGTGAGATTTGATGGAACCCAGAGAAGCCAGGAGAGGGAGATAAGGAAAGAGAGAATCCAGGTATGATGGACAGGCAATGAAAGGAAACTAAGTCAAGAGGATAAGCATCATGTTCAAGGAATATCAAGGAGGTCAGTGTCAATAGATCTTAGAATACATGGAAAAGGAGTAAGTTTTAGGAAGACTGGAAAAGAAAAACTGGAGAAGATTGTGAAGAACTTTGAATACCACACAATTTTATATTTCATCCTGGAGGCTGCAGGTGGTAACTACAGTTTATTAAATGAGGGGGAGAAATGATTAGATCTACATTTTGTGATAATCAGTTTGACAAATGACAGGAATGTTAACTAGAAGGGAGAGAGATTTGAGGTAGGTAGACCAATCAGAAGAACATGATGAATACAGAGAAGCATGGAAATATTTATATGATCTGATACAAATTGAAGTGAGCAAGGCTATGAAAACAACACATAAAATAACTATAGAATATTTTTAATATATTTTAATTTGATAATTTTATTAACAATTTATTAATTACATGTAAAAATTTTAACATTCTTTTTTTTTAATTTGAACTCAAATTTTTTCTCCTTCTCCTGCCCCTCTGCCACCCAATAAGAAGGCAAGTAATATACACATTTTTCATGTGAAGTCATATATACCACATTTCCCAATTATATGTTTCTTTTTTATTAATTTATTTTAATTTATCAACAATCACTTCCATAAGCTTTTGAGTTTCAAATTGTTCTCCCACTCCCTCCTCACCTCCCTCCCCAAGACAGCATGCAATCTTATACAGGATATACATATACATTTGTATTAAACATATTTTCACATTAGTGATGTTATAAAGAAGAATTAGAATGAATGGGAGGAACCACAGTAAAGAGAAAACAAAACAAAACAGAAGAAAAAATTAGCAAATACTATTCTTCAATCTGCATTCAAACTCCATAGTTCTTTCTTCGGACATGGATAGCATTTTCCATCATGAGACCTTTGGAGAGGTCTTAGATCCTTGCATTGCTGAGAAGGGATAAGTCTATCAACATTAGTCATTGCACAACATGGCTGTTACTGTGTACAATGTTCTCTTGGTTCTCACTTCACTCGGCATCAGTCCATGAAAGTCTTTCCAGGTTTTTCTGAAGTCTGCCTGCTCATCATTTCTTATAGCACAATAGTATTCCATTACATTCATATGCCACAACTTGCTCAGCCATTCCCCAGTTGATGGGCATCCCCTCAATTTCCAATTCTTGGCCACCACAAAAAGAGCTGCTATAAATATTTTTGTACATGTGGGTCCTTTTCCCATTTGTATGATCTCTTTGTGATACAGCCCTAGAAGTGCTATTATTGGGTCAAAGGATATGCACATATTTATAGCCCTTTTGGACATAGTTCCAAATTGCTTTTCCAGAATGGTTGGATCATGTCACAACTTCACCAACAATGCATTAGTGTTCCAATTTTCCCACATCTTCTCCAACATTTATCATTTTCCTGTTTTGTCATATTGGCCAGTCTAATACATATAATGTGGTATCTCAGAGTTGTTTTGATTTGCATTTCTCTAATAAATAGTGACTTAGAGCATTTTTTCATATGACTATAGATGGCTTTAATTTCTTCATCTAAGAACTGCCTATTCATATCCATTGACCATTTATCAATTGGGGAATGACATATATTCATATAAATTTGAATTAATTCTCTATATATTTTAGAAATGAGGCCCTTATCAGATATACTGGTTGTAAAACTTCTTTCCCAATTTTCTACTTTCCTTCTAATCTTGGTTGCATTGGTTTTGCTTGTGTAAAAGCTTTTCAATTTAATGTAAACAAAATTACCCATTTTGCATTTCATAAAGTTCTATATCTCATATTTGGTCATGAATTCTTTTGTTCTCCATAAAACTGATAGGTAAACTATTCCTTGCTCTCCCAATTTGCTTACAGTATCAGCCTTTATATCTAAATCATGAACCCATTTTGGCTTTATTTTGGTATATGGTGTGTGATTTTGATCTATGCCTAATTTACACCATACTCTTTTCAAGTTTTCCCAGAAGTTTTTGTCAAAGAGTGAGTTCTTATCCCAGAAGCTGGGGCCTTTGGGTTTATCAAATAATAAATTACTATAGTCATTGCCTACTGTGTCTTGTACACCTAACCTATTCCACTGATCCATCACTCTATTTCTTAGCCAGTACCAAGCAGTTTTGATAATTGATGCTTTATAATACAATTTAACATTTAGAATGGCTAGGTCATCTTGTGTTTCTTTTCATTAGTTCTCTTGATATTCTGGATATTTTGTTACTCCAAATGAATCTTGTTATTACTTTTTGTAACTTTATAAATTTTTTTTTGGTAGTTTGATTGGTATGGCATTGAATAAGTAAATTAGCTTAGGTAGAATCACCATTTTTATCATATTAGCTCAGCCTACCTATGAGAAACTGTTTTTCCAATTATTTAGATTTGACTTTATTGGTGTGAAAAGTGTTTTGTAATTGTGTTTGTGTAGTTCCTGGGTTTCTTTTGGTAGGTGGACTCCTAAATATTTTATAATGTCTACAGTAACTTTAAATGGAATTTCTCTATCTCTTGCTGTTGGGCTTTGTTAGTCATATATATAAATGAAGATGATTTATGTGGGTTTATTTTATAGCCTACAGCTTTGCTAAAGTTGTTTATTATTTCAAGTAGTTTTTTTTACTTTATTCTATATTATATTCTCTACTGTATAGAATTACATCATTTTAAAGGGGTATATGTAGAGGTGGTGGGTATAAGTTGACTTTGATGTAATGATAAAAAAATCTAATCAAGTGGGTTAAATGGATCAAAGTAGATGGATTAATCTAACTAAGGAAATGTACTGGAGAAAAAGGAAAGAAGGAGGCAAACAAGGGTAAATTACATTACAAGAAAAGTCACAAAAACCTATTACCGTAGAGGGAAAGAAGGGAGTGAGATGAACATTGTTTGAACCTTACTATCTTCAAATTTGGCTCCAGGAGGGAATAATAAATCAGTTAGGTATAGAAATATAACTTGCCCTGTAGGCAGTAGGCAGGAAAAGGGGAAAGAAAAGGGAAGGGAAATACAAGGGAGAGAAGAAATAGTAAGTGTAAAGGGGAAGAAAAGGGAGGGGATTAATAAAAGGGAGGTAGTACTAAGGGAGGCAGTGGTCAAAAGGCTAATGAGGAGGGAAAGAGAAAAAGGAGAAAGAAAAGCATAAATGGGGGGAGATAGGAAGGAGAGAAAGACACAAATAGTAATCATAACTATGAATGTGAATGGGATGAACTCTCCCATAAAATGGAAGTGGATAGCAGATTGCATTAAAAACCATAATCCTATACAATGTTGTTTACAGGAAACACATTTGAAAAAGAGTGACACACACAGGAAAAAGGTAAAAGGCTGGAGCAGAATATATTATTCTTCAGCTGAAATAAAAAGAGCAGGGGTAGCAATCCTGATCTCAGACAGAGAGATAAGGAAGGAAACTACATCCTGCTAAAAGGTACCATAGACAATGAAGTAATATCATTACTAAACAAATATTCACCAAATGGTATAGCATCCAGATTCTTAGAAGAGAAGTTCAAGGAGTTACAGGAAGAAATAGACAGCAAAACTATACTAGCGGGGGACCTCAACCTCCCCCTCTCTGAACTAGATAACTCTAACCACAAAATAGACAAGAAAGAAGTTAAGGAGGTGAATAGAATATTAGAAAAAGTAGGTATGATAGACCTCTGGAGAAAATTGAATGGGGATAGAAAGGAATATTTTTTTTCTAGGCAGTACATGGCACATACACAAAAATTGACTATATACTAGCATAAAAACCTCACAGTCCAATGCAGAAAGGCAGAAATATTAAGTCCATCTTTTTTCAGATCATGATGCAAAAAAAAATTGTACATAACATAGGGACACAGAAAAGAGACTAAAAATTAATTGGAAATGAACTAATCTAATCCTAAAAAATAAATGGGTCAAACAATAAATCAAAGAAACAATCAATTGCTTCATTCAAGAGAGTGACAATAATGAGACAACATACCAAAACTTATGGGATACAGTGAAAGCAGCTCTTAGGGGAAGTTTTATATCTCTAAATGCTTACATGAAAAAAAAATAGAAAGAGAGATCAATGAATTGGGCATACAACTAAAAAAAACTAGAAAAAGAACAAATTAAAAATCTTCAATTAAACACCAAATTAGAAGTATTGAAAACCAAAGGAGAGATTAATAAAATTGAAATTAAGAAAACTATTGAACTAATAAATAAAACTAAGAGCTGGTTTTATGAGAAGAAAAAAACAATAAACTAGATAAAACTTTGGTTAATTTAATTTAAAAAAAGAAAGAAGAAAACCAAATTACCAGTATCAAAAATGAAAAGGATGAATCCCCCACCAAAGAAGAGGAAATTAAAATAATAATTAGGAAACATTTTCCCACCTGTATGCCAATGAATTTGACAATCTTAGTGAGATGGATGAATATTTACAAACATATAAATTACCCAGATTAACAGATGAGGAAGGAAAATACTTAAATAACCCCATCTTTGAAAAGGAAATGGAACAAGCCATTGATGAACTTCCTCGGAAAAAATCTCCAGGGCCAGATGGATTTACAAGGGAATTTTATCAAAATTTTAAAGAAAAATTAATTCCAATACTATATAGACTATTTGGGAAAATAGGCAAAGAAGTAGTCTTACCAATTCTTTTTATGATACAAATATGGTGCTGATACCTAAATCAAGAAGATTCAAAACAGAGAAAGGAAATCAGGGGCAGCTAGGTGGTGCAGTGGAAAGAGCACCAGCCCTAAAGTCATGAGGACCTGAGTTCAAATCCAGCCTCAGACCAAACACTTGACACTTCCTAGCTGTGTGACCCTGGGCAAGTCACTTAACCCCAATTACCTAAAAATAAAAATAAAAATAAATTTAAAAATTAAAAAATAAAGTTATAGAACAATTTCCCTAATGAATATAGATACCAAAAATTTAAATAAAATATTAACAAATAGATTACAGCAACTTACACTATGACCAGGTAGGATTTAACCCAGGAATGTAGGGTTCAATATTAGGAAAACTATTAGCATAATTGATCATATCAACAACAAAACTAACAGAAAACACATGATCATCTCACTAGATGCAGAAAAAACTTTTGACAAAAAATAACATGCTTTCCTATTAAAAACACTAAAGAACATGGGAATAAATGGAGTCTTCTTTAAAATAATAAGTAGCATCTACCTGAAACCTTCAGCAAGCATGTAATGTGGGCAAGCTAGAAGCATTTCCAATAAGATCAGGGGTGAAACAAGGTTGTCCATTTTCACCAGTGTTGTTGAATATTGTACTGGAAACATTAGGGTTAGCAAATAAGAGAAGAAAAATAAATTGAAGGTATTAGAATAGGCAAAGAAGAAACAAAGCTATCACTCTTTGCAGATGATATGATGATATAATTATCTTTGTTTCAAAAGAAAATGCACACACACACCAAAAAAAAAGAAAAGAAAAAAGAAAGTTTTTTAAAAAGCATGTTTCAATTTGCACTGAGAGTTCTTCAATTCTCTCTCTTGTGGTCAATAGCATTTTTCATCATTGGTTCTTTAAAATTGTCCTGGATCATTTTATTGATCAGGGTAGCCAAGTCTTTTACAGTTGATCATCCTTAAAATATTTCTGCTACTGTGTATAGTGTTCTGATTCTGATCACTTCACTTTGCATCAGTTCATATACATCATCTCAGGTACAAGCATATAAATTGAAAGAGCAATCAGCACAAAAAATGATAAAAATCATACACAATTCTAAAAGGAAAGCTTGGCCCCAAAGTAGAAATATGAAAAAAGATACTTGCCACTCTTCTTTTGAATAAATGATGGGTCCTTAGATTTATAGCACTACATGTCATGCCAGATTTTTTTCTGATGTCTTTATTGGTTTTGGTGATTTTTTTTTCTTTTAAAAATTCTTTGTTGCAAGGTATGATTCTCTGAGAGCCAGGAGTATTGGGATACAAAGGTGATCTAGAAAATGTAAGAAGAAAAGACAAGTAATCATCTGAAAAGAACTTAGCAGGAATCAGAATTAAAGATTATAACATGAGATGGTTATACTATTAAAACATATGGTGAGCCTATATTAAAATTTTAAATGTTTTCATAGACACATTTATTTTATGATTTTCTTTTAACCTCGTGTAGGATTATAAACTTTACAATTTTATCAATTCCTTTTCAGATTTTAGTAGTAAATAAGCAAAATCAAAATGACATGAAATATCCAGGTAGAATAAAATTAATTTGAATAAGAGGTATTATATAGTTAATCCAAAGAATTAAGGGAAACAGAAGATATAGAAGCTGATATAAAGTAAATCAAGCAGAATTAGGAAAACAGTACTGTTAAGGGCTACAACAATATGAGTGGAATGAACAAAAAGAAAAGTAAATGAATTCTGTGTAAACTTGTGCCTGAAGAAAAATTGAGAAAATTCATTCTCTTCCTGCAACTGGTTTGCCATGATTGGGTATTCTGTGTAGAGAAGGCAATGACACTCTGGTTAAAGGTGTATTTGGAAACAGAGATGTAGAAAACGGTCAATACAATTGTCTAAATTAAAATATCTTGAAAAAGAGCTGTTAGAGCATAACTACATAATATTTTTTTCAGTAGCAGTCTAACATAAAGAAAATTAAACATTTTGGGACAGTCAATGAAGCTTATTGATCCTCATGTGTACCCTTACCACACAGTCCCTAAATATGTTTAGTCATTAGGTATAGATATGTTTTGTTTAATTTTCTCTTTTTTTCTAACGTGAATGAATAATACAAAACAAACTTTATAATCAGTAACTTGAGATGTCAACAAATGGAATAAATGGTCCATTTGACCTAATAATTTATCATTGAGTTCTTTTCAAATTTTTATTTAACCAAGCAACAAAAGCATTAACTTCAATAGGTTATCTTTGAATTTACACTCACATATACTTCTAAAGTAGTATGCTTTTTAACAAAAAAAATCATCAGTTCTAAAGGGAAATATCAGTTGTTCCACCATTACATTAAAGAGTAAATAGAAGAACAGTGTTTTCTATGAGTGATTTCCTGGGGAATAAAAATAACAAGAATAAGAATAAGGGTTTTTTTGTCACCTTGAATTGATGTCGAAAATTGAATAAGGTACAGTTACTGAAATGGATGACAAAGTTTTTACATTGTACTTAGATTTTCAGGCAAATGGAGTGTTTTAAAGTAGAAAACTGGGAACATAAATGTTGAGCCCTCTGCACACTTTTAACACAATTAATCACCTTTTTGTCTTTTCTTTATGTTCTTATGACACTGATCTCTCCTGGTTCTCTTCCTACCTTTCTGATACTTTCCTTTAACCTTCTTTGCTAGATCAGAACTTAAGTCATGCCTATGTCTTTTCATCATATATACTATTTTGCTTTCTTATCTTTTTCAGCTCCAATGAATTCAATTCTTATTTCTATGCAGATGATTCTCAGATTTATTTTATTGATTCAAACATGACCTCTTTCCAGACCTCCAGTTTTGTACCTCCAACTTCCTTTTAGACACATCAAATTGTATGTCCTGTACACATCTTAAACTCCAGCTGTCCAAAATTGAACTCCTTATCTTTCTTCAAACCTTCCCATTTTCCTAACTTTTTTTTTATTACTATGGACAGAAGCTCTATCCTCTCACTCACTCAGCCTCATGACCTTAGTGTCATCTTTGACTTCTCACTCTTATCCACTATATCCAATCAGTTATCAAATCCTGGATATTCTACCTTTGCAATCTCTCTCTTATATGTCCTCATTTCTCCTTTGACACT
Source organism: Phascolarctos cinereus (assembly GCF_003287225.1). NCBI lineage: Eukaryota > Metazoa > Chordata > Mammalia > Diprotodontia > Phascolarctidae > Phascolarctos > Phascolarctos cinereus. The sequence goes on from NW_027555514.1 coordinate 138,678,097, forward strand.
ACTACCACCCTGGTACAAAACACATTAACTCATGTCTAGATTTTCATAATATACTACTGGTTGGTCTCCCCACCTCAATTCTCTTTTCACTCCTGTCTACCATTCACTAAGCTACTAAAATGATCTTCCTAGACAGAGTCTGACCATTTCATACCTTCTCTTCAACAAACTCCAGCAGCTCTCCATTAGATCCACGAGGAATTGGAAATTCCTTTGATTTTGAAAACTCTTTATAGCTTGGCCTTTTCCAACCTTTCCAGTCTTCTTACCCTATAATTCCCTTTGAATACTCAATGGTACAGTGACACTGGCCTGCTTACTGTACTTCACACACAAATTTCTAATGAATTATTTTCACTGGCTGTTCCCTTTGCCCATGATGTTATCCCTCTCCACCTCCATTTTCTGGCTTTCTTGGATTTCTTCAGGACCTTTTGCAAAAAAGAAAACAAGAAACTTTCCAATCCTCCCTTTATGCTAATATCTTCCCTGGTGTGTACATGTGTGTATAAAATGCAATGTCAGAGGGAATATATATATATATATATATATATATATATATATATATATATATATGTACACACACATACATATGCATTCATTGTATGCATATATAACATACACAATATACATTCCATATAACACATTATACGTACATATAGGTAGGTGTACATACATGTAATGTGTGCATATACATAAATGTGCACATACACATATATGTGTGAAGCATGTATTGTTTGCATGTTATCTCCAGCATTGCAACATGAGCTCCTTGAATACAGGAGTTGGCATTTGCCTTTCTTGTATCCCCAGTGCTTACCATAATGCCTAGAACATAGTAAATGCTTAATATAGGATTGTTGATTGTTGACTGCTCTGAAGCAAGAAAGGTGCATTTCTTTCTTCCTAAAACCAGTGAGTAACACAGGTAAATTCTGTATTAATTTAATTTTTTCATTAAAATGAAAGCACCTATATTTTCTGATAATTTGATTTCAAAAGACCATGCAATTATTTTGAATTGTAAAAGTCTACACTGAAATCCAAGAGAATAGTGATGCTTTCCAAGTTAGGACAATGCACCATTGATTTCTGACCTTATGGTTTTCCAAACTGTCAGAAATTCTGTGCATGACCTTTTATGTGATGATTTATTTGCTATTTCCTGTCAATCTCAGACTTTTGTGGCTCATGGGGGTCATATAACTGCAACTAACCTAAATTTTTCACCAGAATGAGTGTCTAATAAAAAAATATTTTAATGTTTTCCTAGCAACTGTAGTATGTCATATGCTAAAGGAGACATTATAAGAAGCGTCTCAAAGCTCTGTCATTGAAGATTGAGAATTTTAAAAAAAACCCACTATTTATTGCTTTTAAACAATAAAGAGAGGCCATAAAGTTCAATGACTGAAGAGAATGTAGCCCTGAGTCTGTGTGGATCAGAAAAATTTAGTTATTTTTGGTTTAGATTAATAAGCAGGAAAACTAAATAGAGTATTGAAATCTAAGCTTAGCCTTTGACATCTGTTTTGCTGCCAGGTGAGTTCATTTTGTCAGATGCCATGAACTTGTTCCAAAGAAAAATATAAAGCAAGCAAAATAAAAATAAATAAAAACAGATAAAGCCCCCAAACTAAAGGATGCTTTAGGGAAATTTAGTAATTAATCCTAATAAAGGATTCTATTTTTTTATTTGAGGATGATATAAAGAAAACATTTTTACTAAGAAATTCATTATTTTTTAAAGAGTTCAAAAAACCCCACTATTAATTAGAATTCTAGTGTTTTGGTAAAACCTACAATTATGCCTTCCATTTTAATGTCCCTTTACTTAGAGAATTCTACTCTTTTTTAAACAATATTTAATTCATTTTATTTTTAATTTATGGAATAAAACAAGCATTTCCACAACAGTATAATGAAAAAGATGGTTGCACATGAAACTGTAAATCTATTATGTACAGATGGCTATTCCTTTCTAAAAATATAATAAAGGTATCATGTATTTATTCTTTGTTTTCCCTTCCCTCTCCCCATTTCAGAGATGGCTACCATTAGACACAAATATGTGTATGCATGTAAAATCATTCCATACATACTTCTACTTATCATGTCTTTCTCTGGATGCAGATAGCATGTGCATATATCCTTTGTAGTTTATTTGGGGATGTGTAATAGTCAAAATGAGTTATTAACTCAAAGTGGATATTTATTTAATTTATAGAATAAAATAAGCATTTCCATAATACAATATAATAAAAAGATGATTGCACATTAAACTACAAATATCTTAAATGCAACTTGTTATTCCTTTTACATATCATGTCAATTTCCTTTCTTCCAGTTTTTTCTTCCCTGACACCTTAAAGATAGCTACTATTAGACACAAGTGTGCGTATTTATAAGAGTCAAAATGACTTATTCACTCAAAGTTATTCTTAAAAAAATTGTTATTGCTGCATACAATGTTCTCTGGGTTCTGCTCATTTGGCTCTTCATTGCTTCATGCAAGTCTATCCACTTTTTTAAATAAAATCATTGAGTTCATAATTTCTTATACCAAAGTATTATTCCATCACAATAGTTCACCTCAACTTATTCAACCATTCCCAAATTGATGGACATCCCTACAATTTCCAGTTCTTTTCCAACATAGAGAGATGCTATAAATATTTTAGAACATATAGGTTCTTTTCCTTTTTCCCTAATCATCTTTGGAAACAGACCTTATATTCTTGTAGGTTTGACAAAGCTCTTTATATATTTAAGATATGAGATTTTTATGTGAGAAACTGGTTAGAAATTTATTTTTCTCGATTTTCTGCTTTCCTTCTGATCTCAGTTACATTTGTTTTATTTGTACAAAACCTTTTTAATTTACTATAATCAAAATTATCAATTTTACATCTCATTATGCTCTCTATCTTTTTATTCATAATTTGTTAACCTACCCATAAGTCTGATAAGTAATTCATTTTGTTTTATTCTAATTTTCTTGTGATATCTCTCTTTATGTCTAGTGCACGTATACATTTTGACCTTATTTTAGTAAGTGGTGTAAGAGATTGGTCTATATACAATTTCTGCCATCCTGCTTTCCAGTTTTCCAAACAATTTGGACAAAATAATGAATTCTTATCCCCAAATCTTAAGTCTTTATACTTGTTAAATACAAAGTTAGCATATTTTTATGCTCCTATAAAATGTATGTTTACTCTACTCCATTGATCTATCTTTCTATTTCTAAGCCAGTACTAGATAATTTGATAAGTTTAAGATCAGTTACTGCTAAAACACCTTTGTAGTTCCTTTGATATTTTTGACTTTTTGCTCTTCTAAATTAAATTAATTTTTTTTCTAATTCAAAAAATAATTTTTGGCAATTTAATTGGGATGGCATCGAATATATAAATTAATTTTGGCAAAATGGTCATTTTCATTGTATTAGCCCTGCCTACCTATGAACAATTATTATTTCTCCAATTACTTAAATCTGATTTTGTTTGTATAATGTATATATATATGTGCATATATATATATATATACATATATACATACATACACACATACATATGTACATATACTAAAATTATTTTAAATGGGGTATCTCTTACTATCTCTTCTTGCAGGGCTTTGTTTGTGATATATAGGAATGCTGATGATTTATGTGGATTTATGTAACATCCTGCTATTTGCTAAAATTATTAATTGTTTCAACTAACTTTTTAGCTGAGGCTTTGGGATTTTCCAAGTATACCATCTTATCATCTGGAAAAAGATAATCATATTACCTCATTCGCTATTCTGATTTATTTCATTTCTGTTTTCTTCTTTTATCTCTAGTGCTAGAATTTCCAACACAATATTGAAAAATAATATTGGTGACAGTGGTCATCTTTGTTTCATATTTCATCTTACTTGGAAGACTTCTAGCTTATCCCTATTACAAATAATGCTTGCTGATGGTTTTAGATTTTTTTTTATCAATTTGAGGAAAAATCCATTTACATCTGTATTTTCAAATTTTTATAGAAATGAGTGTTGTACTTTATCAAAAACTTTTTCCTCACCTATCGATACAATCATATGATTTTGTTACTTTGATTATTGATATAATCAATTTGTTAATAGTTTTCCTTATGTTTAATCATTCCTTCATTCCTGGTATAAATTCCACTTGGTCATAATACATAATCTTTGTGTGATGGAAGTAGCTGGTATACAGAAGCCTTGATGCCAAATAAGCATGAACGTGCCCATTTCAAAAGAAGCAGAGATAATACCCAACTATCCCCTCTCCCAACACATGTACAAGGTCACCCCAACGTCTGTATACTGGTAAATGCTTTGAGATCATAGGATAGAGGAGCAATGGAGGTCCTTAGCCTCTCTATCTTGGTCCTATGCCTTTCTCTCCTCTTTGTTCTTTCCCCCCAAGTTTTTCCTTTTGTCTTCTGTAACAGAAAACACTATTTGAATGAGGAAGTGGTGATGAAATCACCTTTTGAGCTTGGGGTTGGAGACCATGATCATAGAGAACAGGAGTGTCATCCCTACCCCATCCCCCAATCTCACATAAATAAATAGCATTCTTCTTTTAAAATAATAATATCAATAATATAATGGGCTCAAAGGACATCTAGAAAAAGTATTTCATGAAAAAACAAGATCATTCTAACAATAATAATCATACATGGCATTTACATGGTAATTAAAAATGTGTGTAAAATGTACATATATAATCTCATTTGGTCCTTATGACAACTTGGTAAAATAGATGCTATTATTATTTCCATTTCATATATGAGGAAATTAAAATCTCAGTGAGGTTAGGTCACTTGCCCATGGTTATAAAGGGAGTGTGCATGATTTGTTAGTATCATGATCAATTTGAACCTAGCTTTTCCTAACATAGACATGTATGTCTATGACTGTGTCCAAAACATCATGCTGCCTTTTAGGGTCACTTCAGACTTCAGGTTTTGGAAGGAAGGATTCATGGAGGACATAGAATATAGGGAAAACATGGCTTTAAATTCTCTGAAGCAGAGGTATCAAACATCCCAGGGCCTCAAAGGGGTCCTAGTGAAGTCTAGATTAGAATAGAGAAATATTTAGCAAAATAAAGAAAAAAAGAATAAAATAGTATAGATAATGATAATTTGTGGATCTAATTCAACAGGTGGCCCAAAGTGATCCCTTTAAACACTACTGTAAGTCTAAAGGACTGATACAACTAATAGCGTTATGTTCTGTGACATCACCAGCTCCCAGCTCTAGTGTCTGAGTTCATATTTTGTCAATTTCCATTTGTAATCTTGAACCTGTAAGTTTATCCAGATAGGAAAGGGAGGAGGAATTGCTGCAAACTCTAGCAATGAGAACTAGAGGAAATGGATTTTGTTTCTGAACAAACTGTATAGTTTTTACTATCCATCTAACACATCATAAATAGGAATGCACAACGTCAGAGGGACCATAATGAATGGAAATGTACACGTATGCTTAAGATACAAAGTGATCTCAGCTATCTGCACAGAAAAAACTTTTTTTCCCTATGAACAGTACATTTTTATGCCAATTCATTACCATAATAAGAAATCCTGTTAGTGCTATAATACCCAAAAAGATATGTGTAATTGAGCATATCTTCACTTCTAGGAAAGTGCAATAATTACCCTTCTGCTCTTATGTTGTATTTTTTTTCTCTAGAGGGGTATTGTAAAAAGAAAAAAAATAATATAAGTAATCATGGTATATTGCCCAGCAGGAAAAAGTTTCCTTTCTGAATTCAAAAGAGTGAGGGTGAGTGCTCATGCTCTAGACTTATAACTTTTAAACAATTGTCATCAGAATCCTTCCATCTAAATCTGTTCTCAGCTAACTCTCTTGCTGAAATATATCATAAACTGGTTATCATAATTAATAGTACTAATAACAATAACAAATTCTTTGTAGGTGAGAGAGGGTAGGTCTCTAAACTCTACAGAGAGTTTAATGTATCAATCTTCCCAAATGACTTTTTAAATTTTTTTTTAAGTTGGAATTTCAGACAATGTCAGACTGATAGAGCAGATACATTATTTGGGAGATCTTTTCTGGAGAACTTTACATTTTATTTTATTTTTAACTATTATTCATTAAATTACTATGCATATAGCTCTGTACAAAGCCCATTATTACAAAGGTGCAAATGATATAAATGATATAGTATTCCTTACTCTCAAGGAGATACAATATTACATATGGTATTTTATATGGTATATCAACACCTATGTAAATGTATGTGTATATGTATATATATACATATATGAAGTGTATAGATATAGAATATAGATAGTTTAGTAAATAATATTATGTATGTGGCTGCTTTATATGGTACATATTATTGTATATTGCATATATTTACACAATTATAGATAATATATTAAGATACATGCTATATATATTATAAATATAATACTATTATATATAGTTTCTCCCAGGAAGAAAAAGCAGTGAGGGGGAAGGGAGCAGATTATGGCATAATATAGAGCAGGTAGGTCAAAGTGGAAATCTAGATAATTAATCTAGGAAAACTTGAGGAGAAAGTGAGCTCTTCCTGGGGAAAGAGGCAAGGCATAATGTCGCAACCAAACTAGGCTTTGAAGAAAGAGACCATGGTATCTTGTGTCTGTTCCCTTTTCATTAGTGACATAGATACCCCCTTGTTCAAACACCTGACAGCTCTGACCTGAATTATTTTGGCAATGTTTTATGAATTATGAATTATTATGAAACCCCTAGTTATGGGCTCTTCCCTCTCTATTCCATCTTTTGTTCAGTTTTCAAAATAATATTCCTAAAACATGTCTGACTCCTATACTCAAGAACCTTCAATAGCTCCCAAGACAGAATATAAACTCCTCAGCTTAGAATATAAAGTCTTTTATATTTTTCCAGCCTATCTTCCATACATTTCACATTTCTCTTGCTCCATGTATACTACATTCCAGGAATTATACTAATTGCTATTCCCCAAACACATCATTCCCTCCTGAAGCTCAGTGATTTGACAAAAGTTATGTTTCATACCTGGCATGTATTTCCTCATCATTGCTGCCTTTTAGTTTCTCTTGATTCTTTCAAGACTCAGCTCATGTTTCATGTATAGCACATATTGTAAACCTTTGTTGATTCCCCTAGTAATTAGTTGTGTTTTTCCTCCTTCTCAATTCATCAGGTATATAGTTATCCATTTATATTTGTATCCTATTTCCCCAGTATTAAAATGTAAACTTTTGTGGGCAGAGGATGTTTTCCATTTGGTATATATCACTAGAGCCCAACTTTACTATAGCTGGCACTAAATTAATGCCTCCTAGATTGTATCAGAATAGAAGACTTGACCAAGTACTACTACAAATAATCCTTTATTATAGCAAGGATATGAAGCTGAGCCAAAGAAGTCTTTGCCACCTCAGAACAACCTCTGTCAGGTTCTCTGTTATTGAAAAGATTTAGAATCCTAGTGACAAACTGAGTCTTTTGTCTGCATATGAACTTAACTAAATATAATATTATCCTTTGTCTACTATGGTTTGGAAATGACTTTTTCCCATGGCAACTCATGAAAAAAATCAAAAGATACACACATACATACATATATATATCAAAAGATGCACGCAAGGACATACACACATAAATGTATATATGTCAAAAGATACACACATGTGTGTATGTATACACACGTATAAACAGAAAGAGAACAAGAAGGAGGATGAGGAAGGAGGGAGAAAAGGAGGGGGGGGGTGTCTCCCATTCTATAAAGTCTCCTTTCCCTTTCTCAATGACAATGATGAGTAACTAAGAGAGGGAGCAATCCCATGGTATTTAGATCACCACTAAACAGGGTACTCTGAGTATGGGATCAATGTGTAATTCCTAACTAGTTTACATACTATTGAAAAACTGACCCACTTAAACAGTGACATTCCTATTGAACTAAAATCCAAAAAGATAAAATAGAATTGGTGAAATTTATTTTACTATGTAAGCAGACCAATACAATATTTTTATGGGCCCAATAATCTTAGCTTGTAGTGTTCATGATAAGTATAAGTTAAAATAGCACCAGTAAGACAATTGCAGCTTATGCCACATCTGCTGCACAGAATGAAGAAACAAAGACTGGAAAACTAGGTAAAATCCTCCAGATAAGCATATCCATTTCTCTTTAGTGGCTTTAACATGACCTATGGCAATTGACAAATACTTATCAACTGCTTACTGTTTAGCACTTAAGATACAGTGAAAGATGAAAAACTTTCCCTGTCCTTAGAGAACATATAATAGAAGAGGGAGACAGCATGTAGTAGATAGACAGATCGATAGATAGATAGATAGATAGATAGATAGATAGATAGATAGAAAGCTAGATAGATAGATAGAAGATATAGATAGATACGATATATGTGTATGTATATGTACAGATATATATGCATGTATTTATTTATACCTATATCTATATCTATAGACATCTATATGGATATAGATATAGATATATATAGATATCTATCTATATATAGTAGCTGGAAGGGCAGAAGGGACAGTAGTGAAAAACTACATTAGTAATGCATGATTTAGTTCTATAAAACAAATATGGACCTAAACTAGAAAGAGATAAATGAAAGAATGAAAACTACACAGCAATACAAATTAAAGAAAAAATACAATGTGTGTGTTTGTGTGTGTGTGTGTGTACGTGTGTGTGTGTGTGTGTGTGTGTGTGTAGGTAGACATATGTATATGTATATTCATTAGAACCAAATTGGTAGTTACGACAAGGGATAACAGGATGGTCCATAGGCTCTTGAAATCATAGGATCATAAGTCTAAAGCGAACTAAGCAGTTATCTAATCCATGCCAACATTGGACAGAAGAGAATGTGAGTCCCAGAGAGATGAAGTGAGTTGTTCTAGGCATACGTCTCAAAGATAGGGTTTGAACCTAGGTCATATTACTCCAAAGCCAGTGTTCTTCCCACTGAATCACATTAACATAAATATATACGTACGTATGTGTGTGTGTGTGTATGTATATGTGTGTGTGTGTGTGTGTGTGTGTGTGTGTGTGTGTGTGTGGTGTGTGTGTGTGTATATATATATATATTTAAATTGACAAAAATAAGTATATCAGTAGATACAGGAAAAGAGTTTTAATAATCTTTTATTCCAAAATCCATCCAGAAAAAGCCTCAAAAATCTTGAAAAGAATAGGAATTGTAATTTTAATATGATAAAAATATATATATCTAAAACCAGAAGATGGCATTATTTACATTGGGGAAACCATAGAATCTTTATGAATAAAAATAATGGAATAAATCAGGGGTATTCTATTTCCTACTATTATTTAAAATAATTACAAACATACAAATGATAGTATTAAACAAGAAAAAGAGGAAAAGGCTTAAATGTTGAAAAAACTCAGAAATATCTCTATTTTAAAACATGAAGGAATCAACAAAAAAAAATTAAAACATCAATTCAGTAAAGACTCATGATATAAAAACCACATAAGTAATGAGCATTTATGTATTTATACATATATATCAATAATAAAAAATAAAAAGAAATAACAAAAAGATAATTCTCATTCAAAATAATATATATATATAGATATATAAATTATATGAAAGTTAATCTACCAAAATTTATATTATTACAAATATACTCTTTAAAAAACAATGACTTAAATGGAAGTTTCTTGATTATTTATGGTTGGATCTTGCCAATGCAATAAGAACTACGAGGCCAGCAAAATTGATTCTACACTTGTCTTTGCCAATCAATCTACCAAAGCTAAACTTTTTTGATTTGAAAAACATTACACAATTCTTTTGGAACAATATATGATCTAGAATCTCAAGTGAAATGCTGAATAAAAAAGTATTAAATAATGGGAAATAGCATTCACATCACTTCAATTTAATTAGAAAGCAATACTCATGAAAACTATTTGCTACCAGTAAAAAAGTAGAAAATTAATTATTCTAACAAACTAGATAAATGAAATTCTAAAAGAAAATCACATTCACTCTCCCAGTGATCAAAGAATGTAAGTACATAAATTACTTGGGGAAGAACTCCCTATCTGAAAAGATATCTGAAAATCAGCACATTTTGAGAAATGATTTAGACTTACTATTAACCATACAATAAGCTAAATATGGATTTACTTTGTGAATATAAACTAACATATGATAGAAAAAAAAGAGATCAGGATCAGTTACTTTTATAATGAGAGGTAGAGAAAGAATTTTTAACCAGAAAAGAAAAAGATGAGACAAATCAAATAATTTTTATTACATGAAAAGGGAAAAAGAGCTTTTTCAAGAATCATATAAATGCATCTAGGATAAGGAGGGATGTGATCAATTAGGAAAACATTCTTGTATCAGATATCTCTGGTACGGGTCAGATATTTAATGTAAATGAGAAACTAACACAAATATAAAAGAATATATATCCCAAAAGGATAATTTGTCAAATGACATGAATCAGCTTTTCAAAAGAAAAATATAAAATATTAATTATTATAATAAATTTTATTCTAAGCTCTTAGTAATAAAATGCAAATTAAAGCATTTGATATTTTACCTCACATTTAGATAACTGGCTAAGCTAAAACAAATAGATTAAAATGGTTAACGATGAAAGGGATGTGGCACATTAATTTGCAATTGGTAAGGCTAAGAATTTCTTAACCTTTCTGCAAAGAAATTTAGAAATATATAAAGAAAATGATTAAAATATACTTAGGTTGCAATGAATGTGAATAATAAACCCCCTGAAGTATTCACATTATTGGAATTCATTCTGCATATTTCTATTGGACTGGAAGAAATTACCATATTTTACATAATTGTAACTTCAAATAGTGTGAGTTTGAATACATTCCAATTTAAGTGGATTGATTATTTGTACTAATACAGAACCTAGTTTTATTTATTCCCTTTGACTCAGAAATTCCACTGCCATATAAATTCTTCAAGGAGGTTAAAGACTGAAAAATATATCCCTCTATACCAAAATATCCACTATAACATCTTGTGTGGTTGCAAAGAACTGAAAATATAGTATATTGAGGAAATGCTTAACAAAAAGTGTCACATAAATAGGACAAAAATATGATGGAAAGAACAAATACGTAAAATTAAGAGAAACATGGGAAGCCATTTATGAACAGATAGATATTAAAATAAGCAGAATCAAGAAAACAATATACACAGTAACTACAACAATGCCAATGGAAAGAATAAAAACCAGGTCCTTAAATTATAATGACCAAGTTTGGACCTGAAGATAGGTTGAGAAAATGTATCTCCCTCTCTTCACTTCACTTGTGCAGGACTATTGATTTAGCATCCTATATATATTGAGATGATGTGGTGTGAGTTGGTTGGCTTTTATGATTTTTTCCCCATTCTCTTTTTTAATCTTTTTATAAGGAAAGGAGGAAATATATATTTGTAAATAGATGTGATATAAGCAATTAACATCATTTTAAAAAGACAAAGAGGATTTATAAATGAAGAGTCTTAAGACTCACAGATAACTAAAAAAAATCCCTAAATATCAAGAATATTTTCTTCTAGGAAAGCATTACAAAGTACTGCACATAGCAGGCACCAAACAGCATCACAAAGAAATGAAATTAATGCTTTATCTGGGGAGAAAATAAGTAATTGCTCATGTGGAAGTAATTTCAAAAACTCTTGTGTTTGTGTAGACCACAAAGTATTTAAGATAAAGTTAAAAATCATCCTGATATTAGAAGAAAATATAAAGATGAGAAAATTCTACATATAATTGCAATAGTTTTGGCCTAACCTATTCCAATGCACCCTTGATCCTGAAAAAATGGCAATGATATTAATCTCACATATTTTAATCCCCTTCAAAAGTTTAACCTCTCTTAATTTTTAATCCCTATAGTAGTTAATCTAATTACTTACAAAATCCTGCTGACTGTGATTGGGGATATTAATAACACTTATGGTGATTTGGATATTCACTCATCAGATAATAAAAATATCATGGAACAAAGTAATGGTACATTAGTGCCTGCTTTGCAAATGACACTGTCCTTTATTTCCATATCTATAAGCTTTATGTTATACTATATAGAGCATTAGATTTAGAATCAAGAGGACATGGGTTCAGCCTTTATATGACCCACTCCCCCAAATTACTGGGATGACGGACAGGTCACTTCATTGCTCTGGTCCTCAGTTTCCTTTTTATACTGGAGGTAATAATAGCAATCTTCATCTGCAGGGCTGTTGTGAGGATCAAATAACATGATGGATACAAATCTTTGCAAACCTTAAAGAGTTTTATAAAGGTAAGTAATTATAAGTATTATTAGAATTATTATAACTCACCCAAAAGAAACATCATTTAAAATTTATGCAATTAATTATTTTATTTCTATGTATCTTATACATATGTGTATATACATATATAATATGAGTAATCTATTTTTATTTTTAATGTAAAATATTTTTGTAGTTGGAAGCATACTATTAATTGCCTACATAGTCACTTTTCATTCAGAGGCTTGATATTATATAGATATCTTTTTTCTATTATAATATTGTTAATAATGCCTTATTAAAATGTTCTCTTACAAACCAAATTGATTTAATATTTGCTTAGCTATTTGCACTGAGCTCTGTTACATACTTTCTGGGTGCCAACATATTTTACAAACACCAGAGTCTCAGTATTGCTATCAATTTGCATTAAAATAAAACTTTTCCTCATACTGTCTGTAATTATTTCATGCCTCATAAATCCAACTTGGTCCCTGTGTATTAATTTACCTATAACTCTTTCAAGTCTTATCCCTAAAATCTTGGCATATATCTTTATAGCACATTTAGTTATTCAAATGGGCCTATAATTTTCAAGACTGTTATCCCTACACTTTCCAAATTAATAATAGATACTTTACTCATGGCTGGAGAAAGCTCACCTTGTCAAGTGTACTTCTCAAATACTTGCCATGCAAGGTGCTCAGTTTCATCCTGAAATGACAAAATGACTCATTGGACAGTCACATTCTCTGGTTCTTTGCCCTTAGCGAGTTTCCAAATGTCATTTAGAGTTAAATTAGTTTGCCTCCATAGAACATTCTTATCAGTGACATTGGGGATTCCTCAGAAAACTGTGGGCTGCATTTTCTACCATTTTTACGTAGCTTTTTAAGTTAATAATAAGTAGATCTACTGGTGTTCAGTAATGTTTTCGTCTATAAAACAAAATGGGAAAAAAAAATATGTGTCTTTCTAACACTTTGTTTCACATTATCCCTGAAGTGCCAAATGTACTCAGTGAAAGTATGGTCTCGCTGGAGCACCAGCCCTGGATTCAGGAGGACTTGAGTTCAAATCCGGCCTCAGACGCATAACACTTACTAGCTGTGTGACCCTGGGCAAGTCACTTAACCCCAACTGCCTAAAAACAAAAATGTATGGTCTCTAGGGAATAATTCCATGTATTATTGTTGAAATTACAGAACTGTAATCACCTAAAATAGCTAATGCACTTCCTTACAATGGAACATTATAGAATAGTACAATCATAGAATTGTAGAGTAGAAATCTTAGATCTTAAAGATCATCTACTTCCATCCCCTCTCACAAATTCTGGAAACTGAGGCCCAGAGATATCACATGCCAATTTTTGAGGTAGTCTCTTAATCATTAACTTTTGACTTGATTCTCAAAATACATGATTCAAAACTCTTTGAAATGGGGAGGTATGTTTTGCCATTCAATAACTGAAAAAAAAAAATGAGGCCCATAGAAGTTAATCGAGTTGCCTGAGTTTCCATTTCAGGTAATAGTACCACAAGTACTAGCACCTATATTTCCTGGCAGGTTATTTGAAATTCTTTACCATATAATACACTCAGAGGTATCCATATAAGTATACCATTACATGATACAACCATTTTTACTTTCCCTCAATCTTAGAGGGTTATTTTTTGTTGAATTATGAGTTAGTGTGATAAGCTTTCTATTGCTGACATCAAATTTTCAAAACCACCTAATGAATAAGGTTATATGAGCCATAAAAAGGAACTATTAAAATGAAAATTATTAACTCCAAGAACCCTGACAGAAGGGCACTGGTCAGGAAACCTGTTCATGCTCTCATTTGCATGGTAATGGGATCCTGCATGCTCCCAAGTGCTTCTGTCTCTCTTCCTTCCCTCTTTTCACTACTTCAAAGAACAAGTTAGAGTTTGTTTCCAAAGCTAAGTGACTGTTAATTATACTTTATTCAGATATGAAGCAATTTCAAAAGTTTATTGATGCAGGAAAATTATTTTTGCCCAGGGAGAATAAAGCATTTCCCATCAAACAGAAATCATGTTCTTTCCAAATCTGAAAAGATGTCAATGATTGTGTGCCCTCTCATTGGCAGAAATTTCTTTCTAAAAGCAGAACCTTTCTTCTTGCAATATTAGAGGGCCACCTAGGGGGCAGTGTAAAAACATAGCTCTGTCGCCCCTAAACTTTACACCTTGACTATGATGAAGATGAACAGGAGGCATCTGAGTAAAAGTATTTTAATTCGACAAATATATTTAATCTTCTTCTTAGCTGGTTCACTCTTGACTTTTTATGATGCTCAGAAGTTAAAATTCTTCCCTGCTTCAGGTGCCCCCTTAAACATTTCTCTTGTACTCCAAGGCCTACACCTTAAATTTTTTTTCCTCTTTTTCTCTTTATATTTTCTTCAACCCTATTGCCTGTTTTCAGCTAATATATGAAATAAAGTGACCAAATATACCTAATCCTGCCAATTTCCTGTTTCTATCTGACCACACATTTCTATTTCAAATCTATTTTCCTAACATATAATATGCCAGATTGTATTATATAGATGGTTCCAAATTGTAGAGGGGGAGGCATTTTGTTGTGGGAAAAGAAATGAATTTGTACTCAGAAGACCTAGGTACAAATCAGGACTGTTATATATTAGCTTTGTAATCATGCACGTGTTTTTTTTATTTCTCTGAGACTCTTCCCTCACATGAAAAATGTAGAAAATGATAATTGTACTACGTATCTTATAGGTTTGTTGTGACAAAATTACCTTATAATCTTTAAATCACATGCTGATGTCAGTTGTTACCGTCTAGCACTTGATAGGAAGGAACTAAAATGGGGTGCTTTTTTGGATCATGCATGCCTTGGGATACGTACATGTTATATACGTATACATAAATGTATGCATGTATACGTGTGTTTATGAAAATACTCATATACATATAGCCCACAGCTAAATCATCATCCACTGAATATATCTACATTTGAAAGTTTACTGGGGGAAGGAGACAGCTAGCATGCTACTTGGCCACCATACTCTTAGTCACAATGTGGAATCTTAACATATAAACACCAAAAGGAGAAAAGTAATCTATCAACACATGTATAAAAAGTTCTATAGTAATACTAAAAGAAGAAATACATCCTAAAATGAGATTGAGTAACCATGTCACATATGTCAAATTGACATAGATAATAATACATGAAAATATTTAATGCTGGAAGATGGGCATACCACTCCATTGTTGATCTCTCTATATACTCTCTAACTGGCCCACTATATCACCTCCAATGAGTTTAGATATTATTTCTATGCATATAAGTGTATGTATATATACATACACATATATACACACATACACATATACATGCATGAACATGTGTGTGTGTGTGTGTATATGTACACACACATTCTTAATCTCTGTCCTGAGGTCCTGTTCACATCACACCTACCTCTCAGACATTTCAAAATGGATATCCTTTATGCATCTCAAACTCAACACATACAAAATAGACCTCATTATTTTTTCACACAACTTAAAACCACCTCCTCTTCCAAATTTTCCTATTTCTGTCGAGGGTATTAATATCCTTCCATCACAATGTACCCAAGTTTCCAATTTCAACATATTCTTCAACTCTTCACTCTGCCTTGCTTCCCAACATACATCTAATTAATTGCTATTCTTGTCGTTTCTACCTCCGCAACAACTCTTGTCTCTTTTCTGTTGTCTCGACCCACCTACCACCCTAATTCCTCAAATCATGCCTGAACAAACACAATGGCCTCATAATTAGTCTACCTACATTAAGTCTTTTTTATCTCTAACCAATTCTCAACATAGCTGTGAAAATATTTTTCCTACATAAGTTTAACTATGTTACTCTTTTCTCAATAAATGTCAGTGGCTCTATCCCCTCTAGTATCAAATCCAGTTTCAACTTCTTGACAGTTAAAAGTCTTCATGACTCAGCTTCAATCTACTTACATAGCCTTATTGTATATTATTTTTCTTCACATGCTTCCACCAAAGTGGCTTTCTTGCTACTTCCCCTATACAACACTCCAACTCCTAACTCTGTGCCTTTGTACTGGTTGTCCCCCACGTCTAGAATACAATCTGCATTTACCTCAGCTTCATGGAATCCCTCTCTTCTTTTAATGTGTAGCTGAGGAAACATCTTCATCATCAAGCCTTTCTTGATCCTCCAGTTGCTAGTGTCTTAACTCTCAAAGTACCTTGTATATAACTATTTGGAGCATGTGTATTCATATATGTCTGCATTTTACATTAGCTTTATATTTATGCTGTATTTATTTGTTAGTTTTGTCTCCCTCATTAGAATGCAAGTTTAAAATGATAATAATAATGATTCTTCTTCTTCTTCATGACCATCATCATCATCATCAACATGTCTATTAGTGTCCCTAGTGCCTAGCACAATGTCTGAAACCCAATAGGCACTTCATAAATTCTAGTTCCATAATTATTTGATGAAATTATGGAGTTGAAGACTTTGAAAATATGTTCTAAAACCGTGCAAAAAATTCTTATACTGTTTGATCAAGTGATCCCACAACTGGGCATACTAACCAGTGAAATCAAAGGGAGAGAGGATCCTAAAAATACCAAAAATTCAAGGAAGCTTTTTTGTGTAGTTTAACACTTAAATAGTATGGCTACCAAATGATTAGAGAACAGTTAAACATTTTTTGGTATGTAATTGTTATGAAGGGTCAGCTAAGTGGTGCAGTGGATAGAGCATTGGGTCCAGAGTAAGGAAGACAACTTCCTGAGTTCAAATCTGGCCTCAGACACTTACTTATGTGACCCTGGGCAAGTCATTTAGCCCCGTTTGCCTCAGTTTCCTCGTCTATAAAATAAGCTGGAGAAGGAAACAGCAAACCAATCCAGCATTATTGCCAAGAAAACTAGAAATGGAGTTACGAAAAGTTGGCCACAATGTGGCCAATTTGGAACAAAACAAAAACAACTCCAATATGAATTTTTTATAAAGCAATTCTTTGAAAGAAAGAAAGAAAGAGAGAGAGAGAGAGAGAGAGAGAGAGAGAGAGAGAGAGAGAGAGAGAAGAAATAATGGTTCAATAAAATCAACCAGTACATCAATAGACATTTGACATTTGGCATCATGTACAACTCATATGACACATTTAGGTTTCCACTCTGTAAAAAAAAGTAATGGGTAAAATATTTTCCTATCTCTTTTGGGGGGACAAGTAAAGTCTATAATTTCACAGAATCACATTTGATTACATGTTGTTGTTGTTGTTATTTTTTTTCATCATTTTAACCATTGTATATATATTTTCTAGACTGTACTTACATCATTTTGCATCAATTCATATCTTCCCATACTCCTCTGTATTCATCATATCAATCAAAATAATATTATATTCACCTATAGAATCTCTTTTGTATTCATATTACATTCATATGTAGAAACTCTCTCTGCTAGACCTGATCAATAACTCTTCTACATTTGATAGCCTTAGACCATTTTCAAGAGAATGGAGAGATTAAGTTATATGCCCAGGACCATCCAGAGAGTGTGTGTGTGAGCCAGTTACATCTATATTTTCCTGACTCCAAGCCTGAATCCATATCAACTATGTCATGCTGCTTCCTACTTTTCAATAATACTTTTTCTAAATGGAGCTGTGGGTCCCATAGAGTGAGGAAACTCATCCTATCAGTGTTGTCAACACACATTTTAAAATTATGTTAATTTATTATGAATTTATTATTATTATTATTTTTAACAATGGAGATTAAAGTCTCCTTTGCAATTTATAATTTTGTAAAATCATCCAGAATACCAAGAGATCAAATGTCTTGGCCAGATGCAAATAGCCAATGTGTCACAGTATGTGACAGAGAAAGGACTTTACCCCAAATCTTGGTGTCAAAGTTAATTCCATATCGACTCTCATATTGCCTCTGTTTTACGAATATACATATTTTAATATGAATACTCCAAGATTGAGTCTGAGGATGAACTCAACAATTCACAAAAATTTTGACTATCCCAAAATGCTTAAAGAGGGATTTCTAAGGTAATTAAATATAAGCCTCAAATATGAGACCTAAGAAAAAAATAAAAGGAGCTGAGAGGGGGAAAAAAAGGCCAACAGCAAAGTTAATAGGTTATTTAGTATGTGAAGGGCTATTACACAGACTAGTGATCAACTCTTCTCCATCCCCCTGATGACAAGAAGGATAAATGAGCTTAAGTCGTAGTAGTAAGGAGGATTTAAGTTGGATACAAATAATGATTTCTAGGTTTTAAGGACTATTAAACACTTGCATTAAAAATGCAAGGTTCCCTCTCCCTCATGAATGCTTTCAAAGTGGAATGGATTTTTGGATTTTTGACTAAAGTTGTTTAGGCCACATCTAAGGCAGAGACATAGAAAAGATGATAAGTCAAGATCTTGTTATCCTTACCATTGTGCTATTAGCTTACTCTACTCGTGAATCTTATACATTTTTTCCTGTCATTCTCATTTTAAAACTATGTCATCTGCTTATTTTTTCTAATATCTTCTTTACCTTCTCTCAAATTTTGTTTTTGAAAAATTCCATTAAGTGTTTATGTGTATTTACTCTTCATAGGTATAATAATTCAATTGAGGAGCAATATGGCAGAGTGGATCACAAGAAAGTCCTGGTGGGGCCCTGCCTCAGTGGCATATTTTCTGCATGATCACGTGCAGTTTGGTCAAGTTCTTAGTGCCTTAGGAAATATTCTAAGACTATTAGTAACTTCCTTTAAGATGTGCCATGACAATCTATATGTATGGGTCAAGGAAATTTTCACACTGGGAGTTCCTCACAGCCTACGTAATAAAAACTGTGTAGTGAAGTAGAATGAACACTAGCTCTAGAGTCATAGGACCTGTATATAAATCCCAATTCTGCTGTTTTTGCTTGTGTGACTTTGGAAAAACCATTCCAGTTTTCCTGCTTATGCAATGATTGGAGGAACTATGTGACCTCTGAGTTTCCTTCCAGTTCCAAATTTATGATTATATTTCTATTAGTAGTTGTAAGTTTGTGATTATTTATAAAAATATTTCCATGGTAAATGAAAGAGTGGAAATGACTAATAAGGTGCTAATATTAAAGATAAGTAAGATGATAATAAAAGAGTACTTAGTTGCCATGATAATTGAGGTCTCCTTAATCAGGTGATCTATATTCCCAGAAACTAGAAGAATAAGTGGATATGATTGCTAAGCCATTGTCAGTGATATTTGAAATATAATGGCAAATCAAATAGGTTCTACCAGATTGGAGAATAATTGTTACAATTTTCCTAAAAGGGAAAAGAACTGTGTCTGCAAATATGTAGACCCATAAGACTTGAATTCTGGGGAGAATTCTAGAATAAATGATTGGCAAACAGTGATGATGAAGACCCACTGTGGCTTCCCTAAGAATAAGTCATGATAGTCTAATGGCATCTCCTATTTTTTGTAAGATTACCAATGGAAAAAAATGAAGGAAATGCTGTAACAACGATTTATGTAAATTTTAATGGTAGTTTTTGATAAAATGTTTCAGGGTATTCTTTTATATATGATGAAAATTTTAAATTGAATTATAATATAATTAATGGATTAAGAACTGATTGTATAAGACTTCTGGGCATAAAAGCAAGATGGCAAAGTAGAGAAAGCATGCAGTCAAGCTATTCCAACATTACCCTCCCAATGACTTTTAAAAATGCTTCAAATTGAATTCTGGAGTGATGACACCAACAAAGGGTTAGAGTGAGACATTCTTCCATCCTAAAGTAGCTTAGGAGGTCAGAAAGACAGACCTATGACACTGGGGAGGAGGCTAGTCCAAGTCCACATTTATGAAACACCAATGGTGGAACCAGGTGGTAGTGAAAGAAGCAGCAGCAGCTTTAGGAATTCTCAAGCCAAAAAAGATAAGGGGAACTGGCAACAGCGCAGAAAGATATTACATATAACTTCTGCATTAGCACCACATTTTGGGCAAGATGCTGTTTGGCAAATCCTTTGCCTATACCCACTTGTGTGTCATAGTTAAAGAGCAGAGAAGAGTACTCTCAATGAAAAGGTAGAGAAAGCTCTGAGGGGCAGTACTGTTTTAGTCACCTGAGGTCCCAAATCTAGTTCCAGGGTGCAGGAACCCTGAGGAACATTCTCAATTGCAATCTGAAAGGATCAAGAGCCCTTCCTGGGTAAGGGCCACAGTGCAAACCAAGAGAGCAGAGACCATCCCTATTCCCAGAAAATGGCGGATTGGAAGCACTAAAAACTCCCACATTTCCACAACTAGCTCTGAAAAAAGTGGTGTGAAAAAACATGAAGCTTGAGATAATGCCCCATCACTCCCCTACAATGGGAACAAAGCCCAACTTTATTATAAAATTCAAAATCAAGGAATAGGGTGGAAAAATGAGGAAATTATAAAAAAAAATTGACCATAAAAAGCTACCAAGTGGCAGGGAAAATAGAGACAAAAAAATCAGAAGACAATAAAGTCAATGTAGCCACAGGGAGAAAAAAAAAGTGAATTGGAAACAAACCCAACAAGAATTCTTGGAAGAGCTATTTTAAAAATATAATAAGAATGATAGAGAAAAATCTAGATAAGGGAATGAAAGCAAAGGAAGAAAATTATGGTAATAAAAGCAACAGCTTGGGAAAAGAGGCACAAAAATACTGAAGAAAATAACACCTTAAAATAAGAATTAGATGAATTGAAAAAGAAGTACAAAAGCTCACTGAAAAAAATAATTCTTTAAAAATTATAATTTGTCAACTGGAAGCTAAAGACTGCATGAAACATCAAGAAAAACAAAAAGGCAAAGGAATGAAAAATAGAAGAAAAATGGGAACTATCTTATTGGGAAAATAGCTGACATGAAAACTAGATTATGATAATTTAAGGATTATTGGACTATCTGAAGGTCATCGTCAAAGAAAGACCCTAAAAATCATTTTTCAAGAAATGATCAAGGACAACTGCTGTGATATCCTAGAAAGAGAGTGCAAAATAGAAATTGAAAGACTCCACTAATTACCCCATGAAATAAATCTCCAAATGAAAGCTCCCAGGAAGATTATAGCCAAATTGCAGAGCTTCCAGGTCAGAGAGAAAATAATTAAAGGAGCTAGGAAGAAACCAATCAAATAACATGGAGTCACAGCCAGGATGACACAAGATTTAGTAGCTAACACAAGAAAGAAAGAAAAAAAGAAAGGAAGGAAGAAAGAGAGGGAGGGAAAGCAGTAGGGAGGAAAGGAGGAAGGAAGGAAGGAAAGAAGGAAGAAAGGCAGGAAGGAGTAAAGAAAGGAAAGAGAGGGAGCAAGGAAGGAAAGAAGAGAGGAAAGAAGAAAGATAGGAAGGAAGAAAAATGAACGAGCAAACAAATGAATGAATGGCCAAATGAAGAAATAAACAAATAGAAAAAAATGATTGGAATATTCTAAAAATATTCCAGAAGGCAAATAAGCTAGTTTACAACCAAGAATAACCAATCCAGCATAATTGACCATCTTGGGGAAAACAGATATTTAATTAAATAGAATACTTTCCAAAATTCCTGGTGAAAAGACCAGAGTTGATTAGAAAATTTGACTTTCAAATACAAGACTCAAGAGAAACACAAAAAGGTAAACACGAAATAGGAATCATAAGGGACTCAATAAGGTCAAACTTTTTACTTATCTATAGGGAAGAAGATTCTTGTAACTCCTAAGAACTTTATTGTGGTTAGGAAAGTTAGAAGGCATGGGTATAAGTTGATTTTGATGGGATGATCTAAAAAATTAAGAAGTGAGAAAGAGGGATGCACTGGTGAAAAGGGGGAGGGATAGGAAGAATGGAAAAATATTTCATATAAAAGAGGCATGAGGAAAAATAAAATTTTCACTGTGGAGGGTAAAATGGTAGAGCACAGGTAATGTTTGAATCTCACTCACATCTTAATTGCTTTAAAGAGGAAAAATGTATATATTCACACATTTGGGTATAAAAACATCTGTTACCCAATAGGGTAGAATGAGGAGAAGATAAATGAGATGGGAGGTAATAAAAGGAAGGGGAGATGAAAAAAAAACCCAGTGGTCATAAGTAAAATAGACTTTAGAGGAAGGACAGGATAAAAAGACAGAGAAGAATAAACAGAACAAAAATAGGATCGATGAAACACACAGTTATTAATCATAATGGTGAATGTGAATGGGATGGACTCATTCACAAAATGGAAGTGGATAGCAGAATGGATTAGAATTCAAAATCCAATAGTATATTGTTTACAAGAAATACACTTGAAACCAAGAGACACACAGAATTAAAATTAGAGACTGGAGGAGAATCTATTATGCTTCAGCTAAACTTTAAAAAAATAGGGGTAGTAATCATCTCAGAGAAAACAAAAGCAAAAGTAGATCTAATTGAAAGAGATAATCAGGGAAACTACATTTTGCTAAAAGGAGCCATAGAGAATGAAGAATTTTAAAAAATTAAAGCAAGTTTCTCTGATAAAGGCCTCATTTTTTCAACTACATAGGGAACTGATTCAAATTTGAAAAATAATATACTACCCCAATTGATTATTGTTTAAAGCATATTAACAGGCAGTTTTGAAAAGAAATCAAAGCTACCTATAGTCATATGAAAAAATGTTCTAAATCACTATTGATCACAGAAATTCAAATTAAAGCAACTCTGAAGTACTACCCCACACCTATCAGAAATGATAAATGCTATAGAAGATGAGGGAAAGTAGGTACACTAATAAACTGTTGATGGAGTTGTTAACTGATCCAATCATGTTGGAGAACAATTTGGACCAATTTCTTGTACCAAAAGGACAATAAAACTGTGCCTACCCTCTGACCCAGTGATACCATTACTAGATCAGCACCCCAAAGAGATTAAATAAGAAATAAAAGGACCTACATGTACAAAAATATTTGTAGCATCTCTCTGTGTTGGCAAACAATTTGAAATTGAGGGCAAACATCAATTGGGGGAAGGCTGAAAAGTTATAACATATGATTGTGAAGGAGTACTATTGGGCTAAAGAAATGACAAAGGGGGTGTGGTTTCATGAAAAAAACATAGCAAGACATATATTAACTGATACAAAGTGAAGTGAGAAGAATCAGAAGATCATTGTGCATAGTAACAGCAATATTTTAATGCTGCTCAGTTGTGAAAGACTTGACTATTCTGATAAATACAATGACCCAAGGAAATTTCACAGGATTCGAGATGAAAAAATCCATCTCCAGAGAGAGAACTAATAAACTCTCAGTAAAAATTTAAGTATAATTTGCTCCCTTTTTAATTTGTTGGCTTTTGGAGGAAGTGCCTAGTAAGGAAATAATGTTTTATATGATTTCACACGTATAATCACTATTATATCATTTGTTTTTCACTGGATGGGGGAGGATTAGAAGGGAAGGAGAGAATTTGGAACTCAAAATTTAAAAATAAAAGGATGTTAAAAGTAAATAATATTTAATAAAAAGAACTAGTTGAATGGTCAAACACAAAGAATTCAGTGTCAACATGGCAAGAAGTCTAAAGTACAGCACTGGTGTGTATTTGTTCCTGAGTTATTTTATGTTTTTATCAATGGCTTTAAAAAGGAAGAAATCATATGCTCATCAAATTAACAGATGCCAAAAAGCTCGAAGGGATACATAACCAAATGGATTAGAGAACTGGGATCCAAAAAAGACCTCATAAGACTAGAGTATCTGGATGAATCTCATTAGATAGAATTCAATAGAAATAAATGTTGCCTTCTACTTGGGTACCAAAATTCAATTTCCAATTACAAGGTGATGGATAAGTGTTTAGCCAGCAGTTTTTCTCATAAAGATCTGGAAGACTACAAAATAATTTCCATGTGAGTCAGCATTGTAATGTGGCAGCCCAATATGTTATTGCAAACTTGGGCTATATTTAGAGGATCTTGGCCCTATCTTGTTCAACACTTTTCTAATGATTTAGCTAAATGAAAAAATGGCATGCAAATCAAATATGTAAAAGGCACAATGCAGGAAAGGATAGCTAATATTTTCTATGATGGAGACAAGAAAGGTAGAGCAAGTTCGGCCAAGTAGAAGCAAGTAGTAGAACAAGCTCCACCCACTCCCAAACTCCTCCAAAACGACCTAGAAAGTGCACCAGCCTGAATCCTGGTGAGGAAATCTGAAAAAAAAGTCAGAGTCATTTTTTTAGGCTAAGTCAATATGGGGAGACAAACTGAAAGTATTGTGGATGACCGTTAATGGGGGTTGGACCAAGAGTGCTCCAGAACCTAGGAAGAGCCTATGCACTGGGTTAAGAGGAGTTCTTAGGCCCATATCAGGGCATCCCGCAGAGCCACGGTGAGGCGCTGTGATATGAACACACATGTAGATTGGCAGCTTTGGTATCACTACTGAGGCTGGGGTCACAGATCCAGAGTACGTTAAGAAATATAAGGAATGGTCCTAGGTCCTGGGCAGTGCATGAAAAAGAACCTCAGAAGCTGGCAGCAGCAGTATGACTCAGACCTTAAGAACAGAGCAAGGTCTCAATTCAATCTTTGTGTGCAGTCTGAAGCTTGAAGAGGAATAAACAGGGTCAGGAATTCAAAAACAAAGGAGAGCTTGTAGTTGTTTCACTCTGACCCAGCAGAGCTTCCTAGATGGCAGATAGTAGCTGAGTCCAGCAGCTTTCTATTATTATATTATTATTTTTATCATTTTCGCTTTTTCGTCAGGCATTTGGGGTTAAGTGACTTGCCCAGGGATACACAGCTAGTAAGTGTCAAGTGTCTGAGGCCAGATTTGAACTCAGATCCTCCTGACTCTAAGGCCGGAGCTTTATCTACTGTGCCACCTAGCTGCCCCTAACAGCTTTCTGTTATTGACCACTTGCAAACACAGATCAGGAAGTTGTAGGGCTCAGACCAGGAGGACAAAACTTTGCCCTCAATCATACCATTTTGAGATCACTGCAAGTTTGCAGGTCCCCAGACTGAACTGCCCCTGAGATGCTGGGATAATACAGTACTCATTAATACAAGAAAGTAGCAACAGAACAAGTCCAGGCTTTTCATCTAGACAAGTGCAGAGCCTCTCCCTAAAATCAAGTCTGAAGTCAGGAATTAGTCTAGAAGAAAGATCATGCAAAAAATAGAAGATCCAATGATAAAAAGCTATTCTGGTGACAAGGGCAATCAGGACACAAATGCAAAAGAAGAAAATGACCATGAAACATCTACAAGCAAAGTCTCAAAGAAAAACATAGCTTAAGTACAAAATCAACTAGAATTCCTGGAGGAAAAGAAGTCAGAATTTTAAAAAATAGTTTACAATTTTTTTCAATAAAATTAAAGTTCAAGAGTTTAAAAAAATTGGAAGATAATTTAAAACTATGGGATAAAAAATTAGAAAGGAAATGAATAGCTTAAAATAAGAAACAAACCACAAACTCCCTGAAAGTTAAAGTGAACCAAATAGAAACCAATTACCCCATGAGATAACAATAAATATTTTTTTAATGGTTGAAAGACTGAAAAAAATAGAAGAAAATGTAGGGAATGCCATTGCAAAAAAAAAAAAACTTTCTTGGAAAAAATTGAGGAGAAAAAATTTGATAATCATTTAATTATCTGAATACCACGACAAACAACAAAATACAGTCACACTATTTAAATTGTTTTAATTGCCCAGATATTTTTAAATTAATTTATTTTTAGGTTTCAACATTCACTTCCATAAACTTTTGAATTTTAATTTTATCCCTATCCCTCCCTTTCTCCCTCCCCAGGACAGCATGCAATCTGATATGGGCTCTACATACACATTCATATTAAATATATTTTCACATTATAGTCATGTTGCAAAGAGGAATTAGAACCAATAGGAGGAACCGCAACAAAGAAGAAACAAACCAAAACTGCAAAGAAAAAAAAAGAGCAACGAGAATGCTTTGATTTGCATGCAGACTCCGCAATTCTTTCTCTGGATGTGGATAGCATTTTCCATCATGACACATTTGTAGATGTCTTAGAACCTTGCATTGATGAGAAGGGCTAAGTCTATTAACATTAGTCATCACACAACATGGCTGTTACTGTGTACAACCTTCTAGTTCTGCTCACTTCACTCAGCATCAGACCATACAAGTCTTTCCAGGTTTTTCTGAAGTCGGCCTATTCATCATTTCTTATAGCATAATAGTATGCCATTACATTCATATGCCACAACTTGTTCAGCCATTCCCAAATTGATGGACATCCCCTCAATTTCCAATTCTTTGCCACCACATGAAGAGCTGCTATAAATATTTTTGTACATGTGGGTCCTTTTCCCATTCATATGTTCTCTTTGGTATACAGCACTAGAAGTGCTATTGCTGCGTAAAAGGGTAGGCACATTTTTATAGCCCTTTGAGCATATTTCCAAATTGCTCTCCAAAATGGTTGGACTTTGAAGTTCACAACTCCACCGACAATGTGTTAGTGTTCCAATTTTCCCACATCTTCTCCAACATTTATCATTTTCCTGTTTTGTCAGGTTAGCCAATCAGATATGTATGGTGTGGTACCTCATAGTTGTTTTGATTTGCATTTCTCTAATCAGTAGTGATTTAGAGCATTTTTTTATGACTCTAGATGGCTCTAATTCCTTCATCTGATAACTGCCTGTTCATATCCTTTGACCATTTGTCACTTGGAGAATGACTTGTATTCTTATAAATTCAACTCAGTTCTCTATATATTTTAGAAATGAGGCTCTTATCAGAGACATTGGCTATAAAAATTCTTTCCCAGTTTTCTATTTCCCTCCTAATCTTGGTTGCATTGGCTTTGTTTGCGCAAACACTTTTCAATTTAATGTAGTCAAAATTATCCATTTTGCATTTCATAATGTTCTATCTCTTGTTTGGTCATAAATTCTTCAGTTTTCCATAAATCTGACAGGTAAACTATTCCTTGCTTTCCTAGTTTGCTTATAGTATCTAAATTGTGTGCCCATGTTGACTTTATTTTGGTATAAGGTGTAAGATTTTGGTCTATGCCCAATTTATGCCATATTCTTTTCCAGTTTTCTCAGTAGTTTTTGTCAAATACTGAATTCTTACCCAGAAGCTGGAGTTTTCTGGTTTATCGAAGAGTAGATTACTATAGTCATTGACTACTGTGTCTTCCATACTTAACCCATTCCACTGATCCACCACTCTATTTCTTACCCAGTACAGAGCAGTTTTGATGATTGCTGCTTTATGATACAATTTAAGATCTAGAATGGCTAGTCCACCTTCCCTAGCACTTCTTTTCCTTACTTCCATTGATATTCTGGACTCTTTGTTCTTCCAGATGAATTTTGTTATTATTTTGTTTTAGCTCTATAAAATAATTTTTGGTAGTTTGATTGGTATTGCACTGAGTAAATAAATTAATTTGGGTAGAATTGTCACTTTTATTGTATTAGCTGAGCCGACCCATGAGCAACTGATGTTTTTCCAATTATTTAGATCAGACTTTATTTGTGTGAAAAGTGTTTTATGATTGTGTTCATATAGGTCCTGTGTTTGTTTCAGAAGGTAGACTCCTAAATATTTTATAATATCTACAGTAAGCTTAAATAGAATTTCTCTATCTCTTGCTTTTGGGCTTTGTTAGTAATATATAGAAATGCCAATGATTTATGTGAGTTTATTTTATAGCCTGCAAATTTTCTAAAGTTGTTTATTATTTCAAGTAGTTTTTTACTTGATTCTCTAGGATTCTTTAAGTATATCAGCACATCATCTGCAAAGAGTGGTAGATTTGTTTCTTCTTTGCTTATTCTAATACCTTCAACTTCTTTTTCTTCTCTTATTGCTAAAGTGAAAGTTTCTAGTACCATATTGAATAACAGTGGTGATAATGGACATCTTTGTTTCACCCTTGATCTTATTGGAAATGCTTCTAGCTTATCCCTACTACATATAATGCTTGCTGAAGGTTTTAAGTAGATGCTACTTATCATTTTAAGGAATTCTCTATTTATTCCTATGCTCTCTAGTGTTTTTAATAGGAATGAGTGTTGTATTTTTGTCAAAATCTTTTTCTACATCTATTGAGATAATCACGTGGTAATTGCACACATCTTTTAGCACCAGAAGGCATAGGGGAAATAGAGATAGATAATCCATCGATAATTTTTGAAATATATCCTCAAATCAAAACTCTCAGGAATATCACAATCAAAAATCAGAGGTTCCAGGTAAAAGAAAAAATTCTGCCAACAACCAGAAAGAAAGAATTCAAGTCCTAAGTAGCCATAATCATAATCATATATAATTTAATATTAATCACTATAAACTAGCAGAGACTTCAGAACATAATATTTCAGAAGGCAAAGGCTATGTTCTCAAGGCCAAGATTAACTTACCCAGAAAAAAAATGGGTATAATCCCACAGGAAAAAAAAAACTTTGATGAAATAAAAGACTTCCAAACATTTCTGTTGAAAAGACAAAACCCAGGTAGAAACTTCCAAGTTCAAATACAGGAGTTAAGGGAAACATAGAAGACTAAAAAATAAAGCAACAATGATAAAGGACTAAACAAGAATAAACTGCTTCCTTTGAAATAAGGAGAGATGTATTTGTCCCCTCTGACCCCTGTCATCAACAAGGTTCATAAAAAGAATCTAATTTAAAAAAAAAAAGAACTGACAATATTCTGTTATGTCTTGATTATCTTAAAAGGAAAATAGAAATAAAGAAGAGAAATACACTATGGAAAAGAGAAAGGAAGGTTAGGTATATATTATTAAATAATCATGATGTTCAGTTAGACATTGAAACAAACAAGGAAGGATGGAGTGGAATGTCTGACATTTGCATCTTACTCACATCTCAACCATTCATGAGAGGGAAGAATGTACATATAAACCCAAACGCATAGATAGGGTAAACAATTTTTTTTTTTACTCAGAGGGGAAATGAGAAATTAAGAGAAGGGAGAATTAGAGGGAGAATAGATTAATGAGTCCTATGTAAAATAAACTCTAACAAAAGATGTGCAAAAAAATTCTAAGCTCTTTATGAGGTGTCAAAGAATGGAAATCTAATGGCAGCTAGGTAGTTCAGTACATAGAGCACTAGCCCTGGAGTCTGGAGGACCTGAGTTCAAATTCAGCCTGAGACACTTACTAGCTGTGTGACCCAGGTCAAGTCACTTAACCCCAATTGCTTGCCAAACACACACACACACACACACACACACACACACACACACACACACAAACAAAGAATGGAAATCTGAAGAACTACCAATAAATTAAGGAATAGCTATTTAAAATGAAAATAAAAATCTGTATAGGCTATTGTTTTAAGATAGATCTAATGAGATGAAATTCAATAGGGATAAGTGAAAAGTCTTTCACTTGGATACAAAAACTCAGTTCCCCTAATATAAGGTATGGGAGGCAAATTTCAACAGAAATTATTCTGAACATGATCTGATCAGTGTAAAAGATTGCAAGATCAATATGACTCAGAAATGTGATGTAGAAAAATACAAATAAATACAAGGTAGTTTAGTACATGGTAATTAGGTAGAAAAAAGCAGCAGTAGTAAGGGGGACTAGAAAAGACTTCATGTAAAAAGTGGTACTGGAGCTATATCTTGAGGGAAGTGAGAGATTTTGGGAGGTGAAGGTGAGGAGAAGCTTCCTTCTAACCATGGGGAATAGTCAGTACAAAGACAAAGAGAGAAATATGGGAGTGTAATGTTTAGAAAACAGAGGAAAAGTCAGTTTGGACTGTTTGCAGGGTAAGTGGAGGAGTAATGTACAACAAGGGTATAAAAATAATAAGTTGGGCTCAGATTGTGAAAAGCTTTAAAAGCTAAAGAAAGAAGTGGATATTTTGAAAAAGAAGACATAAGGAGTCATAGGATCTTAAAAAGTATTATATAGAACCGGTTAAAATTCTCACTGAAGAATAATTTTTTTTTAATTACTAGGAAAATGGCCTATTCTGCAGAGAGACTGGAGACAAAGAGAATCAGTAGGCCATTGTCACAATCTAAGGAAGTGGCGGTGATAGCCTAAAATAAGAATGTAACTTGTTAAGGAAACCAAAAGGATCAGATACTAGAAATATTGTGGAGGTAGAAATGTAAACATTTTGCATTTGATTAGATATGCAGGAGAAAGGATAAAAACTCAAAGGTATGACTGATATTAAGACCCTGTGAGACTAGAAAACCAGTGGTATCCACATCAATAATAGCAGAACTTTGAAGAAGGGCATGGCTTGGAGGAAAATGATGAATTTTCTTTTGGACAGACAGGGGGAGTCGTATAAGTCCCAGAGACATCCAGTTTGAAAAGTAAACCACAGAGTTAGCGCCTAAAGGCCTATCTGTAGGTACTTGTGATTGTAGAAACCTGGCTGGTCAGAGATTGTGAAGTTTGATACCCATCATTATATTGCAATTAGAATTTGATTAAAAATGATAGCAATGATCCTGGCAAATCCATGTTTAATTTCCATAGTTCTTTACAGTTTTCCAAAGACTTTCAGAGACATTATCTTATAATCTAAATTATTTTCTCTGTATTAAGACTTTTAAACCTCATAAAACAAAGAATAGCTAGAAAATATCTAGCTCTTCAGTTCTAAGCACAGAGTAGATAATTATAATAATTTTAATTATTTGTAATAGTTAACATTTATGCAGTGCCTGCAATGTACTAAGTACTGTGCCAAGCACCTTACAAACGCAATCTCATTTGATCCTTAGAGCAATCCTGGGGTTAAGTGATATTATTATCACCATTTTACATATGGGAAAACTGAGGCAAACAGGAGTTACATGACTTTCCTAGGGTCACACTACTAGTAAGTCTAGATTTGAATTCAGGTTTTCCTGACTCCAAGCCTGGTGCTCTATCCACTGCACCATTCAATTGCTATTCCATAAATTGCTATTCAGCAAATATGTGGATAGAAAGGAAATACAATGCCCAATAACAATTACATCAGATAAAAATGGCTGATGACTGAAGTAGCAAAACAACTATGAGTTTTCCAATTTTGCACTAAACTAGGAGAAATTTTCATTTTCCCTTTCATAACTGTAAGGGTAAGAATTTTCTTAAAGCAATCCACCTGGTTTCCTTTACCTTCAATGTAGATAGCTCCTATTAAAAATTTTTTTTAAAAAAAAGACAAATTAGATCAAAAGTAGTTTCTGCTGCAAGATAATATGATTCAGTGAGAACTTTTTGAGCTCCTAGAAAAAGTATTTTCCAAGTACAATGAATTTTTAAAAGTCTGCCTGTCTTCAAGAAATAGGAATATCCAAATCAATTTTATGAGAAAAAAATTGGTTATGAAAATCAGGTGTCAATGTCATAACCTATATTACTCAAAGCATCACTTATAAAGAGCACTAGTTTCACAAAAAGATTAATTTCAGTTCAATGAAAAAAGAACAGAGGACAAATTTTGATTATAACAATTATTTTAAAAAATCAAATCCCAAAGATATGTGAATAATAGTTATTATTCAATCATTATCAGAAGGAATCACTTGGCTAACAGAATTTTGACATTTTAATTTCAAACATTTCTACATTTCTTTTGAAATTCCTTTTGTCTGATCACATTTAAGTTTATTAAAGTGAATAATATTTTATTTTTCCCATGTATTTCATTTTATTTAAGGTTTTTATTTTATTTTTAATTTATGGAATAAAAAGCATTTGCATAACATAGTAGAGTAAAAATATTATTGTACATGAAACTGAAAATCTGTTATGTGCAACTGGCTATTCTTTTTAAATATATAATAAAGTTATCACATAAATTTATTTTCTTCTTCCCTCCCCCCACCCTAGAGATGGCTACCATTAGACACAAACATGTGTGTGTATATGTGTGTGTGTTTGTATGAGTGTGTAAAATCCTTCTATACATACTTCTATCACTTCTTTCTCTGGAATCAAATAACGTCTTCCTCCATATACCCTTTGTAGTTAGCTTGGGTATTTATAGTAGTCAAAAATGACTCATGCATTCAAAGTTATTCTCAAAACAATATTGCTGTTACTGTATAAAATGTTCCCTTAGTTCTGCTCATATTATTCTGCATTATTGCCTGCATGTCTATTCATGTTTTACTAAGATCGTCTAGCTCATCATTTTTTATTTTACAGTAGTATTCCATAACAATCGCATATGAAAACTTTTCAGTCATTCCCCAATTGATGGGCATCTTCACAATTTCCAGTTCTTTGCCACAACAGAGTTGTTGTAAATATTTTAGAACGTATAGGTTCTTTTCCTTTTTCCCTAATCACCTTTGGAAATAGACCCAGTAGTGATATTGAGGAATCAAAGGATATAGGCAGTTTAATAACTCTTTGGATGTAATTGCAGATTGCTCTCCAAAATGATTGGATTGGTTCACAATTCCACCAAAAATGAATTAGTGTGACAATTTTTCCATATCTTCTCCAATATTTATCACTTTCCCCTTCAATAATTTTAGACAATCTGAGAGGTATAAAATATTTTGAGGTTGTTCATTTGCATTTCTCTAATCAGTAATGATTCAGAGCATTTTTCATATGACTATAAATCATTTTGATATCTTCATTGGAAAACTGCCTGTTCATATCCTTTGATCATTTATCAATTGGGGAATGACTCATATTTTTATAGATTTTACAAAGTACTTTTTATATTTAATATATGGAACCTTTATCTGGGAATCTCTCAATACATTTCCACCCCCCCAAAAAAAATTTTCTGCTTTCCTTCTGATCTGGCTATGTTTGTTTTGTTTGTGCAAAAACTTTTTCATTTAATGTAAACAAAATGATCCATTTTATGCCTCACTCTGTTCTCTGTCTCTTATGTATTCATAAATTGTTCACCTATCCATAAATCTGAAAAATACTGTGCTAATTTTCTTGTAATAGCTCTCTTTATATCTAAGTCATGTATCCATTTTGACCTTATCTTGGTAAATGGTGTAAGATATTGATCTATGCCCAATTTCTGCCATACTGCTTTCCAGTTTTCCCAACAATTTTTATGGCATAATGAATCCTTATCCCAAAATCTTAAGTCTTCACTTTTGCCAAATACAAAGTTACTATATTTATTTGTTATTGTAAATTGTATGTCTACTCTGTTCCATTGGGCTACCTTTCTATTTCTTAGCCAGCTCCAGATAGTTTTGATTATTGCTGCCTTATTATATGGTTTAAGATCTGCTATGACTAAGCCTCCTTCCTTTATTTTTTTTCCATTATTTCCTTTAACATTCTTGTCTTTTTGTTCTTCCAAATGAATTTTTTATTATTTTTTCTAATTCAGTAAAACAATTTTTGGTAATTTAATTGTGATGGCATTGAATATATAAATTAGCTTAGCCCTGCCTGTCCATTAACAATTAATGTTTCTATTAATTTATTAAATGTTGTTAATATTTAATAACTACATACTATTTTTAAAAGTATGATTAGTTATATGTGAGTTTGCATCTGTGTGTTACTTATAGATAGCTTTACCTGGGTCCTCTATTTGTACACACCATGTCCTTTTGACTTAGCCATCCCAAAAGATGTTTCAGGCAAAAAATACAAATGTACATACAATAGATACAGAAGATTGTTTCCATTAAGACACTAAAACAAATACATACATACACACATACATACAAATGTGTATATATGTATGTATGTATGTATATATACTTACTCCATTTTGTATCTGCTACCCTATCTGGTTTCAACTCCACTGAGCAGGATGTAACTCCCAGGATGAGTTCATCACTTCTAAACTCAGCAACATGTTGCTAACTAAAGGCTTGATGGTAATTACCTCACTCAGCCTCCTCTCCACTCTGATTGGAAGTCTAGAGGGTAGACTATTAAATTCTTCCCAATGCCTTCCTTTATAGTGGGCAGAACATAGACTCTCCATTTTGCATCCATAGACCTTCCTAGGTACTGAAGAAATGCTCCTGAGTTGGGTATCCCCTATTGTCTTATCCCCTCCTCAATTGTCCCATTCCCTCCAGCTTGCCTGTTTTCTCTTATTTTGTTTCCATCTTTAGATTATAAACTCCTTGAGGGGAAGGACTATCTTTTTTATTGATTGTATTGCTAGAACTCAGCACAGTGCCTAGCACATAATAGACACTTAATAAATGTTTATTGGGGTGAATTGTTTTAAAGTATTATTACTCTCTTTTGTCCTTACATTACCATTATTTCCCAACATATATATTGAACCCATCCCTCTTAAGGAATAAAAGCAGGTAAATAAAAACAACTGAAAAAAATCACTTCCTGACAGTCTATGCAGACTTATGAACTTTTAGTCACTCTAGTAGGAAGATATGTTTCATCTGTTATCCAGGACTGAGACCGGTGATTATAATTCATGAGAATCCTACTGTTTATTATGGTTGTTTTTGTTTAAGTTATAGTCTTTTTGTATGCTGCTTTCCTAGTTGTTTTTTTTTCCTGCACTCTATATTAGTTCATGTCTTCTATCTTTTCATGTATCCCTCTTACTTGTTTCTTGTTGAAAAACAAGATTCCATTACATTTAGATACTACAATGTGCTTAAAATAGATGAGTTCCTACTTTGATACATAATTTTATTGTAGGATCAATAAGAAAAACAATATGTCTATCCAGCAATGTTAATTGCCATACAGGGGCAATTGGTCCCTTTCACAGAACATTTCTTGGTGCCGCTATCAAAGACAAGATGCTAGTTGTCTGAACAATTGGCTTAAGTTGGAGATCTCGAGCAACTATACTGATTTCACTAAGTTACTAGGTTGTCATTACTTTTTCAGTTCTTAAATAGACAGGGATTATTCTTCACATTAAGAAACTATAGAATCATAGAATTTAAAGTTGAAAGGAAAATTAGAAATCATCTATTCTCCTCCACTCCTCATTTTACCAATGAGGAAATGGAGGTTCAAATGGGTTGTCACTTGCACAAGGTTACTGAGGTAGCAAAGCTGGAATATCAACCCATCTCCTTTAACTCCAAATGCAGTGACTTTTTTAAAAATACATCTTGATTATCTTTTCCATGAAATTAAAGTCATCCTTTGATGAAAAATCTGAGTCAAGGTAATAGTTTTGTAAATATATAATTTACCTTCCAAAATTCATTTTTCAACTTTCTAGAAATACTTCTCTAAGGTAAGTGAGGTATAATTGTATCTGCAAATTATGTACATTGCCAGTTTACATCTACCTGCCTCAATTATTCCTTCTGAGATCAGAAATAACCATTAATTATAGTCTATTTTGAATTTCTTTAAAGATTCTGATATTTTGTAGCAGATACTCCCATTCCTATTAACAAAATGCATAATCTTGGTGTCCTAAAAATGACTGACAAGCTTCTGTAATTATAGATTGGCCAAGAATAGTCACTGTGATTCACAAGGTAACTTGGGGATGAAGTTAACCTGACCTAAAAAGAAAATAAAAGAAAAGAAGAAAAAACATGAACACGTAAGTACCGACTACTTTTGATCTTAATCTGAAGTCTTATTTCATCATCTGATATGTCTTAAGTGGCTATTTTTACATAAGAAAGTTAACTGATATAAATAATAGTGGCAACCTGCAGGGTCATTTTAAGTATGGCTAAGAGAAATAATCTAGTACTCCTTTCCAGATGTAAAATATTAAATTTATTCTGTCTAATTTTCCAACTATAGGCTGTTGTAGATCTTGAAAGAGAAATTCTTCATCAATTTGCATGGGGGTCAGAGAATGTGCAATTCTCACACTGCCTGTCACCTAAAACAAGAGTTTTTTAGTTGTTTGTGTCACAGACCCTTCTGATAATCTGGTGAAGCCTATGGACCCCTTCTTAGAATCATGTTCTTATACGAATAAAACAAAATTCACAGGATTGCAATGGAAGCCAAATATGTTGAAATAAAGATGTTTTGTCTTATTTAAAATTTTGTCTTTCTCGTCGAAGTTCACTGAGAGTTCCATGGATCCTTGACCTAGAAGGTAAGTTAACAACATTGCTGTGGTTGTTGGAAATGAGAATCAAATGGGAAAGTCCATACAAATTTCATTTGTAAAAAGATGGGAATGGACTAAATGACCTCCAAGGTCCCTTACAGATCAAAATCTATGATCCCATAAGAAGTAGAGTAGCAGATTCATCATCATCATATAAAATAAAAAAGAAATCAGGACTCTTAATTCAGAATGACTTATACTTGTCACTGAGTCCTGCAAACTGGAGCAGGTCTGAAAATATAACATAAAAATAAAATAAAGCAAGGCAAAAACAAACAAACACAAAAGTCTCTCATAACTGGAGGAATGAAAGGTTATCATAGTCCAAAGAAATAGGATGTTGGAGTATGATAAAGTTTACAGGACTTGTTGAACTTTAAATGTTTTCTCAGACATCTTGCAAATAACCTTAACTGTTGTCTAAGTTTCTCTATCCCTAACCTCTGAATAGGGCCTAAGGAAATCAGGCCCCCAAGCCCTGAAAAAGGTAACTGAATCCCTTTTGGAGCTGAGCTGTTTTGATTGTTGACTGAGTGAACTCACTATATTTAGTCCGCTCCAGACCAGACCTTGTTTCACTCAACCTCTTTTGCTGTTTAACAACAACTCCTTACTGTTTCTGTGGCTTGCCATAAAACTCTCTTACTGGGTCACTACTCTCTTATTTTTATTGTATCTCCCAATTATAATGTAAGCTTTTGGAGCTCAGGGATTATTTTGCTTTTGTATTTGAATCCCCCGTGTTTAACACAATGCATCACACCTAGCAGTATTGGATAGAACACTAAACTTGGACTCAAGAAGATCTGAGTTTATATTTGTATTTGGCTTCAGAACACTTATTAACTGTGTAACCCTGGGCAACTCACTTAACCCTTATTTGTTTCAGCCCCTCATCTGTAAAACAGGGAGCCACTGGAGAATGCTATGGCAAACTACTCCTGTATCTTTATGAAGAACCTCATGGACAAAAGTCCACGGGGTCATGCAGAGTTAGATAAAATTGAACAACAAAACTCACACCTGGTAAGGATTTAATAAGTGCTTCTACTATTTCCTTCTTTCCTTGTTCTATTCTATTTTTCTTCTTTACCTTCCTCTCTTCTTTCCCTCCTACTTGCCTGCCTTTTGTTGACCATCTTCTTTCCTGCTTGGTATTCTAATGATGGACCTGTATAATTTAAAGGCCATATGCCAACAAGATAGGCCCCTCCTTTGAAAGATAGAATGAGAAAGCAGTGTGGTAAAAAGCACACCTAAGTTACAAGTTCTGAGAGATTAACTTATGTAGTTATAGCAAGACTTGATTTGACTTGGAATAGCTAGCATAATTTTTAATTGCTACTTTGTGTATGACACATCATTATTGTGATACTAAATTTCTGAATGTCTCTTTGTTTCTTTCATGTTTCCATCTTCTGTTATTCACAAAGTGACTTAGAATACTTTTTAGTAACCCATATATATATATATATATATATATATATATATATATATATATATACATATACACACACACGTATATACATGTATATATATACATGTATATATACATATATATATATATACATTATAGATAGTTTCTCTGATGTTGAGCTCATTTTGTGTAGAGATTTCTTTTTACAACTTGTTATTCTCTTAAAACATATTATATCTTCATTATCCATAGTTTTCTGGGTCAATATAGGGCATGAATCAAAGGACTTAAAGTGACACCTACTTTGACAATGCAAGAAAACTATCCAAAATATGAATGGCATACATACGCCACACTATAGTAACAACCTAGTACTTAGTAATTAGTCACACATGGTTTAGCAAGATTTGTTTTAGTGGTGATATGCTATAGAGATGGGAAGAATGTTGTGATAAATATGAGTCCATGTGTCTATGTCAGAAGCTACTTTACTCCACAATTTTACTTACCTAATTTTACTTGCCTTTATAACAAATACCTTAATGAGGATGAGGAATAATATTTTACAAAAGCTTTTTTTTTTAAATCCCAGTTCTTACCATAGTGTTTTATATGCAGGAAATAGTTTAGACTGTTGGATGAATGCATTGGACTTGTGTGAGGCTCTTTACAGACTCCAAAGTACTATTGCATGCTTTGTCCCATCTGATCCCCATTACAACCCTATCCAGTAAGCAAAGAGAGTTTTATCACTAGTTTATAGGAATCACCTGCCTGAAACTGCAAAGCAAATGAGCAGCAGAGACAAGAGCACACACCAGGTCTTCTGATTCCTTTCCTCTTGCTATTCAGAAGTAATGTGGTGTCATAGATAACACAGTTGAACTGGATTAAAAGAAAAATGGATCTAAATCTTCCCAGTGATATATCCCAGTCTTTAAAATGTGGAGAATAATATCTCACAAGGTGGCTGTGAGACTTAAATAAGATGATAGTAAAAATAATAATAGTAATAATGCCTAACATTTACATTGCACTTTTACAATTTGCAAAGTGTTTTACAGATATTATTCCTTTGGATTTTATCCTCCAAATAACCATGTGAGGTTAGGTGCTATTATTATCACCATTTTACACAGAGAACATGGTGCCTGAGAGAAGTTAGGTGATTTTGAGATAGAATAAACTAGACAGAGAATTAGAATATATAGAGTCTAATCCTAGCCTTGCCAGTAAATTAGCTAGGTGACCTTAGGCAAATCACTTTTTCCTTCTCAAACTCATCTTAGTTTCCCAATATGCAAAATGAAGGTGAGAGTTAAACTAGTAGATATCCAAATTCTCTTCTAACTCTAACTCTAGTATTCTCTGATTCTGACTCCCTATCTCACTCTGATTTTCATACCTGCCATAATCACCAGGCTTTGGTAATTGCTTCCCTGTTTCCATTCTGCCCACTGATCCACCATTCACATATGTCTTCTTCCCTGACCTGTCATGTGATTTCATTAGGTTTTGGACACCCGCCAATGGGCAAATCAACGTCCACTATAACTTAATAGATAGGATTAGGGAGTTTCCTGAGCAGTGACTTATTGGCCAATGTTAAGTGACTTGCTTGTAGTCACACAGCTAGTAAGCAAAAAAGTTAGGATTTGAACCCTCAGCTTCTTGACTGTAAATCCTGAGAAGCTAACACCTTCATTCCCCAATCCTCATTAATGTACAGTAGACCCATTTCTAATTTATCATTACATGTGCTAATTAATGTGATGAAAACACTAATTAGACTTCCATTTCTCAACTCATGCAATCAAACTTTATTAATCAAGGCCTACAAACATTCTAAAAATATATGCTCATAAATCTGATGGTTTAGAGGTTTCAACAGAATTCTTTCTTACTGGACTAGAAAAGGTTCCTCTCTGTCCAGCTGAAGGCCATTGTCTCCCTCCAGGTGGGAATCTTTCAGCAAGTCTCTAAATTCTCCACTAGCCAATTAATCCTGCCTCCCTCAGTCAATCAGTACTGCCTTTGAGCCACATGGACTCCTCTGAGACTCAAGTACAGGCAGTACAGAAGCCAGCTCTACTTAGGAAAGGACTAATATTGAGATCTTGGGTAGGTTTATTATGATTTTAGCTATAGTTGTTTATCACATAATTTGATTGATAATTTAGTTCAAAATTCCTGGTAAAATCATTTATAATATTTTCTTATCAGTTGTCTGTCTTAATAGAGGGTTAGCACATGCTTAGCATTTGTTTATTTAAGAATATACCCATGTTGTTTACTATATCATACTACATAGGTGTTTATCTCACTGTTGGAAAGAACAACTTAGAGAAAAACAACTTGCTTAAGACAGCTCAGTAACAGAATGGGTAGTTAATATTATCATTAGTTATAATCAACGAACTTATTCCTATTATTTTGTTGATGTACTAAAACCTACTCTAATTACCACCTCCCCCTGCCTTTCAGCTCCCTTTTATGTTTCTTCTGCCATTAGAATATAAGCTCCTTGAGGATAAGAAATATCTTTGTATTTACTGTTTTTGTATTCCCGTTGCTTAACATGGTGCCTGGTGTGTAGTACCACTTAATAAATGCTTTTTCCCTTTCCTTGATTGTTTGCTTCCTTCCTCAATTTGTCCCTCCCCTCCTTCTCCCTGTCTCTCCCCATCTCCTACCGTTCCTTCTTTAACCCTTCCCCCACAATTTTCCTCCCTCCCCTCCTATTCATTTGTAATAATGATGCTCCTCTGAGGTCTTTGCCTTAACATTTATGTTGCGTTTTAAAATTTGCAAAATACTTTACATGCATTATCTTATTAATCTTTGAAACAAGCCTGTAAACTAAGTATTACTGGTTTTGTTATTTCTATGTTATATATCAGGAAACTGAAGCTCAATGAGATTGAATTGTTTGGCGTGAGTCACACAACTAGTAAATGCCAGATCCAGGATTCAAACCCATGTCTTCCTGAATTTGAGGCCAGGATTCTGTACGTTGCATTATGCCACCTCTCCCACTTAAAGTTCATCACATCTTTGATTAGCCTTCCAATATATCTCTGAAGTGGTTTTATGTATGTCTAAAGTTAAATTTAGATTAGTCAAGTTCTTGCCAAAAAAGAGCTAATCACTTGTGCATTTGAAAATAACTACAGCAAAAAAGTGAAGATAAAATAGACAAATATATTTATTTCATAATAGCAGTGAAAACTATCCTACAATATGGAGAACATAAGCCACTAGGAAAGTGGTTAGTGTTTCTGTCTTTCTGTCTTTGTATTCCCCCTCTCCACAGCCCCCACTGTGTATGCAGCTGAGATATTTTATTTTCTGTGTCTAAAAAGCATGTTGCATTATTTTGAATAAAAACATTCTTTAATGTATCCATGATCTTGCAATGTGGGTACTCCCTCCACTGATGCAGGTTGCAGCTCACCAACACCTCATCCTCTATAATACTTGTCCATATCTTGTAGAAATATAACTATGTAAAATAAAATCTGTCACCTCATCACCATTTTTAATGATTTAACTTGCAATCTTTATTAAATTATGCACAGCAACAATCTTTAAAACACTTTCATTTTATCATTTGTTGCTCATTAAGAGATGCCAAATACTTCTAAGTATGGCTAAGTTGTTAACGATGAGGCAGTTTAAGCAGGAGTTGATTATAGTTATGATGCCTTTTATAAATAATAATGACGACTTTAAAGCTCATCATCATTAAAATGTAAACGATTTTTGCTAAAGGGGTTTGAATTATAATTATATGCAACTGGTGAGCCCAATTCATTCCTACCAAAATATCCTCCAGGGATCAGAAGGAGAGGTAGGGCTTCTTTTTACTTCTCTCTAGTCTCTACTCCTACAGAGCTTATATTTGGCAGCAAAGGAGATATAACTAAGCTACCACCTGCAGCCATTTTCCATGTTTTTAAATTCATGAAATCCAGTTATGCTCCCCTGACTTCAAACTCATTTCACTCATCTACAACAGCCAATACATTTATTCACCTTGCCTGATCACTTCTCCAGCTGGCTCATTAGCTTTTTCTCTACTCTATCCTTTGTCATTATCCCTAGATACGGCACTACCTCTACTCTATACATTTTCTGGAACCCTGGTTTTGCAGTTACTTCACCTCCCCTTATCCATCTAGCTTAGGCTGCCTAAGCATATTGCTTAAAGCTCAGTATGGCTTGGGAATTGCAAATCTCAAGAAAGAAAATTCCCCTCTCCAACCACAAGTCCTTATTTTGACAGTCTGTGTAGCATAAGGGAAAGATCCTGATCTGAGACTTAAAGGACCTAGCTTTAAACCTGAATTTGTCATCAGCTTGTATTTTCTGGTCTGGAATGGTGTAGAATAATTTGTTGTTCTCTTCCTAGGTGGGGATACAGGATCACATAATGAGAAACAGTCTTAGGGTCAAGACAACCTGGTTTCAATGCCAGGCTCTGACAAATGCTGGCTGTGTCATTCTGGGAAAGTCATTTGACCTTTTGGTGTCCAGGCAATACTCTTGGACTCTAAACTACAGACAACCTGCTGATTTTCATTGGCAGAAGGATTTCTTTAAGGGGAGTTGCCTATGCCAATGAAATCATAGGTATAGTAAACAACAACAACAACAGATTGGATTTCCCCCAAGTCCCCCCTGATTTGTAATTCTTTGATTCCATAGAAACCATTTTTTTTCCATTTCTACTGAATCCCTCCTGTGCTCTCTTTGTAAATGATGATTCCTTGACCTTTCCATGATAATCCAAGCCTATCATTGCCTTTCTAATCAGCCAAGTTTATATGGTCAGGAATGTAAGTCATCTCAACTCCACTTTAAAATTTGTCCTTTCTGTCTCTTTTCTGACCTTTCTTTATTCTCATCATGCTAAATCCCAACTGTGGTTAACCTCCGCTATCCATTTTCTCCATTACTATTTCTACATTTCTGAGCATTGCTGTGAAAAGTTACAAAATTATATTAACTGAATCCACAAGCTACTGTTATTATTTAATTTCAGCTGAGGTCTCACTGTCACTCAGAAATCCTTTCAGTCATCTCTAGTGGATTCCTTATCAAATTCCA
Organism: Phascolarctos cinereus; assembly: GCF_003287225.1. Taxonomy (NCBI): domain Eukaryota; kingdom Metazoa; phylum Chordata; class Mammalia; order Diprotodontia; family Phascolarctidae; genus Phascolarctos; species Phascolarctos cinereus. The sequence continues at coordinate 138,721,106 of NW_027555514.1, forward strand.
CAAAACTGCTGCACCAAACTTTTACCACCTTTCTCTAACTCTTAATCCTACCATTTCCTCTTTGTTCTCAGTATAGAACACCAAACCTTTTCCCTGGAGATATTGAAGTCATCCAAAAACTCCTCTAGCTTCATTTTTCTAAACTTATAAATCTACTCTCCTCTATCAATTTCTTTTATTGAATCTTCTATATAGTGCGTCATACTGATTTCTCCCCTACTTCCTTCAGATATTGTCTTTTGTGGTTAAATTCCCTGAGAAGATGATCTATCATTGGTGCCCTCACTTCCTTTGTTCACTTTCTTCTTAACTCTGCAGTTTGGATTCTAACCTTAGTAGTAACCTGAAATTGTTATTTCCTAAGTTACTGATTATCTATTTATTGCCAGATTTAATGTCCTTCTCTCAATCCTTATTTTTGTGACTTCTATACAGCCCTTGGTGTTGTAAACCACCTTCTTCTCCTTGATACTCTCTTCTCTCTAGGATTTTGACATTGCCCTCCCTTGGTTCTCTTCCTCCCTACCAGATTACTTCATTTCAGTCTCCTTCGCTGAATCTTCATCCAGTTTAGGCTCATGCCCAATGAGTACTCCCTATGGTTCTGTTCTGGGTCCACATTTCTTCTCTGTCTATATTAATTTGCTTGGTGATCTCATCAGCACTTATAGATTAAGTTATCCTATCTATGGTGATGATTCCCAGATCTACTTATCCAGTCATAACCTTTCTACTAACCTCCAATCTCTAATCTTCTACTTCCTATAGAACATCTCCAAATTGATATCCTGTAGGTATCTTAAAGTCAATATGTTCAAAACTGAATTTCTTGTCTTTGTCTCTAAATCCTTCTCCTTGCTAAATTCCCTGGTTCCACTGAGAGGAGCACCATCCTCCCACACACCAAGGCTCACAATCTAGGTGTTGTTTTCAACTTTGTACTCTCTCCCCATCACATCCAATCTGTTGCCAACACCTATAGAGTCTACCTTCCCAACATTTCTTGTATATGTTCCCTTCTCTGACACTGCCACCACCTTGGTCCAATGACCTTTCCACCTCATTCCTGGAGTAATCCGATAGCCATCTGATTGGTCTTACTGGCCTTGAGTCCCTCCCTACTCTAGTCTATCCTCCACTCAGATGTCAAAATGATTTTCCTGAAGCACAGATCAGACGAAGTCAACCCCTATTCAAAAAGCTCCAGGGGTGCCCTGTTACTCTCTGAATCAAATATAAAATTACATTTTTTTCTTTGAAAGCCCTTCATGACTTGACTCCTTCCTATACTCTCAATCTTCTGTCACTTTTTAACCCTCTACAATACTGTAACACTGGCCTCTTTCTGTTCTCTACACAAGACACTCCATTTTCATACTCCAGGTATTTTCATTAGCTGTCCCCTATATCTGTACTACTCTCCCCCTTGTCTCTACCTTTTGGCTTCAATGGTTTCCTTCAAATACCAGTAAAAATCCCATCTTCTGCAATAAGCCTTTACTGGTCCCACCCAATGCTAATGACTTCAATCTGAAATTGCCTCAATTTATCCTGTTTATACCTTGTTTGTACAGAGTTGCTTGTGTCATTTTCAACATTAGACTTTGAGGTCCTTGAGAGCAGAGACTGGTTTTTGCTCTTCTTTGTATCCTCAGCACTTACTGAAGTACCTGGCAGGTAGTAGAGCTTAATAAATGTGGGGTTTTTTTGTTCTTTTGTTTTTACTTGACATGGTCAAGTATCTCCCAAATGAGAGAGAGAGAGGGCAAAGAAATTTTAGTCAATCTTCCCCTACCATCAAGCTACTATACTATCTTTTCAATGCCATACTTTTAAAAATATATATATTTTTCAATTATTTTATCTACTTCCTCTTGATCCACACATTCCTCAACTTGGAACCACAATCCTGCCTTTGTTCCACTGGAGTGCTTTTTCTAAAGTCATTAAAAAGCCCCAAATTGATAAGTCTAATATGCTTTCTTCAACTTCATTCTCCTTGACCTCTCTGCACACATTATGTTGTCAACTACCCTATTTCCTGAAATTGCTCTCTCTGTTTCCTTAGCTCTATCTGGATTATTCTCCTATCTTCCTTTTCTTTCACCTTCACTATCTCATTTTCCTTCTCTTATTCCCTAAATTTAAACATTTTTGTCTTCCTTTGTGCATTTTTCATTCTTCCTGTTTTTTTTTAATTCTTACACATGCCAACAAGATTTCCATACAAATATCAAGATGTAAAGTAAATGTCCTATATGAAACCATGAAACTCCCATTTCACACCACTTGATTTTTTAAAGCATGCAATAAATCTGACATCACTTTTAAAGTTGTCTTGCTTGTCTGTGCCTCTATCTGAATTTTCTTCTTGTCTCTTAACTTTTAAAAAGGTTACTATAGTCCTCTTTTGCATATCACAATTGCTAAGCACTCTCCCCAGATATGCCCTCCAAATATTTAACCAAGAGAAGGAAACGATGTCAAGTCTTGTAATATATGAGCATAGTCAAGTAACATGAATCCACATGCATAGTGCCCTTGTATAAAATGTATGTCTCTGCACCTTGTGTTCATCACTTTTTTGGGGGGAGGTAAGTAGACTGTTTTCTCATAGTTTCCCTGGAGAAATAGTTGGTTATTGCATAGGTCCAAGCTCTGAAGTCTTTCAAACTTGCTTTTTTTTTTTTTACAATATTGCTGTTCTTGTATAAACTATGCTCCTGTCTTTGCTCCTTTCACTCTTTGTTAGTTTATGCTACCCAGTATTTTATTAATCACTTTCATCATTACCTATGGAACAATAATGTTCCATTATATTCTTATACTATAACATTTTCAACCATTCTCCAATCGTCTGAGATAATCTGAGGCATTTCCTTAGATTTTGTTCTTTTCTTTATTTTGGGCCCTCCCATTAAATTCCACTTTCAGGAGCAGGAAGTTTGATTTTATAATTCTCTCTTTTAACACCACCTTCCATACCTGCTTGCTTCCCTGTTGAGTTTGATGTGTTTCTATAACAAATTATTTGTTTATGGATATTGTGTGGGACAGAGACCACTGACTCAAATTAAAAACCAGACTCTTGACAAAAGTTTTCAAAAAGGACAAATCTCTTTATTGACTTTCTCGAGAAAGAGCACCCCCATGCTGCCTGAGCTGCCCCAAGAGTGTGAGTGCTCTTTGTTTAAGCAGAATTATATAGACCCTAAAGCAGCAGCCCACCTTAACCCCCTTCCCTTCAGCTCATTAGCTGAGCCTCAGGTGTGTAATCTATTCGTGTAAAAACTACCGCAGTAACAGAGAGAAGAAAGAGGTATAGAAATTATGTTAGCATGTTCCCCTTTTCAGGGCCTCACAGTTTCAGCAGCCTTTTACCCAAGTCATATAACTAGCTAGAGGATGAGATAGACAGAATGCTCTTATGGCTCAGGAATTTCTGCTAACACTATCTAAGAGTAGGGGAGGGAGAAGGCTAGGGGAGAGGGTCTTGTATTCTGAGCAGCCTTCACTTAGTGTTGGTACACATGTTCCCCTCAAAAGCAACAATACCAGAAGCATTAACTAGAACTAATGACCCTTTGAGGAGGCTTTACTTCTGAGAGATCATCTCTCACAGATATGAATATTTTAATCCCTCTTTGCTTCAGATAAGAGTGAGGTTCATTGGACACCCACTCCCCATCTCTTCTTCCATGTTGGTATATTCTTCTGTATCCCAGTTATGAGAAAAAACAAGTTCTATATCCTTCTCCATCCTTTCTAGATTAGTTATAATAAAAATAGCTAGGTATAACATAGCACTTTAAGGTTTGCAAAGAGCTTTATAAGTATTACATCCTTTTATTCTCACAATAATCCTGGGAGGTAGGTAGTATTATCCTTGTTTTACAGATGAAGAAATTGAGACCAAAAAAAGTTAAGTGAATTTCTCAGGGTCACAAAGACATTAAGTGTCTGAGACTGTATCTGAACTCTGTTTTCTCTGACATCATTTAGTGCTATATCCACCAAAGGACTTAATACTCCTCCTTTCATCCTTCTTTGTTTTCTCCTCTTCCCACCCAACTCTTAGAACAAAACCAATCCATCCTTAAAGATCTCTGTCTTATTTAACACCCTCATTACCCTTTGAAGACATTTAGCCTCTGACAAGACACATTTCTTCTCCCACTATTAAAGTATTATCAATATGTCATTCAGTCAATGAATTTTGGATACATTGGATACATCTTTCTCTCTCTCTCTCTTTCTCTCTCTCTCTCTCTCTCTCTCTCTCTCTCTCTCTCTCTCTCTCTCTCTGTGTGTGTGTGTGTGTGTGTGTGTGTGTGTGTGTGTGTGTGTGTGTGTGTGTATGCACGCACATGCACATGACTGGTTGGAAGTATAGCTCTATTTGATAGAGCTTTTTCCTCTGGCATTCCCAAGTAGTTTGAAAATTGTTGTACCTAAATTACAGGTAATTGGTCACTGTTGCATGCAAGGATAGGGCTGTATGCTCCATTTAATTAGCTGCTCTCAACTGAAGCCATGATGCAACCTGTTTGTAAGCATTCTTTACCAAAAGGACCTATACTTTTACAGTAAGAAAGTTATAGATTTTTACAAAAGTGTGATAATTGAGAATTTCTACTCTTCTTGGATATTATAGACTACCTTTTATGATTTGGATCCAGCAAGAATCTTGGTCACTGAAGTTACTTTCCTTAAGATAGCAAAATGTTTACTGAGTGTCTTCTATGTGCTTAATGCTGTGAAAGATAATAGAGGGGAGAGATAACCCTTAAGGAGTTTGCAAAGTAGTCAGACAAGACTAGCAGGCATTGCATAATTAGGGAACAATATGAGAGAGTTTATCATTAAGTGCTAAATTGTGTGATGCAGGTGATAAGTGGCATAATTCAGAGAAAGAGGAAATCGGTGAGAACTAGAATACCAGAGAGCACAATTCATTAGAAAAACTGTTAGTTTTGCAGTGGGAGACCCATAATTCAAGCACCACCTCATGTACTGAATATATGAACTTGGGGGAAGTCACAGCTCCATTCTGGGCCTCAGTTTCCTCACCTGTAAGAAGAAATGTGTAAAACTAACTGAACGTGATGGTGCCTTAGAGATCTAAATTTATTATGTTAGTCAGAGACGTAAACAAGGTAAGATCAGACCTAAGGCTTGAAGGATAGGAAGGATTGGCACAGTAACAAAAGGCACTGTGAGAGCAACAATCAATGTGAATGAAAATGTGGAGGCTGGAAAAGTAGTAATCTTGGTAAATAATCTTAGTAGCATAACTTAATGTTTGCACATCTTTTTGCATACATCGTTTCATTTGATTTTCACAACAATCCTATATGGCTAGAGCCATTATTATAATCAATTTATAGGGGAAAATGTTTGAGAGGGGTTAAGCCAATGTGTGTGTGTGTGTGTGTGTGTGTGTATGTGTGTGTATAAAATCTGAGACACAGTTTCAACCCATGTATTACAGATTCCAAATGCTGGTTGTAAACAATGTGCAGTTTTCAGGCAACAGAGAAGGAAAATAAGCCTAGAGTCAAAAAAGCTAGCTAGAAAAATAAACAATTAACATATACAAATAAAGCAATTTTGCAGTTCTACCTCCTATCCATAAACCTAACAAAGATAAACAACAAATGGCAAATGTTGGAGGGGCTGTGAGAAAATAGGCACATTAATGAATTATTGGTAGACCTTTGAAGGGTTATAACCATTTTGAAAAGCAATTTGCAGTTATCCACAAAAAAATGATACACTAAACATGCATTTCCTTTGATCCAGCTATACCATGGCTAAGCCTATACCTGAAAGACCAAAGAATTAGGAAAAGATCCTATGTGTACAAAATTTTTCATAGCACATTTTTGTGGTATTTTAAAAAACCTGGAAACTGAAGGAATACTCATCAGTTAGATATGTTGTGATATAAGAATGTGATGGAATATATTTGTAAAAAAAAAATGAGGAAATAGATGATTTCATAAAATATGGAAAGATTCATATGAACTAATGATATAGTGAAGTTAGCTGAACCAGAACAAATTATACTAAAACAGAAATATTATAAAGACAAACAACTTTGAAACCTTTTATAGATTGATGAACTATGAAGTGATCACAACCAAGATAACAATTTATAGTGTAACAAAACACTGTTAAGACAAATGACACTGAAGCCTATAAGAGCTACAGTCAACATAATGATCAGTCATAATTTTAGAGGACCTAGGATAGATTTGGGGTACAGAATGATACACAAAATTTTTGAACCTCAGAATGAGGAAATTGATTTTGCTTGACTATGCCAGTTTATGGCTAGGAATTTGGTTTTTTTTCCTTTTTTTTTAATGGGATGGAGGGTGGTGAGAGGGAGAGAAAATAGATTTCTGTTAATTAAAAATTTAATAATTAAAAAAGAAATCTAAGTAGATCTAATTTAATACAATTGGGGCCTAATTTTACAGGCTTATGTCTACAGGTTTATGGCAAAGGTACTGTAGTGAAGTTTTGGGACCAGGAATAGTGCTGATGATATTTGAGAAGCAAAAAGCTGAGGATACATATTTAGCCTTTGAAAAAATTTCCTCATCTTCAGATATGAAAGACAACTATAGGCAGACATGGCAGAAAACATTATTAGTTGGTTCCAGAAAACAGACAAAAACTATGAGGGAAAACAACATTATTGTGTGTAGTTCTACAGAAAGCAAAAGCTGAAATAAACATGTTCAAAGCTACAAGGGAAAGAAATGATCAGGAAGTACAGCTTAAGAAAAACATGGGAAAGAAGAGACAGCATCCAGAGTTGCCCTAACAGAGGGGTGTATCATAAGATGTTTCCTTTAAACCAGAAGTCAGAAAGTCATTCTCACTCTCTTTCCCTTAAGGGTTTAAAATTTCAAAAATCGTAATTTCTAGCACTTCTGATAGAGAACACTTAGAAGTAAAAATGAAGAAATGGCATGCAGAATGAAGGATTTTTTCATCATGATGGACTGAATTCAGCATGTCATGATTCTTTTGCATGGGTATTTTTTTAGCATCAGTGCCATAGGTCTTTCCAATGCTTAAAACCATCATTTAGGAGTGACAGTGACAGACTGGAGCATATCCAAAGGAGTGTTACCCAGATATTAAGTGGTCTAAAATCCATACCATATAAAGACGATTTTGAAGGAATAGGGGATTAGGCTGTGGAAGAAAAGACTCAAGGGAGAAAAGATAGGTCTCTTCAATCATTTAAAGACTCGTCATAAGAAAGGAAAACAAATGAACAAACTAGGAGTCATAGAATCAGAATTTGAGAACTGAAAGGACTCATAGCAATCTAATTCAGAAATGAATAAGTGAAAGCAATCCTCGCCATAACATACCAGCCCAGTCATTCACCCTCGTCTTGAAGTCCTTTGAAGGTTTTAATAAATATATAAAATTAGATATATAAAATTAAAAGGAAACCAACTATATTAAAAGTTATAAAAATACATTTTAAAAGCTAATTAATTGACCATAGCTAAGAATCCCCATCAATGGCATTTTTATACTGTGGCAACTGGAACTTGATGCAGTCATCTGTTAGATAACAGGAGAACAAAATGCACTCTTACCTCCCTATCCTAGCACTAAGCATTGTCAACAGATAGCATTTGCTCTTCAACTCTGCCTCTTGGAATTTTTGGCTTCCTCTGTGATTCATCTCCAATCCAAATTTCTACAGGAGGCCTTTGCTAGTACACCTAATTGATATTGCCTTTCTTTCATTATTTTTGATTTTAGTTTTCAACATTCACTTCCACAAGATTTTGAGTTCCAAATTTTCTCCCCATCTCATCCCTCTCCCCACCCCAAGATGGCATGCATTCTGTATACCCCTTCCCCCTAATCTGGCTTCCCTTCTATCTCACTCCCCCTTCTTTTATCCCCTTCCACTTCTATTTTCCTGTAGGGCAGGATAGATTTCTATACACTATTTCTTGTATTTCTTATTTCCCATTTGCAGGTGCAAACAATTTTTTTTTTAACATGGGTTTAACTTTGGGTTCCAAATTTACCCCCTTCCTCTCTCCCCACCCACCCTCATTGAGAAGGCAAGCAACTCAATACAAGTTATACACATGCAGTCACACAAAACACTTCAATAGTAGTCATGTTGTAAAAAACTAAGTATATTTCCCTTCATCCTATCCCGCCCCCTCCCATTTATTCTATTCTCTCTTCTGACCCTGTCCCTCCTCAGAAGGGTTTTCTCCTGATTACCACCTCCCCCAATCTGCCTTCCCCTCTATCATCCCCTTTGTCCCCTTCCCCCCTACTTTCCTGTAGGGTAAAATAGATTTCCATATCCAGTGGAGTGTGTATGTTATTCCCTCCTTAAGCTAAATCCTATGAGGATAAAATTCACTTATTCCCTCTCACCTTCCCTCATTTCCCCTCCACTAGAAAAGCCTTTTCTTGTGTGTTTCATGTGAGATAATTTGCCCCATTCTGTCTCTCCCTTTCGCCTTCTCCCAGTATAATCCTCTCTCACCCCTTAATTTTATTCTCTAGATATCTCCCCTTTGTTGTCAACGTACCTTGTGCCATCCATCCATCCATCCATCTATCTATCTATCTATCTATCTATCTATCTATCTATCTATCTATCTATATAATTTTTTTCCCTCCAACTACCTTAATGCTGACAAAGGTCTCATGAGTTACAAATATCATCTTTCCATGCAGGAACATAAACAGTTCAATCTTAATAAGTCTCTTATGATTTCTCTTTCCTGTTTACCTCTTCATGTTCCACTGGAGTCCTGTATTTGAAAGTCAAATTTTCTGTTTAGCTCTGGTCTTTTCATCAGGAATGCTTGAAAGTCCTCTATTTCACTGAATGACCATTTTTTCCCCTGAAGGATTATATTCAATTTTGCTGAGTAAGTGATTCTTGGTTACAATCCTATCTCCTTTGCCCTCCAGAATATTATATTCCACACCGTGCAGTCCTTTAATGTAGAAGCTGCTAAATCTTGTGTTAGCCTGATTGTGTTTCCACCATACTTGAATTGTTTCTTTCTGGCAGCTTGCAATATTTTCTCCTTGACCTGGGAACTCTGGAATTTGGCTACAATATTCCTAGGAGTTTTCCTTTGGGGATTTCTTTCAGGAGGTGATTGGTGGATTCTTTCCATTTCTATTTTGCCCTCTGGTTCTAAAATATCAGGGCAGTTTTCCTTGATAATTTCTTGAAAGATGATGTGTATGCTCTTTTTTTGATCATGGCTTTCACATAGTCCAATAATTTTTAAATTATCTCTCCTGTATTTATTTTCCAGGTCAGTTTTTCCAATGAGATATTTCACATTGTTTTCTATTTTTTTTTCATTCTTTTGGATTTGTTTTACAGTGGCGTGATTTCTCACAAAGTCACTAGCTTCCAATTGTTCTATTCTAATTTTTAAGGAGTAAGTATTTCTTCACTAAGATTTTGGACTTCCTTTTCCATTTGGCCAATTTTACTTTTTAGGGTATTCTTCTACTCATTGGCTTTTTGAATCGTTTTTACAATTTGGGTTCAGCTTTTTTTTTAAGGTGTTATTTTCTTCAGTATTTTTTGCAGGGTCTCCTTTAGCAAGTTGTTGACTCATTTTTCATGATTTTCTGGCACGACTGTCAGTTTTCCCTCTACTTCTCTTACTTCTCAAAATCCTTTTCGAGTTCTTCCAATGCCTGGGACCAATCCCTATTTTTCTTGGGGGCTTTGGATGTAGGAGCTTTGAGTTTGTTGTCTTCTTCTGGTTGTATGTTTTGATGTTCTTTTTCACCAAAGTAAGATTCTATGGAATGACTGTTTTTGTGCTGCTTGTTCATGATCTCATCCAATTACTTGAATTTAAACTCTTTGTTAAGGTACAGGTCTGCTTCCAATGTGGAGATGGTACTGTCCCAAGCTTCAGGGGTTTTATGCAGCTGTTTCCAGAGATAGTTCTAGGGACCTGTAAATTTTCAGTTCTTACCAGATGCTATGATCAAGGCCGAGGTGTTTATTCCTTTCTTGGCCTGTGCTCTGGTCTGTGAGTGACCACAAGTACTCTTTTCTGTCTTGGATCTGTGACAAGGATTCTCTCTTTAGCACCACTAAAAGCTCCCCCATGCCAGCACTCCTTCTCACCACAGTACTGCCATCCAGAACTGTGACTCAGATCCAAGCATGGGCAAAGCAAGAGAAGCCTGCATCAGGAGAGAGAGCAGAAATCTGCCACTCAGTTCCCCCTCACTTTGTTGCTCAGAAGCTCAGGAAGCAGCCGCTGCCCCAGGGCCAAGCTTGGGGAGTAGGGCTGGAACTGTGCTTCTCTCTCTCACCACAAACACAGACTTTTCACACTGACCTTCTAAGTTGTCTTTGGTATTCATGGGTTGGGAAGGCTGGAAACTGCCACAGTTGCCTGTGATTCAGTCCTCTGAAGCCTGTGCCAGATTTGCTGAGGCCTGCCTTGCCTGCGCACCCACGCCAAACTGTACTCCTCTCACTGCCTGGCTCAATATACTTTCCCAATCAAACATCCTGGCTGTCTTGGGTTGTAAATTTGTTTCACTCTGTCTTTTTGTGGAACCTGCTGCTTTAGATTTTGTTTAGAGCCATGTTTTATGGGTATGTGCAGGTGTTTGGGGGAGAGCTCAAGTAAGTCACTGCTTTTACTCTGCCATCTTGGCTCCACCCCATTCCGCCATCTTGGTTCTGCCCCTGCCTTTCTCTTCAAGGGTTATCTTCCATCTATTCTGCATATATTTTGTATGTGACTAGTTATTTAAATGCTGTCTCCCCCTTTAGAATGTAAGTAGGGACTATTTTTTAAACTGTTTTTTTTTTTAACGTCCTCATTGCTTAGCATAGTGACTGCCTTATAGTAAAATCATTGAGCTCATTGATGGCCTGAATTCCATACCACATTTCTGACTTCTCTTGAGCTTATAGTTCACTAAAACTGCCAATTTTTTTTACAGACTTCTTTCTAATCTTACCTTCCTTGTCTTCTACTTATAAATTTAAGCAATAATAAATGAAAGTTTGTTGTAACAAATTTTGGCTTGATATTAAGAGTGTTAAATTAGAAGAGTTCACAATGGAATCAACTGATTTACATGATGATGAGTTCTTCATCACTGGAGGGATTCAATCTGAGATTGTTTGACCAATGGTCAGAGATACTGCATAGGGTATTCTGACTTAAGTAGAGTTTGGCATGAATGAGATCTAACATTCCTAAAACTTCTGAGATTTTATGGTATATCAGTATTTTTTATGCTATTAATCCTCTGTGTGCTTAGATATGTTTATATACAAAATCTGTTATTCCATCTAATATTTCTATCTCTATGGTTGCTGTTTTGATGTAATATTTGGCACATTACATTTTTGGCAAATATACGTATTTAGCACATATACACTTGGCACATTACATATTTGGCACATATAATACTCTTTGTATATGAGTTCCATTAATGTAGATCTTCTCCTAAAGATACTGTAAACTTTCTTTGTCTATTGGTCTCAAATGATAAGGCAAAATATTATAATGAGTAAAAAGTACATTGAGAAGAAATATCACTAAATCTTGAAAACCAAAATTACAAGATTTCATCTTTTTTTTTAAATCAGGGTTCAAGTAGCAGGGTGGTATGGATTTTGATTTAATCATTGTTGAAAACTCCATCTAGAAGATCAATCACTCATGTATAAATTAGAGTTTTAGTGAGTGGCCTGGGAAAGAGAGGTAAAGCGAGCTGGCCATAGTTATACAGCAGCAGGATGTGAACTCAGGACTTCCTTGTGCCAAGCATTGCCCTTTCTATTTTGTAGACTAGCCCTCCTCAGCTAATTTGTTCATGTCATTACCAACTGACAGGATACAGGATAGAGGTGTTGAAAGGATATGGAGAATTTTCATTTATGCGATTTAGATTTATGAGGAACTCTGGGTAAATGGTTCAAAGTAAGCCATTCATTCACAGGAAATAGTCCTGCTGATGATATACATTTAGCATTTGCAAAAGTTTCCATATAATTCAGATGTGAAAGACAACTATAGCCAGACATGGCAGAAAACAGTATTGGTTGGTTCCAGCAAACAAATGAAAAAAGAGAGAGAGAAAACTATGAGGGAAAACGTTATTGGGTGTGGTTAGTTTAAAAAAAAAAACCTGAACTAAACATATTTAAAGCTACTAGGGAAAGAAATTATCAGGAAATAGGGCTAAAGAAAAATGTGGGAGAAAAGAAACAGGATCCAGATTCACCCACACAGAGATTCTAATAGCAATACAGGGAGGGCAGAACTTTATGGTGGAGTGTATGCCTAATGGCTTAAGGATATTAACATGGAACAATATTAATTTGGAAAATGTCATTTGGGTTACATGGTTACTGTGAATCTCATATAAAGTAAGGAATCTCAGAGGTCTCCTTTTTCCATTCTCAATCTATTAACCTGTGATTCCTTATGTGTATATAGTGCATAATTAAATAAATAAGAAAATCAACCAATCAGTAAGCTACACACACATACACACACACCACACACACACACACACACACACACACACACACACCCTTCATCAGTCTTGAAAATTTGATAGCACACAAAACTTTCTAGGTATCTCCATGTTAAATTCATAACAAAAAGTGACAAAATAATGTTTGACAGCAGAAAATAAGTTATGTATTATCTTTATTGCATATAAACATGTAATTTTAACATAAAATGTCAGTATTCTCAAATATCTAAAACATTTGATTCTTAAGTGACTAAGATTAGTCTGAAAAAGTCTGGATATAGACAAAATCTGGAATTGTGGAAAAATTTGGGGCTTAAGTTGTTTTCCATATGACCTAAAAATTGGTTTGTTTGTGTAGAAATTTATTTCACTTCAGGCATTTATGTAAACCTTGTTCTTTTCAACTTTGGAATGAGCACTACCACAAAGAATAACAAAAGCTCCAAAGGCAAGAACTCTCCAGCAGTAGTAAATTTAGAGGTTGGGGCTGCTGGACTTATATTTCTGGGTTTAAAAGTGTACCTGTTCCTACATACAATGAGTTCAGGAATTTGCATACTCTTTGGGTTCCACTCCTTGGTTCATGATCTCTGGTACATGAGCTTTCATTGCATCTTGCCAAGAACCAGTCTGCAACCACTTCTTGGCCATCTCAAAGTTTCAGTTCAGACTCTGCCTCTTAAATGAATCTTTTGATGAATGCTACCAGCTCACAGTGATTTCTTCTTCCTTTTCTCAATTTCTGTTTGCTTTTATTACCCAAGTGACAATGTGAAAATTCCAGACTGAATTGTTATTTGTTTCTTGCCTCTAACATTCTGTGGTGTTTTGATTTCCTGATTCTATGCCATTCTTCAGCAACTAGACAGTAAGTCCCTTGTGGGTAAAGACCATGTCTTGTACCTTTTTGTATTTACCAGTAGCTAATATAATGTCTTCCATATACATAATGATGATGATCAGCCATGTAGCTGATGATAAGGTTTCCATCATAAACATTATTTTCTGTAAATTGCAACCAACCAGTTTGAATAATTTTCTCATTGAATTGACTTTTCACCATACCCATTCACAAACTGAGCTTTTTGCTATCAAGTAGTCAATGTTTTAAGTTTACAATAGTTGCCCTCTGAATTTTGTATCGTTTAGATTTTATTCAGTTCTTTGCAAATTTACAATATGTTTAAAGGAACAAGATTCTGGTAAAGGGGGAATTAATGTTAAGACAATCAAAAATTCTGTCTTTGCAGCCTAAAAGGAAAATCAGAATCATTTTTAATGTCAACTTTGTACAACAAACAGACAGTTCAAGTTAATGTAACTTTAAATATTGAACTTGGCAATAAATTTTTACTATAAAAGAAACTATCCAAATTAGTGGCATTAGTCCAGCAGCAAAAATTCAATGTTTCTTTTTTTAATGGAGATATAATAGTAATAATTATATTTTCTTAGTACTGGCTTGAGGATAAAAGGTGAATAAATCAATGAAGCTTTGCAATGTAGCCTTCTCATTTATTGAATTAGATGCCATTTTTTCTCCTCATAAGCTCCATAGAGATATGATCATTGCTTGAATGGAAGGCCTAATCTGATCATAATCACTCAGAGGTCTATCTTAAACATTTACTGAAGCAGACTGGATTATGTCTCTGAAATTAGCTTTGGTGGAATGTAGACATCAAAGATATTAGACAAATAAGAGCCCTCCTGGGTATGAAGTATTGACTTGCTGTCAAACAATCATCAGAAAATTGCTGGTAAGGAATACCAGAGATGATTGTAGAGACATTGGGTCATTGTACTCTTGGGGTCATCTGAAAAAGTAATAAAGAACTTATGTTCATGTTTTGCTTCATATAATTGAGCCCTCTAACCTTCTTTAAATATGACCTCATCTACAAAGCCAAAATAGAAGCAAATATGAATGTTCCTAATTCAATGTATACATATAACACTTGCATATAAGCAACTCCTGTGGTGCCATTCATCTCTGGACTAGTAAGGGTGTGGGGGTGCTTCAGTGTGGGTGCAATTTACATAATTAAAATGTATCTTACTTGGTAAATCATCTCATTTACCCTATGTTTGCCATATGCCCTACAGACATTCTTCTGAATGTGTAAGATTATGTCCATTCATTTTTACCACATTTATAGAACAGACAAGAATCACATATTGAAATAGCTGTGTGTTTTTTTAATCATCAAAGCAGAACTGCAAAGTTCAGCAATAGAAAGAAAAATTTCAGTGCCCTTTCACAGAGGAGTATAACCTCATCCTAATTCTGACCAGAATAGCTGAGGCAAACTACTACTCAAACACTCCTGCCTCCAAAACAAGAAAACAAGGCCAAGTCCCTGACATTGAAGGCCTGAAGGCTCAGAAAGCTTCATTCCATAGCAACCACCTTTCTGTGTCCTGTCATATTTACAGTTGGTCAACTTTTCTGGTGTTTCATTTCCTGGCTCCATGCTGAATTCATTAAACAAAGAAACTATATTCATTCATAGAAGCCCAGAATTATCCTTTGATTTCTTTACCTTTCTTTGTTAATCTCATGAAACAATCACTCCTATGCTTAGCAATGCAATTCTGGAATATTTCACTGAAATATTGAATAAAAATGAATGATATATTAAATGAAAAATCAAACACATTTTGAATCTACACAGGCTGGGTTATGTAGTGATTCTTCCATCAGACATCCTTCTGTTACACATATTATAAATCTTGGCATTTATTTTGGTATTTGTGTTGAAGACCGAGAAAAGAAAGATCTCATTACCAAATTCCTTAGCACTGTCAAATGGTACAGCAGAGACTGATATGATTTTTGTTAGTGGAAATGCAATAAAGAAAGACTCTTAACTACCTGACTATTCACTGCGTCCTAAGGACCAAGAGAACTTTCCATCAGACATGCAACTGAAAACTTCCATGTGTTTGCCATTCCTCGCCCAATGGAATGTAAGCTTGCTATAAGAGCAGGAACTGTCTTTTTTTATTTGCATCTCTAGTTTTTAGCAAAACATTTTGTATATAATAAATGCTTAACAAAGTATTCATTCACTCAGTCATCTATAGAGATGGGGAATTGAACTAGTTCAATTACTACATAATATTAGTTTCACCAAGTTAATGTCCAGATGCAGCCTGACTACTGGCATGAGTCTTAATCTCAGCTTCCTTTGGCTTGAGAGCACTCCTGAAGGTCATTCCTTGTTCTTCAGAGTATCAAAACTGTGCTGACTGAAAAATAGCGATTAGATTCCAATTCTTTAATTCCTGTGGCTTATTCTCTTAACCTCTAAACTAATCTCCTTCACCTAAAACAGAAGAGAACAAATTTAGAGGTTAAAGACTAAGGCCTTCTTGGGACTACTATGGGAAGAAGACCCAAAGAACTCTTCCCTTTCAGGATTAGTTCTTTCCAGAGGCTCTGAGGGAAAGTGTCTAGCCATAAAATGAGTGGCCAAAAGAACTGAAGCAAATGACATGGTGGAAACCAAGTAAGGCCTTTTGAATGTCCCCATAGCTAACCAACAATTCTGACATTTGCCACAGTGTGAGTTGGCCAAAACCAGTTACAAAATGTCTACACATGCTCCACAGTCTCTTCAAGGTACTTCCCTTACATCATCATGATTCTCCCAGAAGCAGAATCCTCAAGATCTAAGACACTTTGCACATGCTCCAGAGCTCATAAGGATTGTCACTGGAAGAGGCAACAAGAGATAGTAGAAAGAGTGTTAAAATTGGAATTACCCCAACAAGATTCATATCATTGCAACTTATAATCTCTAGGAACACAGACAAATTTCAACAATTTTCTGCTTCATTTTCTTCATCTAAACAGTAAGTTGGACTAGACAACTTCTGGGGTCTTTCTAACTCCATATCTATGATCATAGGAACCTTAAATGTAAAAACACTGTTGTCCTCCTTTTCATGAGTTGAAACTCATATATATGATTGCTTTTTCTGTGTAACCTCTATGTTATGTCAATTTTTCATGTCTATCTATATTGACAACTTTTTAGCATGTGATGTGACCTCCTCCATTGCCCTGTCTAACATAGGTTGCTGAATCTCAAAAGAGCAGTGTACATTAATAATGTTGTGGGGAGTTCTGTATCAATCTCTATTTAGTTTGTGTGAGAGCTTCATGTGTGTTAATTATAGTTATTTACATGTAGTTCTAGGAAAACAAGTAGAGTTTGTTAGTTCCTTTATTAGCTCCCAGTTTTGATGCCTTTAAAAAGTAAGGGATTCTATTGTGTTCAAAGCAAAGCTGGAAACAAACACATTGTGATGGAAAACTCATCTTTGGTAAGCTCAAGTAAGATTTATTTGGAAGAGAGTGGACTCAATAAGGTCTTAGCAACATCTACTCATTGTATTGTATTGTTGATGGGACTAAATTGTGAGGTTAGAATGAAACAAAGGAAAAGATGGAAACCGGTCACATATTCTGTCATTTTAACTTTGTTAATTTAACACTTTATCCTTGGAAAAGATATGGCCTAGCTCCCAATTTTGGAGGTGTTATCTTCATTAAAATGCAACAGCATGATGTTTTAGACTAGATCAGACTCTCCTGAAGAAGTGATAGTATGTTTCCACTGTAAGAAGCATAGATTTATACACTTCTGGCTTCTTACAGTTTTTACTCAAGTACTCCAATTCTGGTTCTCTCACAGGCTGTCCCATCTGGTTTTGTTCAGTTGTCTTGACATCTCAGGCCATTCAGCCTGGCTTACTTTCATCTATGCTCCATCTGCTCTTTTGGATTTCAACAAGCTTTCCTCACTTCTATTCCAGTTGCTGACTAGTTCATGTTCTCATAGGAACTTTTTCCCAGTCCAGGCCATGTACCAATTAACTCTTCTCCTCTGGTGATTTTACATACAACAAGGGTGCCAAGAGATATTAATCTGCTGTGCCTTTCCTAAGAGAATGAGTACAGACCAAGTGGGAAAAGTAGGTAATCATTCTCTAATGAAACAGCTAGCTAATAATCCTAATTAATTTAGCTGGAGAACAAGAACATAAAACTTAGTAGCCATAAACTAAGAGGGGCTCTCCTTTGAAAGCTGAGGTGATAAATAAATATATCCACCTAAAAAAGAGAGTAGGATTACGAATTAAGACTGAACTAGGACCTAAATGTGTCATAAGTTATTGGTCATTTAGATACTTCCTTAGAAGGCATTCTCTAATTCCTTTAACAACTATGCTTCAGTGCATCTATAATGTCATCAATTTATCAACAGGAATTTATTAAGGACCTACTATGTGTCAGGCACTGAGCTAGGCAATGGAAATATTTTTTTTAAATGAAAGTCCTGAGGCAGCTAGGTGGTGCAGTGGATAGAGCACCAGCCGTGGAGTCAAGGGGACCTGAGTTCAAATCCAGCCTCAGACATAACACTCACTAGCTGTATGACTCTGGGCAAGTCACTTACCCCAATTGCCAAAAAAAGAAAAGAAAAGAAAAGAAAAGAAAGTCCCTCCCTTACAGTAGCTTCAGGTATATTAACAGGAAACATGCATACATAAAAATATTTACATAAATATTATACACACACACACACACACACACACACACACACACACACACACACATATATATATATATATATAAGAGAGGAGATGAGACAGATTGACCCTCGGAACTGTCAAAATACCATTTTCTTCATGAATGTATTTAGCTGTATGTGGGTGGGCATTTTCTCTTTCATCGCTGACACTGTAACAGACAATGAGTATGTTTCCCTGGTAATCCCCAGATGATGCTGTTTGCATGTCATTCTGCTGTGGTTTCCATTCTTTGAGTAATGATTTCCCAAGGAGGCCTGTTTTTGGCCCTGGTTCTTCTCCTTCAGAAATCTTCTGGTGAGATTCTGTTTTCATTTCTGCATCCCCAGAGTAACTTCTTACTCATATCTTCAGTCTACATTTTGAGATGAGTTCCTAAGGCATTTACATATGGGGCTTCCCAGTGGATATCCTTCTAGACATCCTTGTCCCTATTTTTTCTGTTGCTTACAGAGTCTGATGAGTTTTCATAACTAGATGGATTTCCAAGTATTAGAGATGGGACTAATGCCAGAATTATTTTATTTTAGTTTCAGGATTGAATGCTTAAGAAATGAGGCACTTGAAAGTTATTAAAAGTTAACACATCTAACAAAGTAAGGATATAGTGGCACTTAGTTTCACTGGAACTTATCTGGTGAGCAGTGGAGGGAATTGTGACTCATGTAGTCTTCAGAAATTCAAGTTAGAGGGGACTCAATTCCACACAGGTGTAAATTTCTATTCCTTTAAGTGACCAGGGAGCTTCATCAAAGTAGTCAGGGTCCAATAAAGTCCTAGAAACATTATATTTTGTCTTTTACAAAAAAAGATCCTAATTCTTTTTCCTGGGGAACAGAGGAAGCTTTTCTTATTCCAACCACAGTACTCTAACAAAATCATTGTGCTTGGGGACTCCCAGGTACTTTTCCAATCTTACCTCATCTTCTACCTCAGTTATCACCACCTCTAGTTCTGTTAATCTCTGTAGTGTAGCATCTACTGTATATGGAACCCAAATTCATATGGTTTCTAACCAAACAAATAAAGAATGTGCTTCACTTGGTATTTTACCATTCCTCCCCTCAATTTTTTTTTCACATTTTGGGAAGTAATTTTACAATGTTATATCTGATTCCTGGCCATTGGATCTCTAAAAGTAGAAAAAAAAGAATTTCCACTGAGACCCTCCATCAGTCTCTTCACTATCTTACAGGGCCTCAAATTAGGGAGCGCCATTGACATCCAGGTAATTTAGGTTTCCCATTTTTTTCTTTTCTTAGGGGTGGATTGATGGACTTTCTTCTGAGAAAGTTCCTAAGTTGTGCCAGCAGGGTTTCTCTGTTATGATATACCTAGTCCTATGTCTCCCTTCAGATGGAGTTTTTTTTCTTTTCAATATAGTGGGCCTCTCCTCCTTTTTCATCATGCAGCCAATAATCATTTCTTAAGTGATTGTGTGGTGGAGTTTATAGTGGCTGGGAAGAGGAAATTCTCCTCACAGTTCCAAGACAGAAAAGACTGCTTGTGGTCACTCATAGATGAGACCACAGACCAGGAAGGAGTAAACACCTCACCCTTTATCATACCACCTCGGAAGAACTGAAAATTTACAGTTCCCTAGAAGTATCTCTGAAAATAGCTGTACAAATCCCCAAAGCTTAGGACAATATGTTCTCCACATTGGAAGCATACTCGTACCTTAACAAAGAGTTTAAAATTCAAGTAATTGGCTAGAATCATGAGAAAACCCACCAAAAAGAGTCAGAATATATTATCTTACTTTGTATGTTTTGATCTTCTTTTTCACCAATCAGAAGAATACAGCAAAGTCAGAGATCCTGCATCCAAAGCCTCTGAGAAAAATATGAATCACTCCCAGGCATTGGAAGAGCTCAAAAGGGATTTTGAGAAGCAAGTAAGAGAAGTCAAGGAAAAACTGGGAAGAGAAATGAGAGTGATGCAAGAAAATCATGAAAAACAAGTCAACAGCTTGCTAAAGGAGACCCAAAAAAATACTGAAGAAAATAACACCTTAAAAAAATAGCCTAACCCAAATGTCAAAGGAGGTGCAAAAAGCCAATGAGGAGAAGAATGCCCTAAAAAGAAAAATTGGCCAAGTGAAAAAGGAAGTCCAAAACCTTACTGAAGAAAATGCTTTCCTAAAAATTAGAATAGAGCAATTGGAAATCAGTAATTTTATGAAAAATCAAGACACTGTAAAACAAATCCAAAAGAATAAAAAATTAGAAAACAATGTGAAATATGTCATTGGAAAAACAACTGACCTGGAAAATAGATTCAGGAGAGAGAATTTAAAAATTATTGCACTATCTGAAAGCCATGATCAAAAAAAAAAAGTCTAGTCATCATCTTTCAAGAAATTGTCAAGGAAAACTGCTGATATATTAGAACCAGAGGGCAAAATAGAAATTGAAAGAATCCAGCAATCTCCTCCTGAAAGAGATCCCTAAAGGAAACCTCCTAGTAATATTGTAGCAAAATTTCAAAGTTCCCAGGTCAAGCAGAAAACATTACAAGCTGCCAGAAAGAAACAATTCAAGTGTTGTGGAAACACAATCAGGATAACACAAGATTTAGCAGCTTCTACTTTAAAGGACTGCAGGGCATGACATATAATATTCCAGAGGGCAAAGGAAATAGGATTACAACCAAGAATCACCTACCCAGCAAACCTGAGTATAATCCCTTCATGGGAAAATATGGTCACTCAGTGAAATAGAGGACTTTCAAGCATTCTGGATGAAAAGAACAGAGCTGAACAGAAAATTTAATTTTCAAATACAAGACTCAAGTGGAACATGAAGAGGTAAAGAGGAAAGAGAAATCATAAGAGACTTATTAAGGTTGAACTGTTTACATTCCTACATGAAAAGATGATATTTATAACTCATGAGACCTTTGTCAGTATTAGGGTAGTTGGAGAGAAAAAATTATATGTATAAACATATATATATATATATATATATATAGAGAGAGAGAGAGAGAGAGAGAGAGAGAGAGAGAGAGAGAGAGAGAGAGAGAGAGAGAGAGAGAGAGAGAGAGAGAGAGAGATGGAACAGGTGAGTTGAAGATGGAAGGGGTCATATCTGGAGAATAAAATTAAGGGATGAGAGAGGATTATACTAGCAGAAGGAGAAAGGGAGAGGTAGAATGGGGTAAATTATCTCACAAAAAAAGAAAAACAGAAAAGAAAAGGCTCTTACAGCGAGGGGAAATGGGGGAAGGTTAGATGGAATGAGTGTATCTTATTCTCATAGGATTTGGCTTACACTCAATGGGGTATGGAAATCTGTCTTACCCTACAGGAAAATGGGGGGGGGAGGGGACAAGAAAGCAGGGGGATGATAGAGAGGAGGGCAGATTGGAAAAGGGGTAATCAGAAGCAAATGCTTTGAGGAGGGACAGGGTCAAAAGAAAGAATAGAATAAATGAGGGGGCAGGATAGGATTAAAGGAAATAGAGTTATTATTTAACAACATGTCTACTATGAAAGTGTTTTGCATAATTGCACATATATAACCTATATTGAGTTACTTGCCTTTTCAATGGGAGTGGGTGGGGAGGGAGTAAGGGAGAAACTTTGGAACCCAAAGTTTTAAAATTACATGTTTAAAAAAAAATGTTTTCACATGTAACTGGGAAATAAGAAATACAGGAAATAGGTACAGAAATCTGTCCTGCCCTACAGGAAAATAGAAGGGGAAGGGGATAAGAGAAGGGGGGGATAGAAGAGAGGGCAAACTAGGGGAAGGGGTGTACAGAATGTGTACCATCTTGGGGTGGGGGGAGGGTAAGATGGGATGAATATTTGGAATTCAAAATCTTGGGAAGTAAATGTTAAAAACTAAAAAAATTATATATCATTTTAAAAAAAGTGATTGCTAAGTGTCAGGCACCATGATAAATTCTAGGATACAAATACAAAAAAAGACAGACCCTGCCTTCAAGGATCTTAGAATGTAATGGAAAAAGACAGGAGACAAAAGCAAGTTAAGATGTCATAATACCCTATATGAGGTTCTACCAATTTGCCATTGGGTTGTCCCTCTGATATCTTGCAACCGTAAGTCTAAGGGACACATCTTGCCTTGGACATTTAGGCATAATCAGAATCAACCTCCTTACCTGAATAAATATAGCCTTGTCATCACTCTCATATTTGTTGTCTGTTCTAGCTTGCCATGGTTTGTTCAGAACAGGTGAGAATCCCGAGGCATTTTGAGGCTTAATCCTCATTTGATGTGCTGTTTTGCTTCCTTTGCTCAGCAGAGTCATAGTGTCTTAAAGACCTCCTCCAGCTCACAGAGAGTCGCAACTAGTGTCCTGTAACTCTTCCCTATGTGATTTTTTTTCCTGTTAACTTGTGTCATTTGAACATCTCTGATAGCGCATCAGCACATCTATTATGGTTTCTCCTAACCGCCTTCCTAGATATTTTATGTTAATGGTCCCTAATGTTGTCCTTCAAAACTTTTACTACACCCCCATTCCCATTCCCAGACCCTACTCAATGTATCAATAAACTCTCACGTACGTCAATATTTAAAAGTCACAGTATTTCACCAGTAACACTCACTATCAGAGGAATACAATGTCTCTCCATCATATCAATATTTAAGCAATCATCCAAAAAAAATACCACCACAATGTTATTCAAATCTTATACATCTCAGTAGTGATAATAATAAGCATCAAATACAGTTAGCAACAATTATATACTACTAGATGTACTGATAAACATTCTTGCTCATTGATGACACTGAATAACAAATGATAATATTCATAAATGCATAAGGATCAACCCAGGTAAGATTTGAGAACAAATTCATAACCAAGATGAAACTCGGGATACAACAATAGCAACATAAGACTCATAATGTCTAACATACATTTATTTTCTCAAATTTAGTGGCTACTGGGTTTTTAATGATGCTTACAACTTAAGTTTTAAAAAACAATAAAAAGAATATAACAAATTCATTAAATAGGTTTAAAATGAATACATATGTTGAGTCTATATCAATTTACATGCCATCTTGGGATGATGGGAGGGGAGACATTGGGAGAAAATTTGGACCTCAAAATCTTATGGAAGTGAATGTTGAAAACTAAAAATAAACACATTATTTTTTTAAAAATAAATTTATTTCACAAATTCATTAAAAATAAAACTCAAACCCTAGTAATATTGGTATCAAATTTA
Organism: Phascolarctos cinereus; assembly: GCF_003287225.1. Classification (NCBI taxonomy): domain Eukaryota; kingdom Metazoa; phylum Chordata; class Mammalia; order Diprotodontia; family Phascolarctidae; genus Phascolarctos; species Phascolarctos cinereus. The sequence goes on from NW_027555514.1 coordinate 138,744,471, forward strand.
TTGGGCAATATTAGAAAGGAAAAAAGCTAATAAAAAGAAGAAAAAAAATTAACCCCAAACTAGAGTCCCATTTTTAATCCTCAGTCACCATAATGTGACAAGGAAGATTTTTTTTTAACTGCCCAAGTTCATAGTAATACTGACTTTTAAAATATAGTTAGGAAAGGACTTTAGGTTGTGTCACAAGTAAGGGGGCACAAACTTTCTCACAATGCTGGGGTTTGAGATCCCAGCCTTAAATCAGCAAAAGGGCCTCTTTCCTGTAAGGCTCCAAGGGCTACCCCACTCCCTAGAATAAAGGACACAAGGAAATTTAGACAGGGTCAACCATAGGTTTTTATGAAAAATAAGGTCAGATCTTCAAGCATTTTCTTTATGATATTTTGAAAACTCTGTAATTTGAATTGGATTCTAGTCACACTTGGATGAAGTAACACATGGCTCAGGGTAGGGGCAAGAGCAGTAGGACTGCCAAGTACTCATATCAATTTTTTTTGTCTTGTTTTGTTTTTTAGTACTCCAGCACTAGAGCTAGCACTCAAGATAATGGGGATAAAGGCCATATACCTCTCTACTTGTTCATGTAAATGTCATATCTCGTGGTTTCTCGTATAGCCTTGTGTTTGAAGAAAGCAACTATAGATTTCACTGTTACCAGTAACCATGCTTTTGCTGCTGCTCCATGCATTAGGGATCCCTACCACCTCTCTTTTCTCCTCTCCTATCCTCTCTTTCTCTTGCTAGATTGTCATATTTCCAATTGTACTGGAAGAAAGCCCATCTTCCAATCTTGATCTCCTATTAGTTCCTCTCTTGTGAGCTGGAAAGAAATATCACTCCCAGGAATATTGTGAGGACTTTTACATATAAAAAGTCAATAGAAGGTGACTTTTTTGGGGAGGAGGAGGAAGCACTTAGCCGATGGGTGGAGATCTAAAAAGCCCTCTTAAAGGAGGTGACACATGGATTTAGCTTTCAAGAAGAATAGGAATTCTAAGGAGCAGTGATGAGGAAGGAATGCATGCCAGACATGGAGGTAAGACTATGCAAAGTCATGGAAACCTCAAATGGGATGTTATTTGTGAGAGATAGAAAAAAGAACAATGTGATATATAAATATATGGGTACCCCTCACTTCAACAATACAAAGTGCAATTCATTCATATTTTATTTTTATCTTGTGAAAACTTTATCCATAATCTTCTATAAATGCACTCAAGGAAATCCACTGAATGTGTTGGAGGTCTTCCTCTAGATCTCTTGACATTGTATGGAGAGCAGTGGAGTCCATGGACTGCCTTGCTATATGACCAACCCCACTTCTTCCATGGTCACAAATATCCTGATAATATACTTTATGCCAGTTCACCTTCACAGTTCATCGCGTGTAAAATGTTGATGCCTATTCATGTATATGATATCACATTCTGTTGTCCTTTGATACTTTAATTTTTTGAAGACTATGATAATCTAGGACTTGTGGTCTTACTATATCACTAGAAGACCTATTGATATTTCAAAAAAAAATGACCGTTTGATTCAGGATAAAAAGCAGGATGATTTTAAAAGTATTGTAGGTAGGTGGTACAGTGGATAGAGTACCAGTCCTAGAGTCAAGAAGACCTGATTTCAAACCTGTCTTCCCACACTTACTAGCTGTGGGACCCTGGGCAAGTCACTTAACCCTATTTGTCTCAGTTTACTCATCTGTAAAATGAAGTGGAGAAAGAAATGGCAAATCATTTCAGTATCTTTGCCAAGAAAATCCCAAATGGTGGGTTCACATGAAGTCGGGCATGACTGAACAACTATTCTCTTCTTCCTGTCTATTTCTGGTCCCAGTAAAATGTTCTTCTGCAGTGTCTATCCATGTCCTCATGAATTAGCTCTATAGGTTATTTGTCCAACTGCATAATCAGGCTGAACAATAGACATATTTACTTGTTTTTTGTTCTGTGTGGTCCATTTTTTCTGAGCTTTTTTGGGTGATTATGAAACTCTTTTAGAAGTCTCTTCATTATTCCAAAGGCTTGATGCAATCAGCACATTATCTTCTACAAATAGGAGCATCTGGAGAACTTTACAATTCATCGATCATCCCCTTTCCCTTTGTACTCTATACCAGAAATCCTCATGGATGATAACAAACAACTTTATTGAATATAGTTCTGTTTCTTCCTTTTTTTTGCATTAATTATCAAAGTTTAGTTGCACAAAGATTTGCCATCATATCTTTCAAAGAATTTCATATGATTTTGACAAATTATTGGAAGATACTTTATTAGATGAGAGCCTTAAGGCACCAACAAATCAATTTTGCTATAGACAACAAATAAATACAATTTACATTCAATTATGTAAATGTAAAGATATGATACATTGTAAAATATTCCTTGAAAAAACGTACCCTTTTATAAAATGCAACAAAGATATCTTTTAAGTATTTGTAAAGTAGTCATAAATTGTAATGTATGCATATGAACTAATAGTTATAAATGTTATATTAGTTGTCATTACCTGGGTTATGATGAATATAATAATATGTGTGTGTGTGTGTATGTATATACATCCATCTATCTATCAAATTGTACAAAGACTTGGACCTAATTGTCCCAAAGAAGAACTAATCACAAAACTATAGGTTGCGCATATAACGTTTGATTTTAAAAGAATAAGACAAAGTTTATTTCACTTCAGAATTTTCTCTAGAATATATATATATCCCACTGTCACTTGCAAAAAGCAACACTAATGCTCAAACTATCAATAAATGAACATGAGCATTATCTAGTAGCAAAAATAAGTAAGGACAATTTCATGAATATTTAGTCAACCCATGAAGAATAAAGGTTTACATTTACATTTACAATAATTTTGTTATACCATATGGTGATTACATCCTGATCTTTTAACAATGCGAATACTTTCATCATTACTTATAAAATATTTGCTGACAACACAGAAGTCAAATATGTTAGATGTTCTTTGTAAAATGCATCATGTTAGCCTTGAAGAAGATACAATTTGGGCAGAACCTTTGTCTTTAGTCAATGCTTAGGATGCCTACACAATAACTATATGAAATGATAAATGAAAATTGTACAAGAGATGGAAAAAGTATGATGTGAGTTCTAGTAGGGGTAAGGTCATTACAGAGTAGGAGGATAAACTTTCTGGAGAAGCTACTATTTGAGTTATACAATAAAGCACAGAAAAGAATCTAATATCTAAAGAGGACAGGGCAGGAAAGCATTATACATATTAAGAACAGGTGAGGAAAAGGTAAAAGGCAACAAAGTATAGGACATACTTAATGAAATGACAACTTCCACTTATCTACAATGTGTGTGTGGGACAGAGAGAGAGAGAGGCACCAGATAAATGGTCGAGGAGAGACTAATAAAAGTAAAGAACTCCCAAATGGACTAATTCCTGGGACACGGTACCCTGGCCCCCAGGACGGACCTTTCTTCTAAATCCTCCTTATTGGTCTGAAAGAACACTGAAACTCCCATTTGTAGCAACAATCAACTTTAATGAATTGGGAGTCTACTGGTGAATCCTCATTACTAAGGTAGTTTATATTTTTTCACCCATGCATTTAATAAGAAAAACAATGTTTAATAATTATAACCTTTTATGTGATTAATTTATCTAATTAAAATACAGGTATGTAAAAGAAAAAACTCAAAAATTGATTCATGAAAGGAAAACTTTGTAAAATAAAGTTACAGAAAGAATTCAAATGATGGTAGAGCAAAGGCTATAAAACTTCAGATAACTAAAAAAATTCAGATAATCATTGATAAAAATTGATAATCAAGCAAAACAACTAAGGAAGTAGCATTATATTTAAAAGCAACACAGATGATGAAATATAGCAATATTAAATATGCACCAAATGACATTCCGGCTATTTTTAAAACACAAAGTTAGATGAATTGCATGATAGCAACAGTGGCAGGAAAATTTAACATTTCTCTCTTTGAGCTAGATGTCTGCTATAAAAATGTAAACTAGAGGAAGAAAATATAAAGCTGAATGAATTGGCAGAAAAAATATTTGACACAAATTGATTTCTGAGTGGGAATGTCAAATAACATACTTATATCTTACTATCCTATTGTACAGTTATAAAAATTGATGACTGAGTAAAACATAAAGGCATAATAATTCTGCATTTTTTACACTGCCACAGAGGTGGTGGTAATAAAATTAGCAATGAGAAGAAAAATGTGAAAGATATAATAATGAAATAATTTATAGGATTGTGTGTTTGGATTAGTGATTTGAGAGAGTAAAAATAATCAGAGGCATTATAATATTTTCAAATGTTGAAAACTAAGTTAATTGTGGTATCAGAAGCAGAAAAGTTTTTTTTTAAAAAAAGCAGAAACCATAAAGTCAAAAAAGGCAGAAAGGAAGCATGAAGGAAAAGATTAAAAACTTTTTTTCATTCATTTTGCTTTTCAGTTGTGGAGGAGGCATTCATATAAAGCTGTCCAAAGGCAAATGGAAATGTGAGTCTTCAGCTTGAGGAAGGAGTCAGCACTGAGTTTTTGAGATATTTAGAAATAAGTAAAAATTGAAATTGTACAAATACGTGAGATTTTCAAGGGAAATTGTATAAAGAGAAGTAGGCTAAGAAAAAGGACCTCATTGAACAAGCTTAAGGAGCTGGGTATTGTAGCAGTATTCAGCTAGGAGACAGAGAAATACAGGGGAAAAAGAAAATTCCAGGAGTGTGGTGTCTTGGAAAACAAAGAAGTAGCCTATGGAGAAAGAGAAGATTAATAAAATAAAGTACAATAGAGACATCAAAGAGGATGAGGACTAAGAGAAGTTCATTGTGTTTGGTTATGAGAGCTTTGGTAACCTTTGAAATTTCGGTAGAGTGGTACAGATGGAAGACAGATTGAGACAGATTACATGTGAATGAAAAGAAAGCACAGTACTCTATGCACACAACAGATAATTAATAAATGTATGTTTCTCCTATAAGGAACTATTTCTTCTCTCTCATTCATTTCTTCTCACTCCCAAGAAGTGGTGAGTCCTTAAGGAATTCACATACACTATCCCCTAATAATTCTCTCTGCCTTAGATATGGCCAGGTAACTGTATAGGCTGATTGGAATAATCCCACCCAATTGCCATGAAGAGATTCTTGAAGATTAAAAGAGGCAATTAAAAAGAAATCTGAGAGGCAGCTAGGTGGCTCAGTGGATAGAGCACTGGCCCTGGATTCGGGAGGACCTGAGTTCAAATCTGGCCTCAGACACATAACACTTGCTAGTTGTGTGACCTTGGGCAAGTCACTTAACCCCGCTGCCTAAATAAAATAAATGTATATAAAAAAGAAGAAATCTGAGTGTTTTGGCAGCTTCTGCACAGTCAAAGAGAATTCATTTTGCTGTAGGCAGCCCTCCCAAGTGTCTGAGCAAGAAAAGAAATCAACATTTGTAGTCTCCAGCACTGCTGAGTGCTGCTTTCTTTAAGATGGAGGAAAGAAGGGTCCTTCTCCAAGTTTCTATATGAATATAGAAATTAGCAAAAAAAAAATAGAAATGGGACTAACTTTATGAGATGACGTTGATGAGCTGGCACTATTTCAGTATTAAAGTGAAGCAAGAGCCGCATCTCCTGCCAGATGGAAAGATGCTATGAATGTCTGAACAACTCTTTGTGGCAAGACGCATGCCAGACAACAGAAAAAAAAAAACAAAACATGTATTTGAATTCATAAAAGGGCTAAACTATAAATGCAGACGCTCAGTAATCACTATTTGGAGGACCAAGTGAACCAGGATGCCTTTTTCCTCCTATGTTGACCAATATTTCTAAACATTCTGTAAAATGGGAAGACTGTATTTCATGAACATAGAACTGAGTTAAGGAGAAAGGGATTTCAGGCCAGGCCAATTTGGTGCCTACCCTATACCTGCAGTGATGATGCCATTAATTGGGGGAAGAGGATGAATCTGATTATCTTAATCTATCCAGTATATCTTCTGAACCCACCAATCTTTGCAGAGAAAATTATTATGGCTTTCTTCATAAAACTGAAGGAATGTTACATAGAAGAGAAATATTTTTTCCTTAAGGCTTCAGGGGAAAAAAATAGAAGTAATAGATATAGGTTGCTGAGGAACTTATTTCATATTTTGGTGTAAAGAAAAGCTTGCATTCTTTTAGAGATCCCAGAAGTGGAATGGGCTATCTTAGGAATTATGGTCTCCCATCAGTGGAAGGCTTCAAGTGGAAGCTTGTCAAGTGGAATTCTTGTCAAGAATGTTGTAGAGAGAGTTCAAACTTTGCTATGGATCAGACTAGATGGCCTAAGAAGACATTTCTAATTTAGAAGTTTTGATAAAATTCTTTACCAGTGTATAATTCTGAATGAGGCTGTGACTGGGTTTAATATCCAGGGTCTGTATTATTTTGTTTTAGTGTTAGGAGGAAGACACAGAGAAAACAATGCAGTGAGAATTTTGTTTTCCATTTCAAAGCAAAAGAAGTCCAAAGAGCTTTTTTAAGTCAAACACCCTAGCTCTCAGCCACCAAATTCTCACATTGGTCATATTTAACCCAAAACAAATGTCATTTTCTTTCCATAGTTCCTTCAAGTCCAAGCCATATGGCTTCCAAAAATTATTGTAGTTTTTTTTCTGATTTAAAAATATAAGTTATTTCATTATAAAGAAGTTAAGCTCCTGGAGGATTTGTCAAATAAGGTATCATCATAAGACATGTCATTGGTGCCAAATTCCAGCATATTTAAAGAAATAACTCTCAGAGGCTCAAAATTTCTTCCCTTTCTACTGTCTCATCAGGGCAGTGTTATTTTACTTTTTTACTTAAATTAATTCAAAGTACACTAGAAATACACTACTGAAAGATTAGAGTGACAATAAAAGTAGTTGGATATCTCCTTCCGAAGCAAAGGTAAATAGTAATCAAAAATGTTTTGAAATAATCCTAATAGTAATACCACATATTTGAGATTCACTGTATCATAGCTTAACTAGCAAAGGAGGAAGACTGATAAAAATCACTGAAAGTCAGAGATAATAAGCTTTCATTTTGAAAATGGGAAATGTTAATTAGCAGAATAAAGATGAAATTCAGACATTGATTATATTTATGACAGTCTGTCAATATCAGTAACAGTAATGAAACAAGAGAAAATAACTGCAAAACTTTTCAGTGAGGCATTTTCTAGGTGTGCTTTAAAGACAATTTTCTATGTATGTTTTATATTAATTGCCAACTGTTACCTCTAATAGCTTTAATTTCACAAGAATAACTCAAAATAGAGGTACCTCTACAAATGACCATACATCTTAGACAGCTTTCTGAAATTTTCAGACATCTAAGGGAAATTATAATGCCTAGTAAAAGGCTATTGCTAAAAGAAAACAAATATCACTGGCAATATAACTTGGAGGTAGCTAGAAAAAGCCTCAAGCAAAATAAGATTTAGTAAATACTGATTCACTATCTTGCATAAATTTTTGAAATTGTCTTAACTTCCCTAGGTCCCAATTTTCTCGTTGTTAAAGTATGGGGTTGGTTTTAATGATTATTAGGATCCTTCCTGCTCTTACAATTTAGATATATTTGTTGACTATCAAAGAGTAGCTTCACAGCAGGTTAAATAGTTAAACAAAATGCCCCAGTCTTCTAGAAGATTGCCATTTACTATGAATAGGTCCACTTAAAATACATTATCAATCATTCCCCAATTAATAGTCAAAGTATGAGAACAAGCACTTTTCTCCACCCATTTGAATATTTTATTTTTTCTAATTACACATAAAAAGTTTTTTACAATAATTAAAAAATAATTTCCAAATTATCTCTCTCATTCTTTGCCCTCCTCCCTCACTGAGAATGTCATGTTGTAAAAGAAAACACAAACCAAAAAGAAAAAGAAAGAAAGCTTTAAAAAAAATGTATGCTTTCATCTCCATTCAGAATCCATCAGTTCTTTCTTTGGAGATGAAAGACACTATCCATCATAAGTCCTTTGGACTTGTCTTAGATCATTATATTACTAAGAATAGCTAATTCATTCAGTTAATCATCATATAGTATTGCTGTTACTGTGTACACTGTTCTCCTGGTTCTGCTCATTTCACTTTGCATCAGTTCAGGTAAGTCTTTCCAGATTTTTCTGAAAGTATCCTACTCATTCCTTTTTATAACACAATAGTATTTCATCACAATCATATAAGCTTATTCAGCCATTCAGCAATTAATGGGCATCCCCTCAATTTCCAATTCTTTGCCATCACAAAAAGAGCTGCTATAAATATTTTTGTATATATAAGTCCTTTTCTTTTTTCTTTTTTTTTTTACCCCTACTAGGTCTGTATCTCAAAGAGATTTTAAAAAAGGAAAAAGACCTATATGTATAATGGTTATATTGCTTGTCATCTCCATGGGTGTGGGAGGGCTTGGAAGGAGGGGAAAATTAGAGCTCAAAATAAAAAATATGAATGTTGAAAATATAAACATTAAAAACCCAATATCAATATTAGTTATCACTTATAAGGAGTTTTGGTCTAGATTAATCTCTTCTCATCTACCTCATTGACACAGGTTGACCCACATTTCTCATTATATTCTTCATAGACTACAAAATATAGCTCAAAAGAAACTAAAGAAACTTTATAAATATAAATGAAATTAATATATTGAGTATTCAAGATAAAAGATTGAGAGGAAAGAATATTAGATTTAGAATCAGAAAATTAAGTTCCAAATTTATCTCTGCTACTAACTCTTTGAGAGGATGGATTGTTTTTTTGGTTTGTTTTTGTTTGTTCATTGCCTTTCTTTTTACTTCCAGCATTTAGCACACTGACTAGCACACTTAATGAATGGTTATTGACTTGATTTGCTTACTTAAACTACCTCTTTGATCTTGAATAATTCACAACTTCAGTGAACTTCAATTACTTTGTAAAAGAAGAGGAAAGAGGGATCAGTAAGATCTCTTCCAATTTAAATCTTCTGATCCAATGACTACAAATTTAGGTAAATCACAAAATAAGATAGAAATATTGTGATGAGGTGACAGGATTCAAAGTAGACACTACCCAATTAGTACCATTGAAAGTGTCCTAAAATTCCACCTCCTTCCCTCCAAGGTTAAGTCCACAATTCAGAATGTGTGAGCCAGACTGATGAGATCAAGGAGGAAATAGAGGGCAACTGTCATTTCATGACATGGTTTATCTGAACTATCTATGGTACAGTAAAGCTCAGAATTCAGCAGAGTTGCCTAGGGAATGGAGCACTAATTTGGAGTGTGGCAGGTGCCCAATGGATTGATGTGATTGGTACTGAAGGAACCATAATAAGGGTCTCCTTTGGGGACACACAATTTATGAAAATGTTACATATTGCAAGTTCGGATTTGCTGCCTTCACCTCCCCTCCTCCATCCTCATTAATCATTCTAACCTTCCTGTCACTTGTTGGTTAACAGCCACACATCCAGCACTCCTAGGAATCAGAATACAATAGATTTTTACCCTTTCCTCTTTGGCCTGGTTTGACAATTTTGATGTGATGAGGTTTCTGACAAATCCTACCACATGCCTTATTTGTGGGAAAGCAAGTAAAAAGATTCTGACTGATCTTATTGACTGTTCTCTGATTACTTTATCTTTAAGTGTTTGAAACTGACAAAAGCTATCAAGTTTAATATGCAACATTCACCTCTATGAATTGATACTCCATACCAGAAAAATAAAAGCAGGGCATTTTGCAATGCAAGAGACTGTTTTTTCCCTAAATGTCAGAATGTATTAATTTATTCTTTCTTTATATGTTTTTTTCTCCTTGAATGTGCTGTGCCTCTGAGATTGACCTGTCTATATTGTAGTTGGGAGTGTTAGATCATAAGTGCTCAGATGACAGTGGCTATGATTACGACAATGTCTATAGGACAAACCAAAAATATTTTCAAAATGACAAAAGGGCAGGGGAAGAGTCCAGTGGTTAATTATTGAAATGGTGAAAATATTTTCTTTTTTTTTTCTTTTGGCTAGGCAATGGGGTTAAGTGACTTGCTCAGGGTCACAAGGCTAGTATGTGTTATGTGTCTGAGGCCAGATTTGAACTCAGGTCCTCCTGAATCCAGGGCCAGTGCTCTATCCACTGAGCCATCTAGCTGCCCTGGGTAAAAATATTTTCCATAGAAAATCTGATTATAAATTATAGACCAGTTGAGATCTGTAGTAGTGGAAGGAATTTCCACACCAAAAAAACACAGGTCTTTGATACATTAGCTCAGAATAAAAGACTAAGAGGAATCTTGTTTTGCCTTTCTTTGTTGTATCCCCATGCTTAGCTCACTGTTCACTGTACAGCAAACACTTAATACATGTTTATTGATCAGTAATTTGAGAGATTCTTTTAAAAAATTTATACTGCAAGAGTTTAACTAAAGTACTAGGGTCCCAATGGCCCAACTTGAAATGTCCTCTTGCTAGTGAAAATATTTTCTTTGTTTATATATCAATGAGTGACTAAAAAAATTTGCCTAAACCATGCAAACTGTGTTCCCTTGAAGAGGTTTTTTTTTTTTGTCTTTTTGTTCAATTCCTAGGAAAGAGTCATAACAAAAACATTTCTGTGATAATATAAAAGAAGAAATATTTATCCTGGTAATAAAAACTAAAAAGGAAAAGATAAATTGGAATAAATGCTTGGACTACCTAACATACTCAGAGATTATCCTGTTTAGTGATTACAGTAATGCCAATGCTCATGAAAAAGAACCATTGTTATCCTATTTATAGCGTATTTGTACATAGTTAGGAAATGAAGTGAAGAAAGAAGCAAGCATTTATTAAGCACTTATTATTTACCAGGCCCTATGCTAAGTAGTTTTCAAACATTTTCTCATTTGATCCTCACAAAAATCCTGTGAGGTAGGTGCTATTATTATCTCTGTTTTATGGTTGAGGAAGCTGAGGCAGACAGAGGCTGAGTGACTTGCCCGGGGTGAAAAATCTGGTAAGTGTATGAAACTGGATTTGACCTCAGATAAACCTAACTCTAGCACCAGCTTTCTAGCTGTTACACAACCTAGCTGCCTCAATACAGTTGTTTGCATGTTGTCTCTCATTAGATTGTGAGCTTCTTAAGAGCAGGGACTATTTTTTGCTAGTGCACTGTGCTTGGCACATTGTAGGTACTTAATGAATGTTTATCAGCTGGCTAATTCATTGCTATGTGAATTAGCTTGAGAATTTTTTTTTTTGCTGTATTAAGTTGCAAAAAAAAAGTTTATTCAGGAAAGATGGCTTTTTATTAAAAAAAAGGTTTCTTTCTGCAAAATCTGTAAAATGAAGATTAATAAGAGGAAAATAAAAAGGAGTCCCAGCAGATATAGAAAACTATGAACTCTTCTGATTGTGAAACCATGAAGAAAAGTGGGAAAGAATTTGGATTCAGAGTTATTGTTTTTCAGTTGCTCAGTCCCTTCTGATTCTTTGGACCATAGGATACTAGGCCCTTGTGTCCTCCACTATCTCCTGAAATCTATCCAAACTCATGTTGGTTGCTTCCATGACACTATCTACCCATTTCATCCTCTGCTGTCCCTTTGTCCTTTTGCCTTCAATCTTTCTAGGCATCAGGATCTTTTCAAATGGGTCCTGTCTTCTTATTATGTGGCCAAGGTACTTAAGCTTCAGCTTTAGTATTTGTCCTTCCAATTAGTAGACAGAGTTAATTTCCTTAAGTATTGTTTTATTTCATCTCCCTGCTATACAAGGAACTCTCAAAAGTCTTCTCTAGTATCCCAATTTGAAAGAATTATTTTGGAGGCACTTAACATTTCTTATATCTCAACTCTCACTGCCATATACTACTACTTAAAAAAAAAATAGCTTTGACCATATGGAACTTCATCAGCAACATGAAGTCTCTGTCATTTCTTTTTTTTTTTAAAGCATTTTAATACTGTTCATGGTATTTTCTTGGCAAAGATACTGGAGTGGTTTGTTATTTTGTTGTTGAACAGATGACCTTTTGTCAAAACTCTCCACTATAACCTACTTGTCTTGGTTAACCCTACATGGCAAGGCTCATGGTGTCATTGAACTATGTATGCCCCTCCACCATAACAAGGCACTGGTCTAGGAGTGGGTGGATTTGGAGTACCTGGGTTCAAATTCTGACTATCATTTATTTCTTCTGTGACTTTGGCTAAGTCCCTTGTTCCTTCTGGGTCTCAGTTTCTTTATTAGGAAAATGGCAGGGTCAGGCTTGATGTAGTTACTTTAAATCTAAGATACTATGATTGGATTTTGAGATCACTGAACTTAGCCTAGGTCACATCATTTTGCCTTCTCTAATTTTTTTTTCAGTAGCATTTTATTGCTGTTGTTGTTTTTTATTATTTTCCCTAGATATAAGACAAAGAAGTAAGAATGGACTTTGACCTGTTCTCACCCTGCAGAAGACATCCATCAGTCCAAATGGAGTGAGAACAATTCAAAGATGGGGTAAGAAAAGGTTTAATCTAGTATGAGCATCAGCCCTTTCTTTAAACTGCTATGATAAAATTCACTGACATACTTGAATTAGTTATTGGGTTCAATACTGCTTAAGTTTCTTACTAGCTAAGTCATCTTTCAGGAAAAAACATTTTATGTCATAAAACCTCAGTTTGCTCATCAATAAATTTGATTGGGAGGAGGTGGCACAGAGAATACTTGTATCACCTACTTCACTGGGCTGTCATGATAAAAGTCTTTTGTCAACCTTAAGACAGGATTCAATATAAAAAAATTCCATTTCAAGAAAATATATATGATAAATACTACATGTTGCTTTTGAAGTTGCCAAGCTTTCCTTTGCTTCCTTGTTGTTTTTCTTTTGTTCTCAGCTGTGCATTTTTTACTTTATTTTTCCCTTCCCTTCCCCCCCACCCAAAGAAGGCTACAATTAAACATGAATATACAAACATATGAATAGATATATATAAACATATACCTAAAACACATATACAGTCAGATACATATATGTAAGACCCATAGGATGATTATTTTCTCCTATCATCTTGTTTCTGTGAAGGTGGATAGCATCTTTTTTAATAACTTCAAGTCGTTCAATTTTTTTGACATGTACATAGAGCTTTAATGTTTGCAAAGTACTTTATAACATTATCTCACTTATGTTTTATGTAACCTGTGAAGTGACTGTTATTTTTATTCCCATTCTGTAAGTAAGGAAATTGAGGGTTATATAGCTGGTAAGAATTTAAGGATAGATTTACAAGGTCTCCTGATTGTAGGTACCATGCTCAATCTACTACAAAAAGCTGAAATCTGAAGTTGTGTCTTATAAAGAAATGCACTGCTTCTCCTCAAGTCTTCTCTAACTTTCTGGGTTTTTTTAATTATTTATTTGATTTTAATTTTCAGCATTCACTTCCATAAGATTTTGAGTTTTAAAAAATCTCCCCCTCCCTCTGCAACACCCTCTTCAAGACAATGTGCAATCTGATATAGGCTATACATGTGCTATCATAATAAACATATTTCCACATTAGTCATGTTGTAAAGAAGAATTAGAAGCAAAGGAAAACACCAGGAGAAAGAAAAAATAACAAAAAAGTGAAAATAGTATCCTTCAATCTGCATATAGACTCCATAGTTCTTTCTCTGGCTGGGGATAGCATTTTCCATCTTTTGGAATTGTCTTAGATCATTGTATTGCTGAGAAAAGTTGTTTATCAGAGTTGGTCATCACATGATGTTGCTATTACTGTGTACAATGTTCTCCTTTCTCTGTTCACTTCACTCAGCATCAGTTCATTCAAGTCTTTCCAGGCTTTTCTGAAATTTGACTGCCCATTATTTCTTATAGCACAATAATACTCCATTACATTTATATATCACAACCTGTTCAGCCATTCCCCTTTGATGGGTATCCTCTCAATTTCCAATTCTTTGCCATCACAAAAAGAGCTGCTAGAAATATTTTTGTATATGTGAGTGCTTTTTCCCATTTTTATGATGTCTTTGAGATACAGACCAAAAAGCAGTATTGCTGAATCAAAAAGTGTGCAAAGTTTGATTGCCCTTTGGGCATAATTGCAAATGGCTCTCCAGAATGGTTGGATCCCTTCATAACTCCACCAAAATGCATTCGTGTTCCATATTTTTCCACAAATTTCTAACATTTATCATTTTCCTTTTTTGTTATATTGGCCAGTCTGAAATGTGTGATGTGGTACCTTAGAGTTGTTTTCATTTGCATTTCTCTAATCAACAGTGATTTAGAGCAATTTTTATATATCTATAGATAGCTTTAATTTCTTCGTCTGAAAACTGCCTGTTCACATCCTTTACCCATTTATCAATTGAGAATGGCTTGTGTTCTTATAAATTTGATTCAGTTCTCTATATATTTTAGAAATGAAATCTTTGTCAGAAAGACTGGTAGTAAAATTTTTTTCTAAGCTTTCTACTTAACCTTCTAATGTCAGTTGCTTTAGTTTTATTTGTGCAAAAACTTTTTAAAAATTTATTATAATCAAAGTGATCCATTTCCATTTCATAATGTTCTCTATCTCTTATTTGGTCAAAATTCTTTGGTTCTCCATAAATCTGACAGGTAAACTATTCATAGCTCTCCTAATTTGCTTACAGTTTCTAAATTACGTACCTGTTTTGACCTTACCTTGGTATATGGTGTGAGATACTGGTCTACACCTAGTTTCTGCCATGCTATTTTCCAATTTTCCCAAGCTTTTGTCAAATAGTGAGTTCTTACCCCAGAAGCTAGTCTTTAGGTTTATTAAACAGTAGATTACTATAGTCAGTGACTACTGTGTCTTATGTACCTAATTTACTCACCACTCTAATTCTTAGCCAGTACCAAATAGTTTTGATGATTGCCATTTTATAATATAGTTTTAGATCTGATATGTGTAGGTCACCTTCCTTTGCATTTTTTCTTTCTCTTTTTTTAATTTGTTCATTTTTGGTTTTCAACTTTAACTTTTATAAGATTTTGAGTTCTATATTTCCCCATCTTCCTACCTTCTGCTTTTCTCAAGATGGCATGCAATCTGATATAGGCTATACATGTATAATCATATTAAATGTATTTCCATATCAGTCATGTTGTGAAAGAAGAATCAGAGCAAATGGCAAAAACCATGAGAAATAAAAAAACAAAAAAAGAAAAAATAGTATGCTTCAACCTGCACTCAGACTCCATAATTCTTTCTCTGGATGTGGACAGCATTTTCCATCATGAGTCTCATAATTGTCTTAGATCATTGCATTGCAGAGAAGACCCAATTCTAACAAAGCCAGTCAATCATATAATGTTACTGTTACTATGCACAATGTTCTCCCAGTTCTGCTCACTTCACTCAGCATTAGTTCATGCATGTCTTTCAGGTTTTTTTCTGAAGTTTGCCTACTCTTCATTTCTTATGGAATGATAGCATTCCATTACATTCATATATCACAACTTGTTCAGCCATTTCCCAAGTGATGGGCATCTCCTCAATTTCCAAATTTTGGTCACTATGGAAAGAGCTGCTATAAATATTTTTTTTATACATGTGAGTCCTTTTTCACATTTTTATGATCTCTTTGGGATGCAGACTTAGTACTGATATTGCTGGATCAAAGGATGTGCAGTTTTATAACCCTTTGAGCATACTTCCAAATTGCTCTCCAGAATGTTTGGATCAGTTAAAAACTCCATCAACAATGTGTTCCAATTTTCCCACATCTTCTCCAACATTTATCATTTTTCTGTTTTGCATATTAGCCAATCTGATAGGTGTGATGTGGTACCTCAGAGCTTTGGTATTCCTTATCTTTTGTTTTTCCAGATCAATTGCTTTAGCTCTACAAAATAATTTATGGTAGTTTTGTATGGCACTGAATAAATATATTAATTTAGGTAAAATTATCATTTTTGTTATATCAGCTCAACATACCCATGAGCAATTATTTTTCCAATTGTTTAGATGTGACTTTATTTGTGTAATGAGTGTTTTATAATTGTGTTCATATAGTTCCTCGGTTTGTCTTGGCAAGTAGACTCTCAAATATTTTATATTATCTACACTTATTTTAAATGGAATTTCTCTTTCTATTTCTTGCTGCTGGGCTTTGTTGGTATATAGAAATGTTGATGATTTATGTGGATTTTTATTATAGCCTGCAACTTGGCTAAAGTTGTTAATTGTTTCAACTAGTTTTCAGTTGATTCTCTAGGATTCTTTAAGTATACCCTTATGTCATTTTCAAAGAGTGATAGTTTTGTTTCCTTATTGCCTAATCTAATTCCTTAAATTTCTTTTTCTTCTCTTATTATTAGAGCTAACATTTCTAGTGCAATATTGAATAATAGTGGTGATAATGGGCATCCTTATTTCACCCCTGCTCTTGTTGGGAATGCTTCTAGTTTATCCCCATTACATGTAATACTTGCTGATGGTTTTAAATAGACACGGCTTATGATTTTAAGGAAAACTCCATTTATTGCTCTGCTCCCTAGAGTTTTTAATATAAATGGGTGTTATATTTTGTCAAAAGCTTTTTCTCCATCTATTGAGATAATCATATAATTTCTGTTAGTTTTGTTATTTATATGGTCAATTATGTTTATAGTTCTTCTAATATTGAACCAGCCCTGCATTCCTGGTTGTAGGGTTTATATTGGGAAAAAGCCCTAATACATAGTAGTAAGTGAAAAGCCATAAAAATTTTAACTCTGTGGAAGGTGGAGGCCTGAACATGGTGACTTGTTAACAATTATATTTTTATTACTGAGTCAAAACTTAAGATACTGTGACCTATGAAAGTCATAACAAGAATATTATGACCCAAATGTGACTGGGAAATGATTGATACACAAACTTATATTTGGGCGTAACATTGGTTTAACTCCCAAGCTCGTTACTAAGCAGAAAACCAAAAATATCCACCAATTAGTAGTGATGCACTCTCTAGCTCCTCCTGTCTTTGTCTATTTTCTATAACTCTCATGGGGAATTTTGAGGTTCTTTGGCAGGGATCCACAAAACTTTCTGGCTGCTGCCCTAAACCAAAGATTGCCCCTGTTTGTAAGTACTCATAATGATTGATTAAATGACTTTCTATAATCAATCTGAAGCTCCATTACCTCTTCCTTTGGTATCAAAAAACACCCCATGGTTACGGGGGAGGTACAGGGTTCCTCAGCCAGAAGAATTTCAGACCTTTCTTTGGTATAAATCCCATCTGGTCATAGTGCATAATCCTTGTGCTAAATTGTTGTAATCTCTTTGTTAATTTGCATCAATATTCATTATAAAAATTGGTCTATAATTTTCTTTTGCATTTCGGCTTTTCCTGGTTTAGGTATCAGCACCATATTTGTATGATAAAAGGAATTTGGTAGGACTCTATTCATTTTCTAAATAGTTTATATAGTATTGGAATTAATTATTGTTTAAATGTTTGGTAGAATTCACTTGTAAATCCAGCTAGCTCTGGAAGCTTTTTCTTAGGGAGTTCATTGATGGCTTGTTCAATTTCTTTTTCGAAAAATGGATTATTTAAGTATTTTATTTCCTCTTCTGTTAATCTGGACAATTTTTATTTTTCTAAATATTCATCCATTTCACTTAGGTTGTCAGATTTATTGGCATATAGCTGGGCAAATTATTTACTAATGATTGCTTTAATTTCCTCTTCACTGGTGGTGAATTCACCCTTTTCATTTTTGATACTGGTAATTTGGTTTTCTTTCTTTTTTTTAAATCAGATTAACCAAAGGTCTATTTTATTGTTTCTTTTTTCATAAAAACAGCTTAGTTTTATTTATTTCAATAGTTTTCTGAATTTCAATTTTCTTAATCTCTTTTGATTTTGAGAATTTCTAATTTAGCCTTTAATTGTGGATCTTTTAATTTCTCCTTTTTTCCAGCTTTTTTGGTTATATGCCCAATTCATTGATCATAACTTTCTCTATTTTATTCATGTAAGCACTTAGAGATATAAAATTTCCCTTAAAAACTGCTTTGGCTGCATCTTGTAAGTTTTAGTATGTTGTCTCATTATATTCTTTGTCTTTGAAGAAATTATTTATTGTTTCTTTGATTTGTTTGGCCTACTCATTTTTTTTTAGGATTACATTAGTCTCCAAATAATTTTAGTCTACCTTTTCATGGCCCTTTATTACAAGTAATTTTTATTGCATCATGACCTGAAAAGGATGCATTTAATATTTCTACTTTTTCTGCATTGGATTATGAGGTTTTTATGCCCTAAGTCATGATCAGTTTTTACGTAGGTGCCATGTACCGCTGAGAAAAAGGTATATGACTTTTTCTTCCCATTCATTTTGGGATCTCTTTTAGGAGGTAATCAGTGGATTCTTACAATGACTTTTTTTATTTTCTTTTTATTTTGCCCTCTGATTCTAAGACATCAGAGCAGTTTTCCTTGATACTTTCTTCAAAGATGGTGTCTAGGCTCTCTTTTTTTTTTATCATGGATTTCAAGTAGTCCAATAACCCTTAATTTATATCCCCTGGATCTATTTTCCAGGTCAGTTGTTTTATCAATGAAGTAATTTACATTTTCTTCTATTTTTTTCATTCTTTTGATTTTGTTTGGCTGAATCTTGATGTCTCATACAGTCATTGGCTTCTTCTACTTGCCCAATTTGAATTTTTAAGGAATTATTTTCTTCACTTAGCTTTCATACCTCCTTTTCCACTTGGTCAACGCTATTATTAAAGGGGTATTTACTTCAGTGGAATATTTTTTCCAATTTGGCCAATTCTGTTTTTTAAGGAGTTGTTTTCTTTGGTCAATTTTTTAAAGTCAACTTTTTAAAATTTTTTTTACTATAAATTTATTTATTTTTAGTTTTCAACATTCACTTCCACAAGATTTTGAGTTCCAAATTTTCACCCCATCTCACCCCTCGATGGCATGCATTCTGAATATCCCTTCCCCTAGTCTGTCCTCTCTTCTATCTCTCCCCCACTTCTCTTATCCATTTCCCCTTCTATTTTCCTGTAGGGCAAGATAGACTTCTGTACCCCATTTCCTATATTTCTTATTTCCCAGTAGCATGTGAAAACATTTTTTTAAACATATGTTTTTAAAACTTTAGGTTTCAAATTTTCTCCCTTCTTCCCTCCCCACCCACCCTCACTAAAAAGGCAAGCAACTCAATATAGGTTATACATGTGCAGTTATGCAAAACACTTCCATAGTAGACATGTTGTGAAAAACTAACTCTAGTTCCCTTGATCCTATTCTGCCTTCCCACTTATTCTATTCTTTCTTTCTTTTGACCCTGTCCCTCCTCAGAAGTATTTGCTTCTGATTACCCCTTTCCCAATCGCCCTCCTCTCTATCACCCCCTGCTCTCTTGTCCCCTTCTCCCCTATTTTCCTAGGGTAAGACAGATTTCCATACCCAATTGAATGTGTATGTTATTCCCTCCAAAAATCCTATGAGAATAAGATTCACTCATTCCCTCTACCTTCCCCGTTTCCCCTCCACTGCAAGAGACTTTTCTTTGTTTTTTTGTGAGATAATTTACCCATTCTACTCTCTCCTTTCTTCTTCTCCAAATAATCCTCTCATCCCTTAATTTTATTCTCCAGATATGACCCCTTAATCTTCAACTCACCCTGTGCCCTTACTACTACTTACTACTATACTATCTATCTATCTATCTATCTATCTATCTATCTATCTATCCATATACATACATATAATTTCCTCCAACTACCCTAATACTGACAAAGGTCTCATGAGTTATAAATATCATCTTTCCATGCAGGAATGTAAACAGTTCAACCTTAATAAGTCTCTTATGATTTCTCTTTCCTGTTTACCTCTTCATGTTCCACTTGAGTCTTGTATTTGAAAGTCAAATTTTCTATTCAGCTCTGGTCTTTTCATCAAGAATGCTTGAAAGTCCTCTATTTCACTGAATGACCATTTTTCCCCTGAAGGATTATACTCAGTTTTGCTGGGTAGGTGATTCTTGGTTGTAATCCTATCTCCTTTGCCCTCCAGAATATTATATTCCATGCCCTGCAGTCCTTTAATGTAGAAGCCTCTAAATCTTGTTGTGTTTCCTGATTGTGTTTCCAATACTTGAATTGTTTCTTTCTGGCAGCTTGTAATATTTTCTCTTGACCTGGGAACTCTGGAATTTGGCTGTAATATTCCTAGGAGTTTTCCTTTGGGGATCTCTTTCAGGAGGAGATTGTGGATTCTTTCAATTTCTATTTTGCCCTCTGGTTCTAATATATCAGGGCAGTTTTCCTTGATAATTTCTTGAAAGATGATGTCTAGGCTCTTTTTTTGATCATGGCTTTCAGATAGTCCAATAATTTTTAAATTCTCTCTCCTGGACCTATTTTCCAGGTCAGTTGTTTCCCAATGAGATATTTCACATTGTTTCTAATTTTTCATTCTTTTGGATTTGTTTTACAGTGTCTTGATTTCTCATAAAGTCAATAGCTTCCAATTGCTCTATCCTAATTTTTAAGGAAGTATTTTCTTCAGTAATCTTTTGGACTTCCTTTTCCATTTGGCCAATTTTTCTTTTTAGGGTATTCTTCTCCTCATTGGCTTTTTGGACCTCTTCTGCCATTTGGGTTAGGCTATTTTTTAAGGTGTCATTTTCTTCAGTTTTTTTTGGGGTCTCCTTTAGCAAGCTGTTGACTTGTTTTTCATTATTTTCTTGCATCACTCTCATTTCTCTTCCCAGTTTTTCTCTATTTCTTATTACTTGCTTCTCAGAATCCCTTTTGAGCTCTTCCAAGGCCTGGGACTGGTTCATATTTTTCTTGGAGGCTTTGGATGTAGGAGCTCTGACTTTGTTGTCTTCTTCTGGTTGTATGTTTTGATCTTCTTTGTCACCAAAGTAAGATAATATAGTCTGACTCTTTTTGTGCTGCTTGCTCATGATCCCAGTCAATTACTTGAGTTTTAAGCTCCTTGTTAAGGTAGGAGTCTGCTTCCAATGTGGATAATATACTGTTCCAAGCTTTGGGGATTTGTACAGCTGTTTTCATAGATACTTGTAGGGACCTGTAAATTTTCAGTTCTTCCAAGTTGGTATAAGTGGCAAGGTGTTTATTCCTTTCCTGGCCTGTGCTCTGGTCTGTTAGTGACCATGAGTGCTATTTTCTGTCCTGTAACTGTGAGGTGGGGTTCCTCCCAACAGCCACTACAAGCTCTACCATGCCAGTGTTCCTCCTTATCCCAGGACCACCTCCCAGAACTGTGACCCAGATCCAAGCACAGGCAAAGCAAGAGAATCCTGCCTCAGCACTGGCAAAGAGATCCCTGCAATCTCTCTCTGATCAGCCACTGGGTTCCCCCTCAGTCTCTGGGCCAGAAGCTCAGAAGGCAGCTGCCCCCCCAGGCACATGCTCTGGGGGAACTGGAACTGAGACCCTGCGTTCCTCTCTCAGCACCGCAGGAACAGACTTTTCCCACTGATCTTCTAAGTTGTCTTTGGCATTAGTGGATTGAGGAGTCTGGAAACCACCACAGCTGCCCGTGATTCAGTCCTCTGAGTCCTGCTCCAGATTCGCTGTGGCCTGCATGCCCATGTTAAATTGCTCTCCTCTCCCAGCCCAGCACGATAATACCTTTCTGATCAATATCCAGGTTGTCTTGGGCTGGATATTTGTTTCACTCTGTCTTTTTGTGGGTTCTGCTGCTTTACAATTTGTTTAGAGCCATTTTTGTGGGTATTTGGAGGGGATTGTGGGAGAGCTCAAGCAAGTCACTGCTTTCACTCCGCCATCTTTGCTCCACTCTGTCTTTGGTCAATTTTTTGCTTCCTTTTCTAAGCTGTTGGCTCTTTTTCTTTTTTTGCAAAATTCTCCTGCATAATTCATCTCATTTCCCATTTTTTCTTCTACCTCTTTTACTTGGTTTTTAAAATCCTTTTTTGAGCTCTTTCAACAGGACTTTTTAAGCTTGAGACCAATTCGTGTTCCCCTTTGAGGCTTCACATAATAGCTTTCTATTGTCAGGGCTCTTTTTGTTTTTTGCTCACTTTTAAAAATTGAGCTCTGGTCCTGAGGTACCTGAAGAACTGTCCCAAGCTTCTTGTGCTGGGGGCAAGGGGCCTGGTCACTGGCTTTCCATGTTTGAGCCTCAGGTGCTTGTGGCTTGACCACTGCACTATGGCATCCTGGCACAGGTTCATCTGTTGTGCTCGTGTTCCTGGGTTGGCAATTTACCTTCTGTTCTGGGGCTACACGACTCACAGCTGGCCTTCTGAGCAAGGATCCAGGGGCCTCAGTTTGCTGATCTGTGTTGTGACTAACAGCATCCCACTTCCTTTCCTGGGCACTGCACTGGGCTGCAGCACACTGCACTCCCCTTTTACCCAAGTGAAAGACACCTTTTCTGAAGTCCTTCTAAGTTGTGTTAAGCTGGGAAGTTGTTTCATGCCATCTTTTTGTGGATTCTGTTGCTCCAGAATCTGTTAGAGGCTTGACTCAATATTGGTTTTGAGGGAAACTGGGGAGAGCTCAGGCAACTTTTGGACTTCTCTCTACCATCTTGACTCTGCCCTAAAGATATGATTTTTGGTGGTAATACACAAACATAACTGCGAATGAAAGTAAGTAAGATTACACCCCCTGGGCCCAGGTAGGTCCATGTTTTCAAGAGATCACATAGACCTTGAAGCCCAAAACAAAGCAATCAAAAAACAGGAAAGAAGGAAAGAACTAAAGAGCATTGTTTCCTGCTCTGCTGACAACCAAAGAAAGAAGCTAAAGGGCCTGAACTTCCACAACTTTATCCTACTCTCAAGCCAATGCAGTCGTGTATGATTTGCTTCATTCTTGCTATAGTCACCATAGTCTGTTCTTCAGATCTTTAGAGTTAGAAACAGAACTTCACCATATGCCTTCCAAGATATATGCCGTATCTGAGGGCCAATGAAAATGCCAGAGCTAAACTTGGGTTGCAATGTGTCGCTACAAGGGGACAAATGATATGGGAAATGCTCTATCTTGGCCAACCTGGTCTACTTAAAGATGCTAACCAAGTCACAGAGAGGTAACAACTTGTCCAACCACAGGTAGTAAGTGACAGAATCAGAAAGCCAAACCAGGTCTTCTGCCTCCAAATCTAGCCTTCTTTCCACCAGATGAAGCATGGTCAGATTTCCTCTTAAAGATTATTATACATAACAGGAGAAATTAATCTATCCCTATCTCTGTCTCTTTCTCTGTATCTCTGTATCTGTCTCTCCTTCTCTGCCTCCCTCCTTCTCTCTCTCTTTCTGAATGCATAAATAGGGCCACAAACACTTAGATTGGAAGCAAGAGGGTAAAAGCAATGTGGGCTGGAGGAATGTTTAAAGTGAAGAGGGGCATGAACATCAGTAAAGAAAGTTAAATCCAGTTTATCAACAATTGGTAGTTCTCAGTGATGAAAAGGCTCCTGTTGGTCTCTACATGTGAATATGTCTGAATTTTTTTTTCACTGCATCACCTCTTCAGAGCGAAGAGCCTAACGTTTAAATTTCAGTCTGAGCCTCCAGGCCCTCTGTCTTTCTCTCTGAGACACAATTGGTGGAGACAAAGAAGTCTTTGCTTGATCAAAGAGAAGAATCAACATTTCTCTCCATTTTTTCTCTTTGCCCTTCTAAATTGCATGGCCAGCTTTCCTTCCTTCTGATTTCTCAGGGCAGTAACTTAAACTTAGTGATCTCTTCCCTCAATGTGACCTGATCTCTTCTACACACACACACACACACACAGAGTCAATGGACATTGGCAGCATGAACTATCACATCTTAACTCTTTTGGGTTGGATTGAATTAGAGTAACTCTTCTGTCTCTTAACCTAGGAACTAAGGGACCAAAAAGGAGCCTCTGATCATTGATGTCCTTTAGCAATGGGTAAATGTGTCCATTGAAGAGGGCCATTTCTGAAGTAAGAGCAGCTAGGTGGCTCAGTGGATAGAGTGTGGGGCCTAAAGTCAGGAAGACCCATATTCCTGAGTATAAATCTGACCTCAAACACTTACTAGCTATCTTATTTAATCCTGTTTGCCTCAGTTTCCTCATCTGTAAAATGATCTAGAGAAGGAAATGGCAAACAGTTCCAGTATCTTTTCCAAGAAAACCCCAAATGGAGTTGTGGAAAGTTGGACACAACTGAAATAACTGAACAGCAACAAAATTTATTTCTGTAAGAAGCACACAAGACAAATGTCCTGCTACATCTCTAATTCAGTTTAAAAAAAAATACTGAATTCAAAATTCTAGAATATAGGACCCCCTATAATTTTGAATATCAAGATACACAAATAGGTGCTCAGTAATTTTTGATATTAATAAAAGTGATGATGACAGCAGCATATTTTTTGGAAAATATAGGTATGATAATAGTATTATATTACTCCTATTTACATTGATAGAATCCAGAAGTTCCAAAATCTCACTTTTTTTTCTTTTACAAATCACTTTGATTTGAAAGATTAGTTAACTCAATGAAAAACCTAATGTTTTTAAGGACAATTTGTTTTATATGTTTTCAAAATAAGTGGAAAATATTTTCTTGAATCAGTGGCACTCCTCAGCTCTTCTTGAGCCTAAGATGTTCTTAAGGAGATGCCATGAACTTACATCATTCTTTACATACATGTTCAAAGACACCATGATAACTATATAGATTCCTATAGTTCTAACATTGTATGATTTGTGCCATGCATACATATAGCCGCTTCTTGTTCCATTTAATGGGGAAATCCCTCAAAGAGGGGAATTCACTTCAGAAGCAACAATTTGCAGAGGAAAAAGGAATGGGTCTGGAAGAAATGCTCCTTTTTGACATATATGTCCTTCATATTTGGGGGTCAGAGTGTATCTCATGCCTCCATTCCTTTACTTCTTAACAGCATATACAGCAATGTATCATACCTTATCATGATATATTATAGCCTAAAATTTTCTATCAAGTAGTACTGCCTTATACCACATAAAAGGGTTAAGCAGTGTTTTATTACCAGAACTGGAAAAAATAACAGAGAAAGATTTTCTGTAACCTGTATCTTACAAAGGAAGACAGTAATAAAGAGACTCCAGCTTATTGCTAGCTGCGTTACTCAGTTTTGCTAAGTGCTAAATTAAAATAATCTCCAAAGTTAATTCATTAGACATAACAATGGAAGTATTATCCTTTAGTCTTTATGCCTATTAAACAAAAGTATAGAAAAAATTCAGTGATCAGTTCTACATCCTCTTTTGAATGAATCTCTTCTAACCTGTTTTATATTCAAATACTGAAGGTTTTTTTTTTTTCATTTCTCTCATTTTTTAAAACATTATTCTTTTGGTGGGGTGGAAGAAGATAGGCAGACCAGCAATTTCTTAATATAGGAAATTTCACCATTGCAAGTCAGCAATTCATCAGTAACTTATGGTCTTAGAGAGTTGCTTGGGACTATAAGAGGTTATGTGATTTGTCCATGGTCAAATACCCAGTTAGTTTCAGAAGCAATAGTTGAAACAGATTTTCAATTACATGATCAAACTTCTATCTGCTATGCTCTACTACCTCATTCAGGTCATAACCCTTATGAAAATGAAGTACTTTTAGGTTAGACATGACATAGAAATGAAGAATTTACTAATTCGTCATCAGTTTTCTTGTTTTTTAATGTTAAGGAGCCTTTGAAATACTTAAATGAATATATTATATATTATATATTATATATACATGCATGTTCATGTGTATATACATATATGTGTGTATATACATGAGTGTATAGAGATATAAATATAGATATAAAGATATATAGAAGAAAGAGCAAAGAAGAGAAGATACTCAAAGATAACCTTGATCTGCTTACTTTAAACAGTCAGCTTTTTCTTCAAATATACTTTTCTAACTAATGAAACTGTCTCTCTAAGCAATACAGTTTAAATGCATTTTTTTGCAAATGTGATGATTTTAAGGTCACACTCTTCATTAAATTGTTCACCACATTTCCATGAAGTATAAATAAAAAACAGTGTATGTCATTCTAAATCTTTTCTTAATTCCTAATCCACCCCATAATTTTGGAAGTTGTGGTTAAGTCATGTTCTTGGGAAGCAAAGAATTATTAAACAACAAAAAACACATCTGAGGTTGCTAAGTAGAGCATTAAAGTATTTTGCAGAATGAGACAGTGAGACACTTGAAACATCAGTTGGATCTGTAGGGGGTAAATTGTCCTTGAAAGACATAAAGGAAGCATAAAGAGGAATTTATAATATCTCTCTTGGGTTTGACAATATTAATTTGTCTTAACCATCTTGGAAGTCCTGGTCACAGTGATACTTTCCTAGGTGCATTTTAATTAGGGTGATACTGTCTCATTAAGCTATCTAGCATTCAGCTGAGAGTAAGCCAGTATCTCAAAAGCAATTGTCATAGAATATATTAGGGTCTGAAATTAATAAACCTGTAGCCATATGAGAGCATGAAGCTGAAACTCTTGAGGGGGTGGGAAGGAAGACAAACCTATTACAATTATGGTTCACACACATCTTCAATTATTTGCAAAATGTACCAATTGGGAGAAAGTATTTTCTAAGGAAAGGTGAGTATTTTCCCAGTGGGTGTCTTTGCTGCTGTGATTTGTACCTGTACTAGCATTCTCAACAAGTTGGGTGCTATGAGTAGCATCTCTGATCCCCCATAGTCCCATCTTTTTCATTATCCCTAGCACTGAAGCATCATCAGTCATGGACAGGCCATCTGGTAGTGGTAATAATTTAAAGAACAATGTCCCCAAACAGCCTCCCACAGTTAGATGCCAGCAGCTTTGGTATTTTGAGACATAATCCTTCTAAATTGAAGTCTTTTCCCATGGGTGCAAGTCCCCAGAACTTTACAACATCAAAATCTTTATGGTGAAGGTCAAATGAGAAAAATAGTTTTTCACTGAATTCTGACTGATTTTTTTTTCCCCTCAATTTTCAAACTACATGTAAAGTCCAGGGTTGAACATATCACTGGGGTATTAATGGAAGCTTTCGCTTTCTCTTTCAGAAACAATTAATATTCATGATTCATTATTAATTTTTTAAAAATCTATCTTTTAAAATGATAGATAAACACTCCTTTCATCAACTAACCCCCCATGCTCCAAATTCCAGAACGAGTTCTGTTTTTCTGAATAGCTCAAAGTACTCATATAATTACTGCATTTATGAGTACATATTTATGACAATCTTGTGTTGGCCTATTTCAACTCCCCTTTTAGATTGTAAAATTCTTTATAAATCAACCAAATATTTATTGAGCAGGGATAGTTTCTCCATTTTATATGTATTCTAGAAGTCCATTACATACGTCTTTCACTCTGTGAGTATTCATTAAGTTATGTGTTGATTGAAAGCCTCTAGAATGTGGGGGTCAATGTTTGTTGTCCTCTTTTTGTTTTTGTTTTGTCTTTTTCAATGCCATGCAATCGGTAAAAAAAAATTTTGATGACAATGAGGATTGTTACACATCCAATAGGAAAGTTCAAAGATATCCAAACTTTTCATAAAAGCATTAATTCTTCATAGCCCAGAAAATAATTCTGATATTGTGTTTACCATGTCATATGAGTTAATAGATGAAGTGTTCAAATGCAACTGAGTAATGAATCTACACTATTTTAATATTTGGCTTCATACATGAACACCTCAATATACTTTGTAGTTAGAGTAGACAGATGTAGATTTGAATCCATTTCATGTATGTAGCACTTTGCCAAAATGAACCTGGGTATTTTACTGAACTAATGCACATTTTCCTGGAAATACTATTTGCTTTTGGACCCCATGCCCTTCCCCACTCCAAAAAACCTGAATTCACCTTTGCCACTCCCCAAATGGTAATTAGATTGTCAAGGTCTCTGTTCTCTTCTCCTTTTAAGGCCTTTATATGAAAGACAAATCAGAAAGAAATGCAAAGTATTGGGATGGAAGGGTAAAAGTAAAGAGAAAAAAATATCATGAACTCCCAGGATACCCCATTTCTTTCTAAGAAGCTCATCAGAGAGTAGCAGAAAAGGCACTGGATTTTGAGATAGATACCTGGTTGGAATATTGGCTCTACTGTTTACTTTAACCTTGAATAACTTAATTAACCTCTCTAGGCCTCAGTTCCCCCATCTGTAAAAGAAGTTTGGAGTAGATGATATGGAAGGACTCCTTCCAGCTCTCTATTCTATGATCATAAAATAATAACAACCAAATTGATAATAATTGACAATTAGATAGCATTTATATAGTGCTTTAAGGTTTGTGAAGTGCTTTACAAATGTCTCATTTGATCCTTGTAACAGCCCTGGCAGTCAGATGTTATTGTTATCATACCAACTTTACAAATGAACAATCACAGAATGAGCAAATAAGTGGGAATGACAGAGGGAGCAATGATACAGAACTCCATCAAATGATTTGCCCCATGTTACACATCTGACAAGTGTCTGAGACTGAATTTGAACTCAAGTCTTTCTGACTCCAAGTCCAGCTGCAGTATAGTAGCAAGGGCACTGGATTTTTGACTCAGGGACCTGGGCTATAATCTTGGATATACTGATCACTACTTCTGTGACCTTGAGAAAAATAATTAACTTCTCCAGACCTTAAGGTTCTCATCTGTAAAATAAGGGCTTTGGAGAAGATGATCTTAAAGATCCCTTTCCAGTTCTGAATTACTGAAAGGCTCCCAAGAATGGGGTAGGTCTCCATGACCTATTGTATGACAGGCTGCAGTGTTATGTGGAAGGCCTGCTATTCTGTTTCAGACTCCCATTTTTTTCTGTTTTAAAGACCCAGGATTCAGTTCACTTATTCTCCATTCTGTTTTTTACTGCAAGTATGCCTTCACTGAGCTGCTATATGGCACACTGGATACAGTGCTGGACCTGGAATGGGGAAAAACCATCTTCCTGGGCAAGTCAATTAATCTGTTTGCCTCAGTTTCCTCAACTGTAAAATGAACTAGAAAAGCACATGGCAAAGACCAAAAAACAACAACAGAAACACCCAAATAGGGTCACAAAAAGTAGGACATGACTGAAAATGACTGAACAACTATACCCTTTCTCTTGTCTCACCCCTTCCTACAGAAGGGAATGCAGGTTTCAATATGTGTTTTGCATACTTTGCATTGTTTCCAAGTGACACAAGTACTCAGACCTTCTCTTGGTTTTCTATCCAATTTCCTAATGATGACTATAGAAGAAACATCCTGGTGTGGTAGATGATGTGCCAGTATCAATTAGGAGAACCTGGGCTCATGTCTTGCCTTTGACACTTGCTGACTGTATGACCTTGCTTACACAATCAGGGCCCCAGGCATCTCTCTAAGACTTAAAGGTGCATAACTGTATTAATAGAGTTTCTTACTCAATACTTGCCTACAAAAAAAATGAAAAAATAAAAGTTCCAAAGAAATATATGTGTGTGTCTATACATATGTATATGTGTGTCTGTATATATGTGTGTGTGTATGTGTATGTGTGTGTATGTATGTGTGTGTGTATGTATGTATGTGTATGTATATGCCACCCAAAGAGATCATACAAATGGGAAAAGGACCCACATGTACAAAAATATTCATAGCAGCTCTTTTTGTGGTGGCAAAGAATTGAGAATTGAGGGAATGCCCATCAATTGGAGAATGGTTGAGCAAGTTGTGATATATGAATGTAATGGAATACTATTGTGCTATAAGAAATGATGAACAGCTGATTTCAGAAAAACCTGGAAAGGCTTGTATGGCCTGATGCTGAGTGAAATGAGCAGAACCAAGAGAACATTGTATACAATAACAGCCACGTTGTGTGATAACTAATATTGATAAACTTAACCCTTACCAGCAATAGAAGGATCTAAGACATCTCCAGAGGCCTCATGATAGAAAATGCTATCCACATCCAAAGAAAGAACTATGAAAGTTGAATTTCTATTTTTCACTCTTCTGTTGAGTTTTGTTTCCTCTTTCTGATGGTTCCTCCTATTGGTTTTAATTTTTACTTACAGCACCACTAATGTGAAAATATGTTTAATAAGAATGTAAATGAGTAGCCTATATCAGATTGTGTGGTGTCTTGGGGAGGGTGATGGGGAGGAAGGGGGAGGAATTTTAAACTCAAAAGCATATAGAAGTGAGTATTGATAAATCAAAATAAATTAATGAAATTTTAAAAAAAAAGAAATATATATATATATATATATATATATATATATATATATATATATATATATATATATATATATATATTCCAAAGGAAATGTGTTCAAAATAACAAAATGAGAAAAATGCAAAATTATATGTCTTATCAACTAATTGTACTCTTCTAGGCAAATGCAAGGGCCTAAACCTTGATCTTTTTTTTAGTTCTCCCTCTTTGAATATGTTCTTACCTAGAATCATAGCGGTTCAGAAAACATAAGATCTGGAAAGAATTTTAGATATCATATACTTTAACCTCCTTATGTTACAAATGAGGAAGCTGAGGCTCATGAAAATGAAATGATTTGGCTGAGATCACACATCTACCTGGTAGCAGATCCACTAATTAATCTCAGATCTCTAGTCTCCCAGTACAGTGAATGAACTCCACCTTAAGTTATAGAATCTTTTTATTCTTAAAGGTATTGTTCTCTGTGGTATTCAATCTCCCTCACACTCCCCAAACCCCTCTTTATTTTAGTCCTGAGGGTAGAGTTCTAGTTATAAATTGGACTTAAGGTATTACAGCACATTTCATTAATAAAGTAGAAGAAATTAAACTAGCTGTCTCTCTTTTAGGTAGCCTTCCTTCTCTCCACCAGCTCCTATTGACCCTGCTTTGTCTAGGAATTCTATCAGGTACCATTTCACCATATTACTCTGTTATATAGAGAAATTCCATGTATTCTATGGTTATAATTCACCCATTAGTGCAAGCTTCTTGCTATTGCATATAGCACTGTCCATTTCCTTGTTCCTTGCTCTGTCATTCCCATTTGCTAGCTTTTGCTGTCATTTGTTTTAGTGACCACTTTTCTTTTCCTTGTCCTTTTTTTTCAATTTCTTCATCTCAATAAGAATTTGGTCAATCCTTAAATTATCCCAGGACTGATGCCCTCATTTTCTTCCCGGCTGTCTCTCAGATTTGACAGATAGTTTACATCTAAGTTGAGTAAATTACAGTTGCCACACCAGAATCTACACTAGCTTCTGATCCTCCTGCTACACTAGTGAGTTGCAATCATTAGCACCTATTAGACCATAATCACCATTTTGTTGTCCAACAATCCAAAGAATTTTCAGCTGGTAGAAACAGAACACTTCAGTTCATTCTGAGAAATGATAAATAGACCACACTAGTCTAAATGTAGGCTGTCCCTTCTAGAATGAGATGCCTTTGAAAGGAAGTTTATTTGAAACCTTACAAATGTATACTAGCTAATCTTAAGGCAGCCCTCATCACAGCAAGAGACTCCTTTGAACTCTTCCCCAAGTATTTCTGGACCTCACTGCCTACATTGGCTGTTTCAAATATTTTTTTTTATTCAAACCTCCCATATTATCTCCTTACCACTTTCTATTAAGCTTTTTTATTTTGCTTCTGACTTTATTGAGAAAATAGAAGCCATTTGCTACAATCTACATTTTTTTCCTTCTTTTTATCTCAGATTGCCCTGATATCATGATAACTCATCTTTTTCTTATATATTCCATTCTCTAGTGAAGAAATAACTATTTTCCTTATCAAAGCTAACCCCCCACATACCTTTGATAGTACCTCTTTCCATGTAATTGAGCTAATTGCCCTCCATAATCATTTCCCTCTCTCTCAATCTTTTTTCCTCTTCTCTTTTTTCCTCTCTTTTCTCTCCCTCTTTCAATCTCTTATGCACTAGAACTTTCCATGCTGGGTGATTTCTCTACAACTTTTGACATTGGTCACTCTATTCTCCTTGATAATCTCTTCTCTCTAAGTTTTTTATGAAACTACTTTCTCTTGGATTTTCACCTAACTCTGACCACTCCTCAGTCTTCTTTGCTGAATCTTTATGTAGATCATGCCTGCTATGGATGTCTTCCAAGGCTCTATCTTGGTCTCTACTCTCTTGTCCAGAGACATTATTTCACATAGTGATTTCATCAGTTTCTAAAGATTCATTTATCATCTCTATGCTGATGATTCCTAGATCCACATTTCTAATCCTAAGCTCTCTCATAACCTCTACTCTCCTCTCTATGACTGACTTTTTGGTATCTCAAATTGGATGCCATATGTATAACATAAACTTAAAATTCCAAAAAACTACACTAATTATCATCTGCTGCCAAAGACTTTTTATCTTACCAATTTTCCTATTACTATCAAGGACACCACTGTCCTTCCCAGTCGCCTGAGCTTCTAACCTAGATGCCATACTTAATTCTTCACTCTCTCTCAACTCCCCATATATCAGTCAGTTGACAAGTCTTCTCAATTCTGCCTTCATAATATCCCCATATATGTTCTCTTCTCTCCTTTTATACTGCCACTACCCTGGTTCAGGCCCAGATCACCTCATGCCTGAACTATTACACTTGTATTGTGTTTGTCTGCCCTTTTCAAGTCTCTCTACACTCCTGGGGGTGTAGGGAGGGAACCTGGGGTCTTGAGGCCACCTGTGACCCTCTAGGTCCTCAAGTGTGATCCTTTGACTAAATCCAAACTTCCTGGTCCATTTTTCAATTTCTTCATCTCAATGAGGAATTTGGTCTAGCCTTAAATTAGAACTGGTAGCCTCATATCCCTTTATTCTCTGAAGTTTGGATTCAGTCAGAGGGCCATGCTTGAAAACCTAGAAGGCCACAGGTTGGCCTTTAGGCTGCAGGTTCTCCCTTGCCCCCTTCTCTACTCTATCCTCCACTCAGCTGTCAAACTGATCTTTCTAAAAGCCCAGGTCTAATTATGTCTCCCCTTCCCTTCCCCATCAGCAATCCATAAACTCTAGTGACTGCTTATTACTTCCACAATAAAAAAAATCCCTGTTTCACTTTAAAAGCTTCCATATCCTACCTTTCCAGTCTTCTTACACATTGCCTCCCACCCCATATTTTGTGATCTAGTACTGGCCTCTTTACTGTTTCTCACATAAGTGTCTCCATATTTTAACTCCATGCTCTAAACTGGTTCTCCCTCATACCTGGAATTCGCTCCCTCTTCATCTACATCTCCTGGCCTTCTATTGTCCTTCAAATCTTACCTAAAATCTCAACTTCTACAAGAAGCCTTTCCTGATCCCCCTCAATGCTGGCTGGCACCTTCTCTGTGTTATTTTATTGCCACTTCATTATGTATATAGCTTGTTTGTACATTATTTTTTGGATTTTTTTTACCCCCATTAGATTGTGAGCTCCTTGCTGGGTTTTTTTTTTTGCCTCTTTTTGTATTCCCAGCCCTTTAGCAACTAGCACATAGTAGGTGCTTGATAAATGCTTGATGTCTTGACTCTATTATACTGCCTCTCAAATATATATATATATATATATATATATATATATACTACTAGACAGTATTTGTGAAGTTTTGAAGGTTCAAGTGATAAAGGAAACACCTAGAAACAAAGGACAACACTCATCTAGAATAACATTACTGTCAAGTCTCATTCTTTTTTTACCTCTCTTGTTTGAGTTGCTTTCCTTTATAACAAAGCATTTCTCACAAAAGCAGAGTTTCTTGATTGGTGTAAGAGCATTGTAATTATAGCATTTATAGGATTCTTCCATGTACCTTCCCTTCTAGACTTGACAGCTATATAGTACAGGCCAAATCATTCTGAAAGGAAATTTGACAGCTCACACAAGGACAAGGTGTTTTAGCAAGTACAAAATAGGAAAACTTCAGGTATGATCATGGGGGAATTTACCCTGATATTTTTTCTTGTTAATATACTTATTCTAATTTCCAACCAATTCTGTTGACACTTTATTTTAAAGAAATACTGATGAAAACTACAAAACCCCCTAAACTAACAGAAATAATAAAATGTGCCATAATGGGAAGATTCTTATTCAGTGTTTACTTCCACAGTAGCATAATCTAATTCACCCTGGAGCCAAGTTATACACAGTGAAATTTTGGCCATAACTTTCATCTCATGTTCAAGTATCTGCTACCTTTTTCATATCACCTTGTACAGACAGTTCTGGGTTTGGGATTACTGTTTGTATTTTACTTATAGATACTTATGAGAGTCTCACAACAAATGACCAGAGTAGAAAGCAAGGTAGTAAGGGCTTCTTTCTGCTTAACTTCAGAAATTTGGTAAAATAGAACATTTAGAAAAAAAATATGCACACAGTACCTACAAAAATGTTATCAGGCTCCATATTTCATTTTTAAAGGAGAAGTAATTGACTAATTTTAGGGACAATTAATAAGCTATGTCATAAAAAGGTCATCACGCTTTGAAAATGATCATTGAGCTATTATTACCATCACTTAAAGTGCCTTTCTTCAAGAATTTAGATATGTGCTCCATATGCCTTTTAATTAAGTTATTAATCTTTACAACATGCTTATGAAGTAGCTAAAAATGTGCTCTGTGAAAGGAAAAGTTTAAAAGTGAAGGGAAAGTAAAAAAGGAAAATGGAGCAAAGGAATGTGTAAGGTGCTACATTAATCAGGAAGAAGAGATTAAGAGGGTTTGTTCACCACAAAAAAAATTTAATTGTCCTTTTTAAATCATTTTTTGAAATTATAAGATGACAGGGTAAAAGGCTTAATAGCCAATTTAATGTTTCCCCTCTTTAAGCAAAAAAATATCTTCAGAGATTACTCATATAAGTTGCTATAAAATAAGTTGGGGGCAATCAGATCTTATATTTATTTGCCACTGTAACACATGATAAGAAATCTTTATAAATCTCTAAACATTGTAGTTTTAAGCCTCAGTCATATATAGAAATGTTTATAATACATAAACATGAATGTAAAAAGTTAAGTGGATGTATGTATGAGTGTGTAAATACACACATGCAGGTTGTCCCAAAAGTCTTAGTGCAATTCTAAGCTTTAATAGTTTAAACACACACACACACACACACACACACACACACACACACACACACACACACACACACACACACACATTTCAGATGTCAAATATGTCCAATTCTTTTTGTGCTGGATAGCAGATAGAGTAAAGAGGGGTGGTCTTTTTAGATGGTGTGAAGAAGTGTAAAATTTCGGACAA